>NC_047085.1:246968645-247273437 GCF_902459505.1 Geotrypetes seraphini | reverse complement strand
TAAAACAGCATTGTCATTCTATACAGTAAACATTTATTAAAAAGTCTGTCTCCTTAAGCCCCTAACAGGAACTTCTTGAAAAGTCATATTTTTAGACTTTTGCGAAACAGCACATATACAGTGGTAGAACGAATTTTGATAGGAAGTAGTTTCCACTCTTTTGCAGGTAGATAATTGAATGATTTCCTATGAGGCATCTTATATTTTATGTCTTTCAGAGTTGGGAATGACAAGCTCAAGCAGAGTTAAAATGATTAGCAGATCTACTTAATAGTTCAGTAAACGCTATTAGGGATGTCACCATATAGTGTTTTGAATGCTAAGCAGCATAGCTTGAATTCCATTTGATTTTCTATAAGTAGCCAGTGTAGCTCTCTGAGCAGTGGTGTGACATGGTGACCATGGCTGGCTAAATTAGCCCTGAATATTTAGAGCTAAGCCGTGTACAGGAACCAGCACTGAATATCTGGTGCTAAGTTCACAAAGGCTGGTTGGTGGATTTAATGCTGATCCAGGCAAATATTCAGTTGGGGCCTGCATAAGATGTGAGCCCCAGCTGAATATTGGCCAGGGCCAACATTATAAGAATAATTGCAGTATCCTTCCACTTCCCACTCCTCCCCCCTTCCTCCTGGTTAACAGCCCCACTCTCAAACCAGGATAGGTTCCAGAACTACATGACATTCCTGGTGGTCCAGCAGGAGTATTGGGGACAGAAGCAAAGCCCACTCGCTTCTGCCCCTAATGGTGGTGAATTCAAAATGGCTTCTGTGACCATTGTTCCCTCTAAACTGAGCTTGAATCCTCCACCTACAGTCCTGCCAAGGGGAAGGGGGGAGGGGCTTGAGGGGTTGGTGTGCTGTTTCATTATCACATTTTCAATAGTGAAAGACAAGCAAGATCTGCAGGACTTAGGGAACATGCCTGTCTCTAGCATTTCAATATACAATTCTTTATATGTGAGTTTGCAAACCATTGGACCCCTGAGGAAGACGTGTTCACTGAAACACGGACCTTGTAGGGTCCAGTTGGATTTTTATCACTGTATTTTTTATCATTGTACTTTTTTAATTGAATTTTCATGGTTTTATATGTCAGTGTTTAATAAATTATCTCCAGAACATCTGTATCCACAGCTTTTGTTTTCATTGGTGGATTGTTTTCACTGTGGATCTTTGGGTCTCCCCTTTTTCTTTGTTTAGCTAAACCTTAGTGATAGCACTGCAAGATATACAAACAATCATTACCATTTTGAACCAGGACACACAATGAGTCAGAAGTGACTTGGAATCGCTCATGCCTGTGTATTAAACACCAGGGAAACTACTGGTACTTGGGGGAGGGGGGTCAGGAGTTGGACTTGTTTAATATATGGCAGATTGAAGTATCAGGAGTGGGATTTTGATTTTATTTTTTAATTGACAATTAAAGAGGCTCCTGAAGAGCATTAGGATGCATATTAGCAGCTGAATGATCGATGAAAGGAAAGATAACACTGGCTTAAAGCTAGCATGAATAATACCCGCTTGTGAAGTAAAATGAAAACTTTTTTTTGTTTACATAATAATAAAGTGCTTTGAATGTACTATTCACATATTTTGAATCTCATTAACTGTAACTTGAGTTATATAAAAAAACACAAAAACCTGCATTATTGCCTTTACACGTAAGCACCCTTCTTAAAGAAGTCCCTCTTCATTTAATTTATCCAGCTTCAAAGATATATAGCATTCTTTTCAATTATTTTTCTTTTATGGGCATCCTCGAAATATAGCCCTCTTCCTTATATCCAGTCAGAGCTGTCTTTCCCAAAATTTAAGGTGCAGTTAAAGCCCATTTTTTAAGGGCTCCTTTTACAAAGGTGCGCTAGCGTTTTTAACGCACGCACCGGATTAATGTGCGCTATAGCGCATGCTAGCCGAAAAATTGCCACCTGCTTAAAAGGAGGGGTAGCGGCTAGCACGTGTTGCATTTTAGCACGCGCTAAGCGTGTGCTAAAATCGCTACTGCACCTTTGTAAAAGGAGCACTAAATGTCTTCTTTTGGAGCTTTGGGTGGTGAATTGGCCTATGTTGTTATGGTATTATTTGTATGTGTGTCTTTCCTATTTATACTTGGTGTTATTTTCTTTCATTATAATTATAATTATTTTTTTTAAACTCTTATTATTATAATTATTTTTGTTTGCAAACCACAATGACCAGCTTCTTTGAATAAACAAAGATATGGAAAGTATAAGGATACCATTCTAGAAAGAAGGCCTTGTTTATAGTTTTTTTGTTTGTATCCCACCTTACCCAAAGCGGGTCGCAACAAAAAAAATACACAAACAGAACACATACAGAACATTATCAAACATTATAAAAATTGCAAGTAGCGACCAGCGCCAGGACAAATTACATTATATATATATATATTCAATTCCCGTATATTATATGAGGCATGAAAGTAAAACATAAAAGAGTAACATGAGGAAATGTCAAAATGTACAGCACTTTGTATGCCTCTAAGTGCTATATAAGTGATAGTAGTAGTAGTAGTAGTAGGAAATATTCACAGAACGAATAGTAGATAAATGGAATAGTGTTCCGTTGTAGGTGGTATAAGCCAACATAGTAATAAAATTCAATATTGATTTAGTGAAAGTCTCAACAGGACACAAAAATAAGGTTTCTAGATGCCATAATCACTACTTCATAGAACAGCTGGTCCAGGAACTTACCAGATCAGAAATTACTTTAGAATCAGTCCTTAATTTTATGTAAGACCAGGTTCCAGGGGTTCTGGTGGTACCACCGGTACAATAGTAATCATAGCACAATAACATTTGTTGTCGTTGGAATAAATATCCTTAAAGTACTACTGCTGTAGCACTTCATTTTAAGAAAAGGTGAGTATGATAAAATGAGAAAACTATTTAGAACAGGGGTGTCAAATGCCGGGCCTCGAGGGCCGCAATCCAGTCGGGTTTTCAGGATTTCCCCAATGAATATGCATGAGATCTATTTGCATGCACTGCATTCACTGTATGCTAATAGATCTCATGCATATTCATTGTGGAGATCCTGAAAACCCAACTGGATTGCGGCCCTCAAGGACTGACATTTCACACTCCTGATTTAGAACAACAAAAAAGGGTTAAAAGGAATAGTTTTCAGGGTCAAAAGTTTGCATTAAACATTGATGTTATTGAAAAAATACCATTTTGAAAGCACATATAAAATGTATTCCAAGCATCAAAAGAAGTCCAAATGAGGCCCAGTGTGATATAATGGAGAGGTAGAATAGGCAGTGAAAGTCAAAAGGACATGTTTCAAAATGAAGCAAAAAAGGCTGAGCAAAAGCATGCACGTTAGATACAAAGGGAAAAATGTCCAAAAGATGGCCTAAGTTGGTACTTGGACGATCATCAGTCAAAGACGTCCAAGTGCCGATAATAAAACCAGGTTTTGGACGTATTTAAAAATGACTTAGGTCTTCACAGTGCCGCTGAACAACCATAGCTAAACAGGGCATTTCAGGAGCAGTGTCGAGGGTGGGATTTTGGCGGGATATGGGCAGGCTTAGACTAAGTCGTACTGCATGTATAACCGAAAGTTATACAGCACAGCATAGACGGAACTTGGACGTTGGGACTTAGACCATTTAAAACATGGTCTAAGTCACAAAAACCTACCTAATTTCACCAGATAAGCACTGCAGACACAAACTACAGACCCCTTAAACTACCCCAGTGATCAACGACACCCCCCCTCACCCCCATAAAAATATTAATCACAATTTGAAAATTGTGCCTCCAGAACATCATCACCTGGCAGCCTGGCATAGGAAAGCCTAGTCGTGCTGCACAGTGGCATCTTAAGTCATCTTGGGGGTAGGTTAGAGACCCATGGAGAGGAGGACCCATGCTCATAAGCCCCTGTAATCACTGCATTGATATTGAAACATATGCACTCCCCTATACACCCCCCAAATCCTTTTGTACTGGCTTATAAGTGGCTCCTGCAGGCATAAGGGCTATTGAGATGGTAGATAAGTGGGTCTAGGGGATTCTAGAGGTGGTTTGGGGGGCTCACCATGACCTATAAGGAAGCTGTAGTGAGATGATGACATGGTACCCTTTTTTTGAAGTTCACAGCAGTACCCTGTAAGGTACCCCACTATTTAGGTACCATGTCTGGGTGTTCAGTCCATCACTTTGCAGACCCATCCCACGTCCAACAGGGCTTGTTCTAGGCATTTTTGACTTGGGTGATAAGTTGGACAAAAATGTGGTATAAAGATTGGCGATTTAGCAGCTTGGACGATTAGATCGGTAGAATAAATACTTAGACGATTTTCGAAACGGAAAATAATTTGGATGTATTTTTTGAAAATGTGTCCTAAGCTGTTTTTTTTACTTTGGATGACTAGTGACTTGGATGAAAACAGACTTAGTCGTTCCTTTTGATTATACCCCTCCACATAAATAAATAATAAGGCAGGCCAAAAGGGACTTGCAAAGAAGCTTGCTGTAGAGGCAAAACTAATGCTAAAAGCTTTCCCGAGTACATCTGAATTAAGAAAAAAATAAAAGTAAAAACTGTAAGAGAATCAACTGAATCACTGAATGACCAAGAGGTAAAAGAAACGATAAGATAATAGCAGAAATATGAAACAATTTCTTTGTCTCATTCTTTGTTGAGGAGAATGTTGGGGTCACACACAGCAACTATTCTGTGATAGTGATTATTTGGAGCAACTAAAACACATCACTGTAAATCTAGAAGATGTAATAAATGAAATTGACAAACTCAAGAACAGCAAATTGCAAGAATGGGATGGCATTCACCCCAGCATATTGAAACAGCTCAAACATGAAATTGCTAACATGTTACCTATAAACTGTAATTGTCAATAACTTTACAAAATCATGCTAGTATTTTCAGCAGCTGCGGAGGTAACAGCTCTGATTCTCATAGAATTCTATGAGTGTCGGAGCTGTAACCACCAAGGCCAGTGCTAAAAACGCTAGTGCAGTTTTGTAATAAGGGGGGTTAGTTTTAAATTTGTATTATGTGTTTTGTATTGAGCTTTCCTGATAAGCCAAAGTTTCAGAAATAAATATAGGGAGCACCATCTATTCTCATTCTTTGGGTTCAGTATTCAAAGGAATTATGGCCCTGATTTTTGTAGGCAAAGATAGTAGGGAACCTTGGTAAAACTAAACTGGAGACCCATTTAGAAATTCACCATTTTGAAGTCTCCAATGATCTCCCAGCCGTACTCATTATACTTCAAGGCATTTAGTAAGGTCTCGGTGCTGTTGTAACTCTCTTTGAGGTGCACTGAGTGAGCCAGTAGAATAGACAGGTACTTGTTTCTGTTATTGAGCAGTAGGGTTTTGATGCTTTCGGATGAACTGTCAATGAAAGATGCCACTCTTTTAGGCTTTGAAGACCCCAATATCTCTCCTCGCTCATCTTCCCCTAAGCTTCCCCCCCCCCCATGATCTCCGCTCATCGGGCAAGCCCCTCTTATCTGTACCCTTCTCTTCCACTGCCAACTTTAGGCTCCCTTCTTTCTTGTGGCGCCGTATGCCTGGAACAGGTTGTCTGAGTCAATACGTCATGCTCTGTCACTGGCAGTGTTCAAATCCAAGCTAAAAGCCCATTTTTTTGAAACTGGTTTCCTCTCTTAACTCCCCCTCACTGCTGTCAGATACCTACCCAACCCTGCTGCTGTCAGATACCTATATCCACTATAACTTCCCCAACCCTGAAATGTCCCATCTAAATTAGATTGTAAGCACTTCTGAGCAGGGACTGTCTATTTTATGTTAAAATGTACAGCGCTGTATACGCCTTTCAGCGCTAAAGAAATAATGAATAGAAGTAGCAGCAGTAGGCTACAGTTGATTCCAATTGCCTCAAACATACTGGTCACATTGTGGCAGTAACAGAGCCCATCTTGGGTGAAGAAGGTGGAAAAAGCTCTGTGATGCTTCCTATGATCTGTGACTTGCGCGCTTTCATCCAAGTTCCACTGCTTGAGCCTAGATGTCACAAGCTTGTCACTGGAATTGGTGAGACCAAGATCTCTGATCGAGTCATTGAGGTCTTTTTGGTTTGGTTTGAATCGTATGGGTTTCTCTCATCAGCTGCACCACTGATATTGTAAACTGGATCTACAACATCTCCCTCACTCTCTGACTTGCTCCTCTCTTCTGAAGACAGCTGTTCTTTCTCTTTTTCTTTCTTTTCTTTTTTTTTGTTTTTTAATATACCGACTATCAACAAATATCTGGCCTGTTAACAATATTAAAAATTTTAAAAAGAGAAAGAAAAGAAAGAAAAGAGAGAAAAAAAAATATATATAAGATATTAAATATTTGGAAATATATAGAGTGAACATCAAAGACATTAACTGGACAGACTTGAAAGTGAAGGTAAGAGGGAATGGAGGGGAAAAGTTACATATTTGAGAAGAAGAGGAGAAAGTGGGAGTGGGATAAAACATATTGGGTAGGGTCGCTTTTTTAAAGTGGTTGGTTTTTAAGAAAGAAAAAGAAAATGAAAAAGAAGAGAATGAATATAATAAAAGAAAAGAAAAAAAAAAAAAAAAAGGAGAAGAGAAGATAAGTCTAAACACAAGCGAATGCGTCACGAAATAAAAAAGTCTTCAGGCTTATCTTGAATTTATCTAGATGTTGTTCATTTCGGAGTTGCTGTGGCAGAGCGTTCCATAATGTTGGGGCAGATACTGCAAAATTTATTTTCTGGGAATAGTAGAAGTCTTTTATGGAAGGAATTAGCAGGAGTTTTTGATCTGTTGACCTTAGAGTGCGTGAAGAACATTGAGGAATGAGAAGTTTATCAAGATATGAAGGCTGGTGGGAGAGTGAGTAGCGGGAGCTCAGGGCAATGTGGCACCAGGACAATAGATGAGGAGATGTCTAGATATGTGATTGCAGATGCATACTTGCTAGCTCAACGTTTTGGAAGGGTCCACAATGCAGAAGTAGCAGTTGCTTGAGTGGTCAGTAGGTTCCTGCCAAATTCTAGGGACAGCAAATTCCATGGCTCTCTTTTCCCCTCTGAACCATCCTGTAGATTAAGAACAAAATGAAATTATAGTAATGAAAACAATACATTTATTTCACCTATGACTAATGTGTATGAGATTCTTGCAACATATTTCATATATGATATATTTCCAAATAACATTGAAAATTTTAAAATTTAAATATTTTTTAAATTAAACATTTTAAGAAATTTTATAGCAGAAAATTCCACCATCCTAGTGAGGAATAAAATAGTCTTACCTTCCAGAGTTTTTCAGCAGTGCTTACATTTGGTGAGGTTCCCATGGTTTGTCTTGATCCCTAACAGGCATGCCATAATATGGGGTTATCCTTGGTAGTAGATATAGTGGTCACAGAGTTTGGCGGTATAATAAGAGAGGGGTTATCCTTGATAAAGCTTTATAGCGAAACATGTCGGTGTTATAATCCCCTGCCAGAGACCACATGACTAAGCTAAGTGATATGCTTAAAATTTCACATTTAAGTCTTAAAGAATTTTATTAATATATAAATACATAAAAGTTAAGAAAAATTAAAAAAAAAGTTTAAGAATAGTGATCCGATGACGAATTGACACGTAAAGCTTGGAGCAATGAGATTGTTTTGAGCTCCAAGTGGTGCCGCTGAGGATCGTGGAAGAACTCATAACGTACATAAGGGCATTGAAGTGGTGGCTAAAGTTTGTCTACCCTTTGAGATAGTCTCTATAATATGCCTTGTAGGCATCACACATCTTAGCAGATGCTGCTATGGAGTACTTTTTCCCTCTTGTCTTGATAAATTGACCACATTCATAGAAAAATGCCGGATGTTTGTACCTTAGTAAAAGGGCCTCTAAGTTTACTCAGCTTTGAACCAATCTACAAAAAAAGTAAATATCAAAATATCAATTTCCTGGTCACAAAAGCAAAGTTTGAGGGGAATGACAGTCACTTTCTTTACTTTTGTGGCATAGACAATTAAGGACACTTATTATCCCGAACATTAAAAAAAAAAAAAAAAAAATTTTGTTACAAAGGACTCCTTTTACGAAGCTGCGTTAGGGCATTAACGCGCGGAATAGCGCACGCTACATTGCCACGCGTGCTAGACGCTAACGCCAGCATTGAGCTGGCATTAGTTCTAGCCATGTAGCACGCGGTGTAGCGTGCGGTAATATCCTGCATGCGCTAAAAACGCTAGCACACCTTAGTAAAAGGAGCCCATAATGTTTTCCATGAGTGGGATTTCTTGTGATTCTGCTCTATCTCTTGAATGGTATTTCATTCATCTATATACAGGACTTCTGTGTATCTCCTTGAAGCCTCTGTCCCAGATAGATTTATTCCAACTTAGTGCTAGAAAAAATCTGGCCTGCTTCCAATCTGCCTGTACAGCTCCCATTATTTCCTAGGGGAGGAAAGATTGAAACTTTTAGTTTATTGTCCTTTCACTAAAAATTATGAGGTCCTGCTATATCACATTATTTCTTTTACTCTGATTCCCTTGAGATGTAATCAGTAAAAAGTCATAGGTTAAAGTTTCAGAGAAGTTCATTTTATGTTTGACCATTTATAAAGAGACAGTCTGCAATAAATGCAACACATAGAAACACTTGTCTTTTAAAATGTTTCCACCTACTGAACAGACATTATAGCAGATATTTCTTCAGCTTATCTTATTCATGTGTTCTTACACAATCACCCTTAATAGCATACAGAAGTAAGGATGGGCAGCCAAAACATAAGAATAGCTGTACTGGGACAGATCAATGGTCCATCTAGCTCAGTATCCTGTCTCCACAGTGGTCAACCCAGGTCACAAATACCTGGCAGAAACTCAAATAATAGCAACATTCCATTATACTGATTCCAAAGCAAACAGTGGAATCGGTAGAATGGACTATGGATTTTTCCTCCAGGAACGTGTTCCAACCTTTTTTAAGCATATCTATGTTATAAAATGTTCATATCATATTTTGGTTTGTATCAAACGAAATGTTATGAATATGTGCTATTTCCACATAGTGCCACTTTTTCTTGATAATGCATGCATGGATGCAATATCAGGGAAGAGTGTACACTGAACTATATTCTATATATGATGCTAAAAAATCAGTGCTGTAAAAAATGATACTTAGCATAATTCTATAAAACACCTCCAAAGTAATGTGCAGTTTATAGAATCATATTTAGCAGCCATATGCGTGACTAATATTTAATACTTCACACTATCATGCTGATATATTATGTATCACAATGGGGATACATAATATACATACATTAATGGGTGCTAGAATAAATATCTGTCTGTCTTTCTTTCTGTGTCTCTCCCTGCCCATGTCTCTTTCTTCCTTTCTCTCTCCCTCCCCCTGTCTATCTTTCTTTCTTTCTATCTCTCTCCCTCCTGCTGTCTGTCTTCTTTCTCTCTGTCTCTCTCCCTGGCCCCCTTTTTCTGTCTGCCTTTCTTTCTTTCTGTCTCTCTCCCTGCCTGCTGTCTTTATGTGTCTGGCTTTCCTTCTCGTGCGCTGCCTGCCTGTCTTTCTCCATGGCCCCCTTCTGTCTCCCCTACCCCAGAGCAAACCAAGATTGCTCCCTGGCCCCCTTTCCCTCTCCCCCGCACTTTCCTGTGCAGCAGCAGCAGCATTCCCCCTCACTTCCCTGTGCAGTAGCAGCAGCATTTCCCCCTTCCCTGTGCAGCTGCAGCAGCATTCCCACCCCTGCCTGTGCAGAAGCAGCATTACTTCCCCTTTCTGGCCGGTTCACTTGCCAAAGTAATTTTTGAGTTCAAAGCCGCCGCCGTGGCCACTCTCACGATCCGCGCTTGCGTTGGAAGCCTTCTTTCTGACGTGACGTCAGAGAGGCTTCTGACGCAGGTGCAACTTGTGAGAAGAGCCGCGGCGGCGGCTTTGAACTTAGGCATGGTTCAATCTGCTGTATTGTATTGTTCGTCAACATTCTGAGATTCCTTATTTTGTGCAGCTCATTTGTATCATGCCTTGTTAACATTTCCTGTTCTTGCTGATATTAAAATCAATAAAATCTTTGAACTGAAAAAAAAAATAACTTTGGCAATGGACTGAAGAATAACTTCAGTAAGGTAGCCAGCCAGACTGCAGGCCGCAGAATAGTACCTGGGGGACCTGTGTTAGATGGATTTATGCACACAACTTAAGACACCATATACAAAATTTGGGGGACTATGTGCAAATTGTGATCAATACTTACCACTTAGCATTGGTTTCCATGCCTGACTCTAAGTGTCAGGCTTATGCCTACTGGTGCCCGTTGAGCTCAGACACCCATTATTCTATATCACTACATGCAATTTTGTGGAATACCCATGATCATGCCTCCTTTTGGAAAGCACACTATGAGATTTAGGCGCCCAGCATAGTAGGATAGCATGCAACCAGATAAGAACATAAGAATTGCCGCTGCTGTGTCAGACCAGTGGTCCATCGTGCCCAGCAGTCTGCTCACGTGGTGGCCCTAGCCTTACCTCACCTAGCCTTACCTGCGTACATTCTGGTTCAGCAGGAACTTATCTAACATTTTTTTGAATCCCTGGGGGTGCTTTCCCCTATAACAGCCTCTGGAAGAGCGTTCCAGATTTCTACCACTTTCTGGATGAAGAAGAACTTCTTTACGTTTGTATGGAATCTATCTTAGTGAGTGCCCTCTCATTCTCTCTACCTTGGAGAGGGCGAACAATCTTTCTTTCTCTACTAGGTCAATTCCCTTCAATATCTTAAATATTTCAATGATGTTCCCTCTCAGTCTCCTCTTTTCAAGGGAGAAGAGGCCCAGTTTCTCTAGCCTCTCATTGTACGGCAACTCCTCCAGTCCCTTAAACATTTTTGTCGCTCTTCTCTGGACCCTTTCGAGTAGTACTATGTCCTTTTTCATGTACTGCGACCAGTGTTGGACACAGTATTCCAGGTGGAGACATACCATGGCCCTGTACAGGGGCATGATAACCTTCTCAGATCTGTTTGTGATCCCCTTCTTAATCTGTACAGGGGCATGATAACCTTCTCAGATCTGTTTGTGATCCCCTTCTTAATCATTCCTAGCATTCTGTTTGCCCTTTTCACCACCGCTGTGCATTGCGTGGATGGTTTCATTGACTTGTCTACAAGTACCCTCAAGTCTCTTTCCTGGGGGCTCTCTCCGAGTATAGCACCAGCCATCCTGTATTCATGTATATGATTTTTGTTATCAACATGCATCACCTTTCACTTATCCACATTGAGCCTCATTTGCCATTTTGCGGCCCATTCCTCGAGTATGTTTATGTCTTGTTGTAGGTCTTCGCAATCCTTCTGTGTCCTCACTACTATGAATAACTTTGTATTGTCCGCAAATTTAATCACCTCACTTGTCGTGTCAATTTCTAGGTCATTTATAAATATGTTGAAGGACACGGGCTCAAGCACCGAACCCTGCGGCACTCCACTCGTAACACTTTTCCAGTCCAAGTATTGTCCATTTACCCCCCACTCTCTGATGTGCATGCAAATCCTAATTGATGCCAATTAACATTCATAATTGGTTATTAGCATTCAGTTAGGCAATTAAGTTATTTGCACATCTTGGCGGCACACCATATAAAGAATTTGAAGAATAGAATGTGGTCCTTGGACCTGATTCAATAAATGGCACCTATAGTACATGCTTTGAGGATAGTGGCATAGTGAGGGTAAGAGGTGCCTGGGATCGTGGCTGGCAGTTTTACAGAGATTTGTTTCAGTTTCTCTGGCTCATCAATATTGAATTAATAAAACACTCCCACAACAGTAAGATGTAATATTGAATACCATTTCTGGCACCAGCATCTCCCCACATGTTCCTTGATGAAGCCCAAAGCAAAGAATTCATTTAATCTCTACGCTATGGCCTTGTCTTCCATGAGTGCCCTTTACTCCTCAGTCATCTAGCAGTCAACTGATTCTTTTCATGACTTCATGCTTTTAATATACCTAAAAAAGTCTTTACTCTGCATTTTGGCTTCCAGCACAATCTTCTTTTCAAAGTCTCTCTTTCCCTCCCTTATCAATGACTTGCATTTGACTTGTGTTGTCTACTATTATTTTCAGTCAGATGCTTCTTCTACTTTCTGAGGGATTTTCTTTTAGCTCTAATAGTGTCCTTCACCTCATTCATTTACCATGTCAGCTGCCATTTGGTCTTCCTTCTTTCTTTTTTTAATATATTGATTATATCTGGTCTGGGCTTCCAGGATGGTATTTTGAATAATATTCATGTCTTATGTGAATTTTTGACCTTTGCAGCTGCTCCTCTAAGATTCATTTGTACCATTCTCCTCATGATATCATAGTCTCCTTTTTTAAAGCTAAATGCTATTGTTATTGGATTTCCTGTGTGAACTTACTCCAGAGATTATATCATATCTGATCATGTTATCAAGCAGCCATAGCACCAATACCTCCCACACCAATTCATGCACTCCACTAAGAACTAGGTCTAAAATTGCTTCGCCTCTTGTAAGTTCCTGAACCAGTTGCTCATAAAGCATTAGCATGCCCTGATATTACATTTACCCAGTTAATAAGGGGGTAGTTGAATTCGTCCATTATTATTGTGTCACCCTGTTTGTTAGCCTCCCTAATTTCTGGTAACATTTCAGCATCTGTCTATTCATCTTGGTCAAGTAGATGGTAGTACATTCCTATCACTATCCTTTTCCCCTTTACACATGGAATTTCCATCCAGAGGGATTCCAAGATATGTTTTGGTTCCTGTAGAAACTTTAGTCCATTCAATTCAAGGCCTTTCTTAACATATAAAGCTACAAGCTCCACCAATTTGATCCACTCTTTCACTGCAATACTACTACTACTACTTATCACTTCTATAGCTCTGAAAGGCATATGCAGCACTGTACATTTTTACATTTATAGATGGTCCCTGCTTGGAAGAGCTTAAAATCTAACTTGGACAGACAGACATGACATATAGGGTTAGGGATGCAGAACCCAAGGTGAGAGGATTTAGGAGTCAAAAGCACTCTCAAAGAGGTGGGTTTTTAACTGGACCTTGAACACTGCTTAAGATGGAGCCTGCCATAGGGATTTGAGCAGCTTGTTCCAAGCATATGGTGCAGCAAGGCAGAAGGGACGGAGTCTGGAGTTGGCAGTTGAAGTGTAGGGCACAGATAGGAGGGACTTACCAGCTGAGCGGAGCTCATAAAGGGGTCATGGGGGATATAAGTGAAGAGAGATAGTGAGTGGCAGCTGAATAAATGAATATATAATGCAAAATAGTTTGTACCCTGGCATGACAGTGTCCCATTGGTTATCTTCATTCCTCAATAAAATATTACCTCTGCTGGAGTAGATACCAAGTCCCACCAGCTGAAGACATCTCCTACCTGGATCATGCTTGCAGCAGCGCTTAATTTGCTCTGCCACACTTCAGCTACCAATGCTGGTTCTTCCACACATGCTCAGTTAAGAATATAAGAAGTTGCCTCCACTGGGTCAGACCAGAGGTCCATCGCGCCCAGCGGTCTGTTCCAGCGGCGGCCCACCAGGTCCACGACCTGTGAAGTGGTTCCTGACCATTCCTATAACCTCTCTCTGCTTCTATCTGTACCCCTCAATCCTCTTATCCTTTAGGAACCTATATAAACCTTCCTTGAACCAGAATATGTGCAAGAGAGATGGCATTAGCAACTAAAATGAGTCTGAATAACTTGTGCTGATGTAGGCACAGCTCAGGTGGGAGATGCCTTTCACTAGTGAGTCTTGCATTCTTCCTAGCATTCAGTTTGCCTTTTTTACCGCCGCCGCACATTGCGCAGATGGTTTCATTAACTTGTCTACAAATACCCTCAAGTCTCTTTCCTGGGGGCTCTCTCCGAGTATAGCACCAGACATCCTGTATTCATGTATATGATTTTTGTTACCAACACGCATCACCTTGCACTTATCCACGTTGAGCCTCATTTGCCATTTTGCGGCCCATTCCTCGAGTATGTTTATGTCTCGTTGTAGGTCTTCGCAATCCCTCTGTGTCCTCACTACTATGAATAATTTTGTATCATCCGCAAATTTAATCACCTCACTCATGTCAATTTCTAGGTCGTTTATAAATATGTTGAAGAGCACATACACACATTTGTCTGTCTGACCTACAAGCCTGATAAAGATAATGAGACTCAGATAGGGAAATAAAACATATAAATCTTCAATTATTTCACTATATGGCTATATGATTACTTTGTTGTGCTCAGCATTTTGATCGTTACTCAATTATTGAAAACACACCACTGTTTACTTGTTCTCTTTTCTCTTTCCTGTTTTCTGTGATAAGGTTTCTATCCTATTTTAATTGGAGTTATGTTATGTTATGTACAATCTTATATCCCACAAAATCCTCATTAGAGTTCCTTTTTTATTTTAAGTTAACCTGTTCAACTCTCCACTCAGCTCCTCAGTGTGAGTGGTGCAGTAAGTTTAAATAAATTATAAACTATAACTTAATGCATTCTGTGGCTAGGAACAGGGTGGGTCTGCTATGCTTCATTAAATATCTGATTTTTTTTTCCTTTTCCCTTGTTTGGCCTCTTGTGCAACCTCTGTTCCAACTTTGAATAGCAAATATTTTTATTCTTTGGCTGCCCAAATTGCTATTCATCTCAGCCTGTTTTATTACTGTATAAAAGAGCAGATCAATTGCTAATATATTATAGACATTATTCAAAAATGATTCTGTCCTTTAGGCACTAAATAGAATGCATACTTTCTGAAAACAGCCTAATGTACATGGTACATTAGTTTTGTAGAAATGAACCAGGGCATACATAGTAGTTACTATATTAACTCAAAGAAAATAAATGTGTAGACAGACTGAATTCAGTGTAATCTTTGAGCAGATTTACATACAGTATATGACTACATGATTTCAGGAACATAAGAATTGTCGCTGCTGGGTCAGACCAGTGGTCCATCATGCCCAGCAGTCCGCTCACACAGCGGCCCTGTGGTCAAAGACCAGCACCCTAACTGACACTAGCCCTACCAGCGTATGTCCTTGTACAGCAGGAACTTGTCTAACTTAGTCTTGAATCCCTGGAGGATGTGTTCCCCCTATGACAGACTCCAGAAGAGCGTTCCAGTTTTCTATCACTCTCTGGGTGAAGAAGAACTTCCTTACGTTTGTACAAAATCTATCCCCTTTCAATTTTAGAGAGTGCCCTCTCGTTCTCCCTACCTTGGAGAGGGTGAACAACCTGTCCTTATCTACTAAGTCTATCCCCTTCAGTACCTTGAATGTTTTGATCATGTCCCCTCTCAATCTCTGTTCAAGGGAGAAGAGGCCCAGTTTCTCTAATCTTTCACTGTACGGCAGCTCCTCCAACCCTTTAACCATCTTAGTCGCTCTTCTCTGGACTCTTTCGAGTAGTACCGTGACCTTCTTCATGTACGGCGACCAGTGCTGGACGCAGTACTCCAGGTGAGGGTGCACCATGGCCCGGTACAGCGGCATGATAACCTTCTCCGATCTGTTTGTGATCCCCTTCTTTATTATTCCTAGCATTCTGTTCGCCCTTTTTGCCGCCGCCACACATTGCGCGGACAGCTTCATCAACTTGAAGATCAGAACTCCCAAGTCCCTTTCCTGTGGACTTAGAAGAGAACAAATGTGATGGAACTTTCTACTTTCTTCACCTACTGAAGATGAGGGAGTGACTATTCCATTAGATAGTTATTTTTACTGGTAGAACCATGGTAAATATGCAAAGTAAATGAAACAACTCTTTTTCTTCTTTTTTATATCTTTATTCATTTTATTTATTTATTTATTCAATTTTCTATACCGTTCTCCTAGGGGAGCTCAGAACGGTTTACATGAACTTATTCAGCTACTCAAGCATTTTTCCCTTTCTGTCCCGGTGGGCTCACAATCTATTTAACGTACCTGGAGCAATGGGGGGATTAAGTGACTTGCCCAGGGACACAAGGAGCAGTGTGGGTTTGAACCCACAACCTCAGGGTGCTAAGGCTGTAGCTTTAATCACTGCAACAACCAGAGTGGAATTGTCCAAAAGAGAATGATGTGCACTAAAAAAGTGTCCTTCAATCCGTCTGGTGAAATGACAATCTTTATTGTTCAAACATCAAATTGACAAATTGACTCGACATGCGCATGTTTCGGCCAACAGGCCTGCCTCAGGAGTCTTATAAGTCACTAATGATGATATACGAGGTATACTGACACTCGAATGAATCTGACCACAAATCAATCAAAGAAGAGTGTCATGCCACAAGGAAAACGAATGCTGTCTGCTGGCACAATGCCTATAGTTCTAGAAGGACACTTTTTTAGTGCACATCATTCTATTTTGGACAGTTCCACTCTGCATATTTGCATATTTGTGTCTGTGGTGTTTTTTCACCTGTTTTTTTCTTGGCTTTAATCACTGCGCCACACTCTCCCCCTTTGAAGCCATAAGTAAGTGCAACATATAATACAATCATATTACACTATAAGAGCACTTAAATAAAATTAAAATTGTAATCTATGACAAATAGATATATCAACCCCCCCCCCCCCCCATAATTATATTCAAAAAGTACACTCAAATTAAGAAATTAAAAATATGTTCCAACCCACCCTGGACGTGTATGACCAAAGAGCAAAATCAACAATCACTTTTTGCAAAACTTTGTCAATGGCTCTCAAATCTTCAGAAACTTTTTGTAATGTCCCTGTTGCATAGCCATAATACGTTCCATTTTAAAAATGTGACAGAGACTCCCAACAAAAGGTATAGTTAAATCTGTCCCAGTTTTTCCAATTCCTTAAAATAAGCTGTATGGCAACCCTTGACATAATAAAGAGAAGTTTATTATTGTGAGATGATATTTGGCTTTTAGCTCTCATCATAGTGCCAAATAACAGTGTCATATGTTAGTGCCACTGGATTTTCCATTACTTTGTTTACCTGATCCCAAATGGATCTCCAAAATTGATGTATCAAGGGGCAATAATATAACAAATGATCCAAAGTCCCAGGTTCAAGATGTCAGTGCCAGCACCTATTAGACTTGGAACTATCTAATTTCTGTAATCTAACCGGAGTCCAACATGCTCTATGTAACAAGAAAAGCCACGTTTGTCTCATAGATGCAGAAACCGTACATCTCATCCTCCAAGTCCAGATTCGTGGCCATTGAGATGCAGTAATCTGAAACTTTGTATCAATGCTCCAAATGTCACGAAGACCAGTTTTTGGTTTCTTAAACAAAAATCCAGATATTAATTTATACCACTGAGCGGCCTGGTAACCCTGGAAATCCACCTGGAAACACAGGAACGGCAAACTATACTGATTTTTAAGATTTTTCCAGTCAAGGAACCCCTCCTGAATGACCTGCTTCAACTTCAACCACCTATAACTGAGTTTTAGCAATACCAAATTTTTGTTGCAGTCTTGAAAACTCAAGCAGCTTTCCGTCTAAAGTACGTATGCCCGCCTTCATCCAGTACTTCCAGATGCCCTTAAACCCGCCAATTTGAATCTTGGGGTTCAACCAAAGGGGCTGACAAGTGGATTTATGAATTGGAATATCTGTTAAATTAGATGGTGTGCCCGCATCTGGAGTACTGTGACCAGTACTGGTCGCCGTACCTTAAGAAGGATATCACGATACTTGAGAGGGTCCAGAGAAGAGCTACACGTATGATTAAAAAAACTTTCATACGCAGACAGGCTGGACAGACTGGGGCTCTTCTCCCTGGAGAAGTGGAGACTCAGAGGGGACATGATAGAGACATATAAGATCATGAAGGGCATTGAGAATGTGGAGAGGGACAGATTCTTCAGCCTGTGGGGAACTACAAGAACAAGAGGGCACTCGGAGAAACTAAAAGGGGACAGGTTTAGAACCAATGCCAGGAAGTACTTCTTCACTCAGAGGGTGGTGGATACCTGGAATGCGCTTCCGGAGGGAGTGATAGGACAGAGTACTTTACAGGGTTTCAAAGAGGAATTGGATAAATTCTTGAAAGAAAAAGTTATTGAAGGATATAGATAGGGAAGATATAGGATAAAGAAGGATACAGTTAGATGGATATAGATAAGGAAGGACAAAAGGGATAGAAGGATATAAAGGATCACTTACAGGTCATGGACCTGATGGGCCACCGCAGGAGCGGACTGCTGGGCGCGATGGACCTCTGGTCTGATCCAGCAGAGGCAATTCTTATGTTCTTAATATCTTCCAAGTGTCCATTAAATTATATTGTCTTTATACAGCCTAGGCATCTTGATACTCAAAACGTGACAGAAACTCAATGGAGACAGGAGTTGTCATTCCAACCATACCCAATCTGGAAGATTTTCCATGAGATTGGGTAGGATCCAATACATACCCTGATGCATTATATAGGCTTGATGATACCTATAAAAATTTGGAAAATTTACCCAACCCTCCACAATTGGCTTTTGTAAGGATACTAAAGCAATTCTTGCTGCTTTCCCCTGCCAAATAAATTTTGTAAGAATACTATTTAATTTTTTGTAAAAGGACCCCTGAAAAAACACTGGTAACATACCCATTTGATAAAAAACCACAGGCAAAATCATCATTTTAAATGTCTGAACTCTCCCCCACCAAGACAGATGTAATGGGTTCCATTGCTCACACATTTCTGTGACCTTTAGCAATACGGATTTTTCATTTACTTTCATTGTTTCTTCCAGTTTTATAAATCCAAATTCCTAAATACTTTATACCCTCTTCCTTCCAAAGAAAAGGGAATGAATCCAACAATCCTTTTTGACAATGTACATTAAGCGGAAGAATCTCTGATTTACTCCAATTTATTTTATAGCCTGAAAATTTTCCACATCTTTCAATCAAATCTAGTAAATGTAGAATGGTTGTTTCAAGAATCTTCAAATGAAGCAATATGTCATCTGTATAAGCAGAGAACTTGTATTCCTGACCTGTGTAAAGAATACCCTGGATCTCCTTTGCCTGTTGTATAGCTAATATCAAGGGTTCCAAAACAATATCAAACAGCAAAGGAGATAATGGACATCCTTGTCTAACTCCCCTCTCCAGACAGAAACATTCCGAAAAAGTATTATTTATATATAATCTGGCAGAAAAGGAACTATACGAGGTTTGAATCATTTGTATATACCCTGAACCAATACCAAACCAATCCATTGCTTGATTCATAAAGGTTCACTCCACATGATCAAAGGCCATCCATGACTTTTGTTAAATTTAACATGTGAAAAGTCAGTCTGGTGTTATTTGAAGAATGTCTTTAAGCAACAAACCCCATTTGGTGTATACCAATAATATAAGGGAGAGCCTTGGCCAAGCGCAAAGCCAATAACTTAGACAACAGTTTGCTATCTACATTAATCAAAGAAATTTGAAACCAACATAGGATCTTTATTTGGCTTCGGCAAAACAATAGTTAACGATTCTGCCATAGTACCTGTAATGCAACCTTTAGTCAGTTGAACCTGATATAAATTTAATAGATGAAGTAATAGGGTACTTTGAAATGATTTGTAAAACTCTACAGTGAAACCATCACCACCTGGAGCGGATCCAAATCTAAGGGACTTCAATGCTGCTTGTAATTCTTTCAGTGATATAGGCATTTCATGAGTTCCTTTTATATGTTCAGGAATTTTAGGACCCTTAATTAACTCCCAAAACTTTAAACCTTCAAGTTCTTTATTTGATTAAAGCTCGGAAGAATACAAAGCTTTATAATATTTCAAAAATTTGAGAATGAGTTTCCCCATTCTCATCTGTGAGAGCCACAATTTTCACTTTCCTTTTTTAGCTTTAAGGTAATTAGCTAATACTCTTCCCGATTTATTCGAGTTTCCATAATACAGAGCCTGTTGAGAAAACAACTCTTTCCTAGCCATTTGAGAGGAAATCTCATTGTATTTGTATTTAGCTTTTAAGAGGGCCTGCAAAGTATTTTGTTCCCATTTCAAGGCCAATTGTGACTCCAAGTCTTTAATATTTTGCTCCAAATTTGAAAATTCTTTATTTAGTTGTTTCCTGACATATGCTGAATATTATTTGCCCTCTCATAGTAGCTTTAAAAGTATCCCATAATGTTTCTAAAGAGATATCATCTGAAACATTGAGTTGAAAATATTTAGTAATTTTTGACTGAAATTCCTCAATAAAGTTGGAATCTGCAAGCAACGTATTATTGAATCTCCAGACAGGTCTACTATAATCTTCCTCATCCATCTTCAATTCAATCCAAATTCCACCATGATCTGAAAAAATAATTGGATCTATGGTGGCCTTTGTAACCTGCTGCATTAATTGATCTGATACAAAAATATAATCTATTCTGGAAAATGATTTATGTAACTGGGAGCAGAAAGAAAATTCCCGATCATTAAAATGAAGAATCCACCAAATATCTTTTAAATCACAGGATTGTACCTCCAAGTTCCCGAATCCTTTTTCTTCTTTTTGACAAACATATGAACTTTACATTAGTGCACTGTGGGGGGTCCTTTTTATTAAGGCGCACCAACCGATTTAGCGCGCGCTAAATGCTAAGACATCCATTATATTCTATGGCCACCTTAGCATTTAGCATGCACTAATCTTTAGTGCACACTTAATCGATTAGCACATCTTAATAAAAGGACTCCTATATTTTTCCCTACAAATTCCTTATAAATATAGGACCGATATTAGCAGTCTGACAAATGCATAAATATATATATTTTTAATAGTGAGGGATAGACAAGCTCTACAGAGCATCAGGGAACCTGCTTGTCCCTAGCAACTGAAAATACAATATTGAAGCAGCGCTCCCCACTAGCAGCAATGCAGTTGGAGGACTCCTGCTCAGTTTAGAGGGAACAGTGCATCACTGGGTCAAGAGGAAAGAAGGCAGACTCTTGATCCTGTCTTGGTGAATCACTAGTTTACTCCATCCAAAAATACAAAGGGGCGTGCAATGAGCTCTTAAGTACTATACTACTAAAGTACAAATTCATTGCCACAGAATTTGGTGAAAGCAGCTTAGCAGGGTTTAAAAAATGTCTGGATAGTTTCCTAAAACAAAAGTCTGTAATCCATTATTGAGATGACTTGGGAAAATTCACTGCTTAATACTAGGATAAGCAACATAGAATCTGTTTTACTCCTTGGGATCTTGCCAGGTACTTGTGACTACTGTAGGAGGCAGGATGCTGGGCTTGATAGGTCTTCAGTCTGTCCCAGTATGGCAACTCTTATGTTCAAAAATATTTCTCCACTCAACATGTAATTAAACTCTGGAATTCATTGCCAGAAAATGAGGCTTAGCAGGGTTTAAAATGGTTTGGCTAATTTCCTAAAAGAAAAATCCATAAGCCATTATTAAGATAGACTTGGGAAAAATAACTATTTATTTCTAGGATAAACACTAAGCATGCATAAAATCTGTTGTACTGTTTGGAATCTTTTTGGGTGCTTGTGACCTGGATTAGCCATTGTTGGAAATAGGATACTATGGACCTTCTGTCTGTCCCAGTTAAGCAACATAGAGATAGGTTTTAGACAGAGTATGGATAGAAGGATAAAAAGGGATTAGAGAAGGATCACATTACAGGTCATGGGTCTGTTGGGCTGCCGCGGGTGCGGACTGCTGGGCACGATGGACCTCGGGTCTAACCCAGTGGAGGCAACTTCTTATGTTCTTATAATGTTCGTATGTTCACCCTATTTATAGCACGGCAATGGTGTTGAATCAGGACATCAGATTGGGCACTGAACGGGCCTAGAACAAGCTGGGTAGGCAGAAAATGCCATATGGACAAAATGAGTGATTCTCAAACCAAAGCTGGGGAGCTGGTTCTCTGCTAACTACTATAGTAGCTATGATCTGGTGAATCACTCACCTTGCCTGGCCAACATTTAATGGACTTCTCTGCAGGAAGGGAAATGCAGTTACTGTACAAAGGGGTACAGACTGATGATGTTACTCATAGCATTGAACAAAGCATTGAGGGAAACATCATAAGAACATAAGAATGGCCATATTGGATCAGACCAATGGTCCATCTAGCCCAGTATCCTGTTTCCAACAGAGGCCAATGTTACTTATGGCTTCAAAGGGGGAGAGTGTGGTGCAGTGGTTAAAGCTACATGCTGTCTAAAGCCTAAAGCCGGCCCACGTCCCATCCAACTCCCATCCTCAACACTTCTCCTGAAACGCCCCGTTTAGCTTTGGTAGTTCAGCGGCACTATGAAGGCCTAGGTCGTTTAGAAATACATCCAAAACCCATTTTTCATATCGGCACTTGGACGTATTTGGACAATGTTCGTCCAAGTGCCGACTTAGGCTGGTTTTTGGACGTTTCTCTCTTTTGATTATGAGCCCCAATGTCTATGGTAGTTTAAATTACATCATTTCCCGTATGGACATAGCCTAACATAGGTAAAATAGCTTTGCAGGTTTGTACGTCATTGAAGTGTGGTGGGTTTTTGGTCCGCTGGTCCAACATAAAGGTCAGTCAGGGATGCAGATGTAATAATCACTTGATATCTCCAACTCGCCTGGTTGGAATAGGGTTACCTAATGGCTCCATTAAAAGGAGAAAAGATTGAGACACCCGGGTTTTACTTCCATTGCCTTCAATGGAAGTAAAACTTGTATGTCTCAATCTATTCTCCTTATTTCCATTGCTTTCAGTGAAAGTAAAACCCGGATGTCTCATTCTGTCCTCCTTTTACTGGAGCAAAAACAGGGGAAAAAACAAAACCACAGACACAAATGTACCTAAGGCTGAGTGGAATTGTCCAGATCAGAATGATGTGCACTAATGAAAGTGTCCTCCAATGCATCTGATAATATAGGAATCTTTATTCATCCAATGCCATAAAAATACATCCAACGACTCAATGACTCGACATGCACATGTTTCGGCCAAACAGGCCTTTCTCAGGAGGCTTGAGATTCACCAGTGTGTATATCTAGAATATATTGCCACTCTGATAGATCTTGCCAGACTTCGAATAAAAAAGAAAGTAAACTAAAACTTAAAAAGCGAATATAACATCAGGTAACAAGCGTCCCGCTGCTCATAACTAAAGATGACATAAAAGGCGTTATCCTGAAAAATATTTATCCACATTTTCATTCAGGCCAATAGGGGAATATTAATAAATTTAAAATATTGGATTTGATGTACGGGGCAGCTCTTATTTAGACTTTATGTGTGGTGTTTATCATCTATGAGATCCTGCCCGGGGCTAAATCTTGCTCTTAGTAGTGAGTTTGGCCCGTACTGATGTCCTATTAGTATTATTGCTTCAGATAGTTACATTAGCATTTATCTGGGTCCTATATATTTTGGCTTATTCGCACTAGGAGAAAAAAAAGTTTGTTGCCAATTGTGTTTTTGAATTTTATATGAATTTATTCAGGTATTCAAGCAATTCCCCTGTCTTCCCCAGTAGGCTACTATACAAAATAGGGTGAATATAATCAATTACTGATATTCAGTTCATTAAAATGTTATACCAAGAATACCAAAGCTTAAAATTAATTAAACGTTTAATTAATTAATTTTATTTTTTTGTATACCTTTATTGAATTTTCAAACTATAATTGTGCAACAAGTAATTCATATACCTAAAATATTACAAGACAAGCACAATAAACTTTCAAACATTAATGTGCAATTATATTTTCCCCCACCCTCCCACCTAATATTCAAATAAAATAAAACCTTCAAGAAACTATCCATAAATTCCCTGAATCAAATTTCAATGCAACTCCCTTCCCCCTCCCCCCACCCACCCTGGATGTGTATGTTTATAGGTCAATGAAATAAAATCAGTTATCATTCCTTATAAAATTTAGCCAATGGGTCCCAAACATCCATAAAATTCTTGTAACGTCCCTGCTGTATGGCCATGAAACGTTCCATTTTAAAAATATAACAGAGGGATTCCCACCAGAATGTGTAATTTAACCTATCCCAGTTCTTCCAATTTGAAAAAATAAGTTATTAATATCTTTAATTCAATTCATATCTAGGCTCACAATCTATCTAATGTACCTGGGGCAATGGGGGGGGGGGAGTATTAAGTGACTTGCTTAAAGTCACAAGGAACAGCATAGGTTTGAACCTAGAGAATGACACGGGGAAAAAATCTGTCCCCGTCACTGCACCGTCCCCGGCCCACCATCCTCTGCACCGCCCCGTCACCACCGTTCCTTTCACCGTCCCGTCACCGTCACCGCCATCCCTTTCACCGCCCCGTCACCGCCACTGCCATCCCATTCACCGCCCCGTCACCGTCCCTGTCTAGCACCCATTTTCTTCCCTCCGCTCCCCCATAGTCTGGCATCTGTCTTCTTCCCTTCCAGCGTCTTCTCCCCACTCTGCCTTCCACATTTCCTTTCAGGGTCTGTTCCTCTCTACCCTCTTTCAATGTCTGTTCTATTCCTTTCCACCACCACCCTTCCCTCCCTCCTTTACCATCTGTTCCTTTCTACCACCCTTCTTTCATATCTTCTATCAGTCCCCCCACCATCACTAGCAGTCTCTCTTCTCCCTTACCATGAGCAAATAGAACTTCTGAAAATTGTATTGCTGAGGCATTATTTCTAGTACGCCTTTTTTTCCAGATGGATAATGACATCAATTTTATAATTCTTACTGTCTGCTCTGATTTCATTCACAATTTGGTTTGTGTTTTGTACCTGAGGATTCCATGAGGCATTTAACCTTTTCCTGTCTCTTCTGTGATTTCAAGTTGATTCCTTCAATAATGGAGTCTCAAGGCAGTAGCAGTTTTCTATTTTGGGCTCTTTTGACATTGTTTAAGGGATTTCTTGTACATTTAGTGCTGGTCTTCTTTGATGAGGTCATTTCAGAATCTATTTCCAAGGAAGAGAAACTTTTTCCCTTTCACCCCCTCCTTCCTTGTGTGAGCTGGAACCCGCGGTCCCCGCAAGCAAGTAATTTTATATCATTTTCATTCTATTCATTCATAGAAATTAAAGTCTAGATAATGCCAGTCACATAACAAAACATGATTTTACAAAAATAATTCCCTGCACAGTCAAGCCTGCAAGGATTACTAGATGTCTTTCAGCAGCTCCCCTCCCTCCCTCCCCCTTACCTTTGTGGCCAAGTCAAAATGATCTACCAACAATAAAATTTTAAAAACACAAAGCACGCTGTATGCAGAGAAAATGTTAATTATCATTTATATTCCGCGGGTTTTCAAAGAGGTCAAGGCAGATGACTTTATGCAATGTCACCTCAGTAACAACTATACAAAAATAGACAAATATTCCCCCTCCCTTTTTACTAAACTGTGATAGCGTTTTTTAGCACAGGGAGCTGCGCTGAATGCCCCACACTGCTCTCGACGCTCATAGGCTCCCTGCGCTAAAAACCGCTATTGCGTTTTAGTAAAAGGGGGCCATAGTGCAAAATATAGACAGCAGATATAAATTCTCAAAACGGACACATTTTGATCACTAAGTTGAAAATAAAATCATTTTTCCTACCTTTTTGTCTGGTGATTTCATGAGTCTCTGGTCCTTCTTCTGATCCTTCTTCTTTCTTCTCCTGCCCCCACTCTTTCTTTCTCTCTCCCCCTGGCTCCCCTCTTTCTTTCTGCCTTTCTTTCTCTCCCTCTTGACCCCCTCTTTATTTCTGCCTTTCTTTCTCTCTCCCCTTGGTCCCCCTATTTCTTTCTGCCTTTCTTTCTCTCTCCCCTTGACCCCTCTTTATTTCTGCCTTTCTTTCTCTTTCCCCCTGCTCCCCTCTTTATTTTTTCCTTTCTTTCTCTCTCACCCTAGCCCCCACAAAGCCATCGTGCCAATTTCTCCACTTCCACGATTCTTTCCCTACCCTCACCTCCAAGCCAGCAGCCGATTTCACCCTGCTCCTTCCTCGATGTCCTGATGTCCTGAACTTCATCGGGCAGCAGCAGCATTCACAATTCACTGATGTTGCCCGCTTCAGGCCTTCCTCTCTGTCGGGTCCTGTCTTCATGAAAACAGGAAGTAGGCAGGACCCGGCAGAGAATAAGGCCTGAAGCCGGCAACAGCAGCGAATTGTAAATGCTGCTGCTGCCCGAAGAAGGTAATGGAGCTCCGAGGCAGACCGCTTCTCCCCCCTCCCAGCTGAACCCCCGCTGACCCTCCTATCTCCCCCCCCCCGTGAACCTTTCCAACCCTCCCAGCGAGAGCAGCAAACCTCCTTCGCGGCTTTCTCCTCCCTCTGCCGCGTCACTGATGACGTCATCAGTGATGCGGCAGAGGGAGGAGAAAGTCAACGCTACTGGAGGGAGGTTTGCTGCTTTCGCTGGGAGGGTCGGAAAGGTTCACTTGGGGGGGGAGATAGGAGGGTCAGCGGGGGTTCGGCTGGGAGGGGGAGAAGCGGTCTGCCTCGGTGCTCCAAGGCCTGGCGCCATTACCTTTTTCGCCCCTCCCGCCCCCCCCCCCCTTGGTACGCTACTGCTCTCCAGCTCTCCTTAGTTTGCCGGTTTTCTTTTTCGGCGACCGGCACGCTTTCAAAGAGCCGCTCACGCGCGGTAGCTCAAAGTTCAATCTTCTGCTCTGCTGCAACTTCCTGTTTTCAGTTGGGTCAGAGCAGAAGATTGAATACTGAGCAGCCGCGCGTGCGCGGCTCTTTTGAAAGCGTTCTGGTCGCCGAAAAAGAAAGCCGGCAAACTAAGGTGAGGTGGAGAGAGGAAGCTGGTTAAACGATCGAGCCGGTGGGCGGATGGGGATGCGGGGACCGCACGATCCTTTATGCCTCACTGCGGTGACAAAACCATTCACCGCTCCACGGGGCGGTGATGGCCTTGTCCCCGTCCCCGCAGAGGCTGCTAATTTTCATTCCCCGTTTTTGGCAGGTTACCCGCGGCTAAACGCAGTAGCCGCGGGTAAACCGCCACTGTGTCATTCTCTATTTGAACCCATAACCTCAGGATGCTGAAGCCATAGCTTTAACCACTGTGTTATACCTAAGTAGCCTGCAACAGCTGTCATACATCATGGATGGCATTTTAAAATATTTTAATTATATTATGCACTTACTAAGAGTAAAACACAGTATACACTTATGTCAATAATTCAATTATATTTAAAGATGACTCCAGAGGTAATATCATATAACTTCATTTAAACTTGACCAGACATAAATCTGTGATAAAGATAAGCACATCAACATACATTGCATCCTGTTAAAATGGTTTACTCATTATATTAAAAGGGTAAATGACTTTGAAGTATTTCTTGTGTTGTGTACTGCAGTTTCTAAAATACACAATGAAAATTGTGGAGAAAGCAAAGAACACATGACAAATATCAGGTCTGATCAATTAAATAAAAAAACAAAGATCAATGTATTCTTGACAAAATAAGAAAAGATCTGACACTCGAAGGAATTCTATGAGCGTTGGAGTTTTTAACCATAGTGACCCATGAAAAAAAAAAATCCTAACACAGCTTGATAAAAGGGGGCCAAAGTTAGATAACATCAAATGCATGCAATAAAATAGCAATAAACATAAACACATAAGAATTGCCAAGCTTGTTCATTCCATTTGTTCATCATACTCAGCATCCTTTCTCTGAGAGTGGCCATTCTGAATCTATAGCTAATAGGAAAGTTAATTTTATATTCACTGGAGCCTCCACATTCCTTTGTTGGACTGCAGTGATAGCTATCAAATGTATTTTGCTTAAGTGGATGGAATCTGAGGCTCCTGACTATTCCTTATGGCGTAGTCACATGATTACGTTGCTTTCTTGGGAACGGAGAGGAGTCCAGGACATTTCTTCCTTGCCTGGAAGGGCCTTTCATCGAATTTGGGATCCTTTTTGGACCACATTGTCTCCGGTGGCTCGCAGCCGCATTTTGAACTCAGGGACTTCGAGATTTGTCTTTTTCTTTGTTTTCTTTATTTTTGTTTGGCATCAGTGAGAGTGGGGGGGGGGGGGTTGGGTTGTGGGTTGGGTTGGTGGGGTGGGTTTGTTGGATTGTTGGATTTTTGTGTAAAATTTGGAGCTATTTGTTTTCCTGTGTACTTGTTTCTTCTTGTTGTTTTTCTTGGTGCTCAATAAAATATATTTGACGATAAACACAGAGGGGGAAGGGGATTCAGTATGTGGCACTCAGTTAAGTGCTGCGATGATCTATTCTAAGCTAGTGTTCTGAAATACTAACTTAGCGCACATCTTGTGACTAGCTTTGTGCGCAAACACTTCCACCTGCTAAAAGCTAGAATGTCATTATTCTAAAATACCATTTCTAAATACTGAGAATGATCCTGACTCATTTATGCTCCTCCCATGACCCATCCACACAACCCCAGTGGTCATTGATCCCCCAATTGTGTAAATGAAGCAGCGCATACAACTTCATATATTTTGACCAGTCCTATTAGAGCAGCAAGCAGATTCCTGGTGTAGCCTAAAAAAAATGGTGCTGGAACTACACATCTGTAGGTGTTTTAGGGCGCTTAATGTCAATGTGGGCACGGATAATGCCAGAAGTGGTGTTAGGCAGCCTAAAGTGTGGCACGATTCAGATCAAAGGTAGGCACCAGAAATGTAGGCCTTGAAAACCCTGGCCTACGTTTCTGGCGCCTACCTTTGTCGGAGGTACAATTATATAACCGGCGCTGGTTGGAGAATATAGACCTAAATGTTAGCAGAAATACTGCACCTTAGTCAAATATGGCCAAACCTTTACTTAAAATGAAATAAGAGACTACAGATTAGTAACTGAAGTATGCAGAGAAAAAATATAGTAGAAACTCTAATAAATCAGATTGGAAACTTTAAACATAACATAGTAACATAGTAGATGATGGCAGATAAAGATCCGAATGGCCCATCCAGTCTGCCCAACCTGATTCAATTTAAATTTTTTTAATTTTTTCTTCTTAGCTATTTCTGGGCAAGAATTCAAAGCTCTACCCGGTACTGTGCTTGGGTTCCAACTGCCGAAATCTCTTTTAAAACCTACTCCAGCCCATCTAAACCCTCCCAGCCATTGTAGCCCTCTCCATCCCATCCTCCCCCAAATGGCCATATACAGACACAGACTGTGCAAGTCTCCCCAGTACTGGCCTTAGTTCAATTTTTAATATTATTTTTTGATTCTAGATCCTCTGTGTTCATCCCACGCTTCTTTGAACTCAGTCACAGTTTTACTCTCCACCACCTCTTTCGGAAGCGCATTCCAGGCATCCACCACCCTCTCTGTAAAGTAGAATTTCCTAACATTGCCTTTGAATATACCACCCCTCAACCTTAAATTATGTCCTCTGGTTTTACCATTTTCCTTTTTCTGGAAAAGATTTTGATCTACGTTAATACCCTTCAAGTATTTGAACGTCTGAATCATATCTCCCCTGTCTCTCCTTTCCTCTAGGGTATACATATTCAGGGCTTCCAGTTTCTCCTCATATGTCTTCTGGTGCAAGCCTCCTACCATTTTCATCACCCTCCTCTGGACCGCTTCAAGTCTTCTTACTTCCTTCTCCAGATACGGTATCCAAAACTGAACACAATACTCCAAGTGGGGCCTTACCAATGACCTGTACAGGGGCATCAACACCTTCTTCCTTCTACTGGCTATGCCTCTCTTTATACAGCCCAGCATCCTTCTGGCAGCAGCCACTGCCTTGTCACACTGTTTTTTCGCCTTTAGATCTTCGGACACTATCACCCCAAGGTCCCTCTCCCCGTCCGTGCATATCAGCTTCTCTCCTCCCAGCATATACGGTTCCTTCCAATTATTAATCCCCAAATGCATTACTCTGCATTTCTTTGCATTGAATTTTAGTTGCCAGGCATTAGACCATTCCTCTAACTTTTGCAGATCCTTTTTCATATTTTCCACTTCCTCTTCAGTGTCTACTCTGTTACAAATCTTGGTATCATCTTCAAAAAGGCACACTTTTCCTTCTAACCTTTCAGCAATGCCACTCACAAACATATTGAACAGGATTTGCCCCAGCACCGAACCCTGAGGGACTCCACTACTCACCTTTCATTCTTCCGAGAGACTTCCATTAACCACCACCCTCTGGCGTCAGTTCACCACTTTGGGTCCTAACTTCAGCCCTTCAAGTTTGTTCATCAGCCTCCTATGAGGAAATGTATCAAAGGCTTTGCTGAAATCTAAGTAAATTACATCTAGCATATGTCCTCGATCCAGTTCTCTGTTCACCCAATCAAAAAATTCAATCAGGTTCATTTGGCACAATTTACCTTTTGTAAAGCCATGTTGCCTCGGATCCTGTAACCCATTAGATTCAAGGAAGTACACTATTCTTTCTTTCAGCAACACCTCCATTATTTTTCCAACAACTGAAGTGAGGCTCACCGGCCTGTAGTTTCCTGCTTCATCCCTGTGACCACTTTTATGAATAGGGACCACATCCGCTCTCCTCCAATCCCCAGGAATCACTCCCGTCTCCAGAGATTTGTTGAACAAGTCTTTAATAGGACTCGCCAGAACCTCTCTGAGCTCCCTTAGTATCCTGGGATGGATCCCGTCTGGTCCCATCGTTTTTTCCACCTTCAGTTTTTCAAGTTGCTCATAAACACTCTCCTCCGTGAACAGCACAGAATCTACTCCATTTTCTCATGTAACTTTGCCAGACAATCTCGGTCCTTCTCCAGGATTTTCTTCTGTGAACACAGAACAGAAGTATTTGTTTAGCACATTTGCTTTTTCCTCATCACTCTCCATATATTGGTTTCCAGCATCTTTTAGTTTAGCAATTCCATTTTTCATCTTCCTCCTTTCACTAATTCATCTGAAAAAATTTTTGTCTCCCTTTTTTACATTTTTAGCCATTTGTTCTTCCGCCAGATGTATCTCTCTCTTGGCTTCTTTCAGTTTCACCCTGTAGTCCTTTCTGCACTCCTCTTCTTGGTTTTTTTTATATTTCATGAACACCAACTCTTTTGCCTTTATTTTCTCCGCCACTAGTTTGGAGAACCATATCATCTTCCTTTTTCTCTTGTTTCTATTGATTTTCTTCACATAAAGGTCCGTAGCTATTTTTATCGCTCCTTTCAGCTTAGACCACTGTCTTTCCACTTCTCTTATGTCATCCCATCCCAACAGCTCTTTCTTCAGGTACTCTCCTATTGCATTAAAGTCCGTACGTTTGAAATCTAAGACTTTAAGTATCGTGCAGCTACTCTCCACTTTAGCCATTATATCAAACATTGGGGGGAAAGAGGTATTTCCTTCTGTACCATACAAAATACAAAATAATAAAAACAATTCACACTCACAACTGGAGTATTACATTCTGTGAAATTTAAAATGGTAACTGGTTAAGTGTGGTTTTGAATATTCCATTATCTAGTGAATTTTAGAATAGGTTATTCTCCTAATTAGACTTACCTGGTTATCTTTAACTAAGATGTTTTCAACCCAGTTCTCGGGACACACCTAGCTAGTAAAGTTACACTTCTCTCTCCGTATTTGCTGTGATAGAGGATTGACAGACCTGCGAATACAGAAAAACCATGAATAATTTTTTCATATGTTATTTGCTATTAAAAACCATCATGAATATGGTGAAACCACGAATAACATGGTAGGAGACCTGGCCTGTTCCTGAAGGAGAGGCAAAACACTGTGATGAAAGTGCTGGGAATCAGCGATTTTCTCTGTAAACATTTGGAATCAGCGATTTCTCTATGCAAGCTGACGTAATTGGGGGGAGAGGAGCCAGCAAGCTAAAAACTGCAAATAACCGAAACAGCGACTGCTGAAACCACGCAAATAGAAGAAGTGTATCAGGATATCCATAATGAATATGCACGAGAGAGATTTTCATGCACTAGGTCCATTCTATGCAAACATATCTTACTGGGGGTATTCTGAAAACCTGACTGAATAGGGGTTTCCCAAGGACTGGATTGATACAGTAGTGTAGCGAGGGTGAGAGTTGCCTGGGGCAGTGGTGTCCCTCCCCCACCCTCTTCACTGCCCCCTTACTCTATCCACACACAAACACCCTCCCCCCCCCCCTTCTGCATGTACATGCCCTGTCCCTTCCCCTGTACCTCTATAATTTTCCCGGCATGGGCAGCATCACCATCTTGCTGCCCACGTTGGTGTCGGCTCTCCCTCTGATGTCACTTTCTAAGCTTGCGACCAAGTAGTGACATCAGAGGGAGAGCTGATGCTGGTGTAAGCAGCAGGTTGGAGTTGCTGCTCGCATCAGCAAAGAGCTAGAAATAAGGTGTGTGGGGGGGGATTGAAGGCACACATCTTGCATGGGTAGTAGCAGGGGGGGCAGAGAGGAGGACAGGAGCTGGTGCCCCCACCAAGATGGCACCCAGGGCGGACCACCTCCCCATCCCTCTCCCCTTACTATGCCACTGGGTTAAACATAACCAGGTAAATCTGATTAGGGCTATAACCTAAAGTTCCCTGTATAATGGTATAATCAAAACCACACTTAACCAGTTGCAATTTTTAATTTTACAGTTAAACTTAAGTAGATTAGTTATCTGGTTCAGTTTAATCAGGCATGTCTGCTGAATAACAGCTCCATAATTAGGAAAACAACAACAACAATATACATGATTTTTGGATCAGATTTACAAGCCAATACTCTGCATATAGATTTTGTCATGCCTCTGAATTGCCAGACTTAATTTGAAAATAATTGGTCACAGTAATTAAGTAAATACCCTCATTTCATTAAATGACTTGCTAATTAGAACCTATGTGCTAATGTTTGCTTCATTAGGTTTGATTTATCTACCACTCATTTTTTAAAGTATCCTTTGAATTGGACCCTGGAATAATGTTTATAGTTAATTTCATTAGGTTATTATAAACATCCCAAGGAGATCAAAGATATTCTTAAAAATACTATCTAATGTTTGCTCAGAATGATTTTTTTTGTTGTTGTTACTTAAATGTTGAGTGTGGATTGGGACTTTTACATTCTAAAATTAACTGTAATATTATGATAAACAATTTATAGAAATTGCAGCTGGCTTAGATTGTGAGCAATCTCTTTTTTTTATAAAGAATATAAGGAGGAAATGTGTTCAGAAAAACCAGTTTGAAAAATGCATGTTCTAAGCATTGTTCAAGTGTGTATTTTTCTTAGAAAGTGGGATGTTTATGTAGGATTGTTGGTGTTTTAGATTCACTAACCCCGATTCTGTCTACGATTGCATGCAGGCCGACAAATTCACAAAAGGCCTGCATGCAAATGGGGATGATCATTGGCACGCCTCCCACCCACAGCATGGATCACTAGAGAGCGATCCTGGAGCATGCGCAGACCCTGACAGTTGTGACAGGAGAAGCAGCCTTCTGTCAGTGCTATCTGCCGGCTTTTTTAATTTTTATTTTTTAATCAAGCAGATAGTTTGCCTGTATTACACACTAGAGAATGACACGGGGAAAAAATCTGTCCCCGTCACCGGCCCACCATCCTCTGCACCGCCCCGTCACCGCCGTTCCCTTCACCGCCCCGTCACCGTCACCGCCATCCCTTTCACCACCCCGTCACCGCCACTGCCATCCCATTCACCGCCCCGTCACCGTCCCCGCTGCATCCATATAAGCCTTAGTACTGTAATATTTAGCTTATTCCTTTCTTATAAATCAAAGTTCCTGCTGCTGAACTAGAGAAAGAGATGTTCAGCTGGCAGGGCTTTGTTTATAAATTTTTATCAACACAACTAATATACTATTTTATCCTAAAGCAAAAAATAAATAAATAAATATAATTTTTTTTTCTACCTTTGTTGTCTGGTTTCTGCTTTCCACATCTTCTCATTGAATTCCTTCCATCCACTGTGTGTCTTCTTTCTGCGTCTTCCATTTGCTGTTACTGTGCCTCTCCCCTAACCCCCCCCCCCCCCAATTGGTCTAGCACCCATCTTCTTCCCTCCGCTCCCGCATAGTCTGGCATCTGTCTTCTTCCCACTCTGTCTTCCACATTTCCCTTCGGGGTCTGTTCCTCTCCACCCTCCTTCAATGTCTGTCCTATTCCTTTCCACCACCACCCTTCCCTCCCTCTTTACCATCTGTTCCTTTCTACTACCCTTCAGCTCCTCTCACGTGGCTTATCTATCTACCTTCCTCCCTCTTATTTTCATGGCACGTTACAATGTAATTTGTGCAAGCCACTGGAGTCTGCGAGCTCGGTCCCTGTCCCATCCCCACAAACCATCTCGCTTCTGTGCTCCTATTTTCTCCATTTCTAATATCTCCCCTATGTATCTGTCATTGCCCCCCCTGTGTCCATATACCATCCCCATGGCATGTCCCCTTTATGTCTCTGTCCCTATGCCCCATGCACATAATTTCCCCTCTTTCTGTTACCTTCCTGTGTCCAGATTTCCCCTATCTTCCTCTTCCATACCAGTGTGTCTCTTCTTTTCAACCCCATCTAGCTTTTTTCCCTCTTTCTTCCCCCCCCCCTGCTTCTAGCATCTGGCTCACCTGCCTGTCCTTCCCTTTCTTTCCTGCTGTGGGTTTTTCTTTCCGACTTCATCCCCTTGGCCCAGAATCCTTTTCCCTTTCACTCCCTCCTTCCAATTTGAGCCGGGAACACTAGCGATCGCACGGTCCCCGCAGCTCACACCCGCCTGCCATTCGATTCTAGTGTTTAGCCAGCTCTCTCCCTTCTCCTCACCTTAGTTTGTAGATTTTCTTTTTCGGCGACCCGCACGCTATCAGAGAGCCACGCATGCGCGGCTGCTCAGTGTTCAATCTTCTGCTCTGCTGCAACTTCCTGTTTCCGGTTGCGTCAGAGCAGAAGATTGAACACTGAGCAGCCGCGCGTGCGGGTCGCCGAAAAAGAAAATCTACAAACTAAGGTGAGGAGAAGGGAGAGAGCTGGCTAAACACTAGAATCGATTGGGCAGGCGGGTGTGAGCTGCGGGGACCGCGCGATCCTTCATGCCTCACTGCGGGGACAAGACCATTCACCGCCCCGCGGACGGTGAATGGCCTTGTCCCCGTTGCCGCAGCGACTGCTAGTTTTCTTCCCCGTTTTCGGCGGGTGACCCGCGGCTAAAATGCGGTGGCCACGGGTAAACCGCCACCGTGTCATTCTCTATTACACACGCAAAATAACTGCTTGGTTAAAAAAAAAAAAAAGCCCCGCCAAAGTGCCTTCTCCCTCCCCAAACCCCTAAAAAATGCCCCCCCCCCGAGCTGATGCCCCACAAAAGGCAGGAGGGATGCCAACTCCCTCCTGCCATCTCAAACACCTCCAATCCGGGCCCAGCCCAGCCCACTTTTTTTTTTTAGTAATTTAAATATTTTATATTCTGATTTTCTACAAGATGTAGATGAGTTCTGTTGTAAGAGATTTAAAGATGACCGTTTTTCTAGTGTATCGTATGACTTGAAGAGAAAATAATGAATATCACATACTGTACCTTTGCAAAACTGAAGTGAACAAGAGGTCCCTGCTAGTTTAGACAAGGAAGGCTCAAAGGAATATCACAGGGTTATGAAATCTTATATCTTGAGGTCACCATTAAAATCTTCCTCAGGCTGTTAGTGTCTGGAAACTACTACCACTGAAAAGCTAATTGGTGAGGTATATAAAAAGAGTTGGGGGCATCTGTAAAATTCCTTGGGAAGAAGTATCCACATCATTAAAATTGTTATCACAATTTGATATTGATTAGGCAACACTGTACAGGCATGGCCACTTAATTGCCGTATACTTTAGAGCAGGCTAAAGGCAATTGGCAGGATGGTAAGATAACGTTTGTATTGCCTGGTCTCTGTGCTATATCATCTTAACAAATGGAAGGTTTCAGATTCTAGTGCTGACAATGCAATTTCTTTTATGAACAACAAATTCACTAGGGAAAAACAGTTTTATTTTGGTTTTAAAAATGGTCTCTGTAGATTACAACTGCAGGTGACAATTTTGAAAGTCATTTCCCTGGGTAAAATAGCATTTTACCTATAAAAATGGTTCTTTAAAAATGTCACCCCTGCCTTACTGTAGGTAAACCTACCCAGAGTGAAAAGAGAGGCATAGGGAAAATTCTGCAGGAGCCTTGGCAATAAAGCAGACTCTCCAGTACTCCTCCTGAGTCTATTTGCTCTTATTTCAAAGCAACCACAATACAGTATATGTAGGTATTAAGTACCTGCTATTTGCTTCCAGCCTAGATTTTCAAATAAAGGGTAAGCAGAGAATTAGGTCAAGGATGTGGCCTAGATAAAATTTACTTAGATTTCAGCAAAGCCTTTGACACGGTTCCTCTTAGGAGGCTCTTGAACAAACTTGACTGGCTGAAGTTAAGACCCAAAGTGGTGAACTGGATTAGAAACTGGATGATGGGTGGTGGTTAATGGAATTTGCTCAAAGGAAGGATAGGTGAGTAGTGGAGTGCCTCAAAGATTGGTGCTGGGGCCGATTCCATTCAATATGTTTGTGAGTAATATTGCCAAAGGGTTAGAAGGAAATGTTTGCCTTTCTGCAGATGATACCAAGATTTGTAACAGAGTGAATACCCCAAAGGGAGTGGAAAGTATCTGCAAAAGTTAGAAGAATGGTCTAATGTCTGGCAACTAAAATTCAATGCAAAGAAGTGCAGAGTGGTGCATTTGGGGAGTAGAAATTTGAGGAGGATGTATGTGCTAGGAGGCGAGAAGCTGGCATGCATGGAGGGGGAGAGGGACCTTGGGGTGATAGTGTCTAAGGATCTGAAGGAGATAAAATAGTGTGACAAGGCAGTGGCTATAGCCAGAAGGATGCTAAGCTGTATAGAGAGAGGTGTAACCAGCAGAAGAAAGGAGATGTTGATGCCCCTGTACAGGTCATTTGTGAGGCCCCACTTAGAGTATTGTGTTCAAATTTGGAGGCCATATCTGGTGAAGAATATAAAAAGATTTGAAGCAATCTAGAGGAAAGCGCCAAAAATGGTAAGGGTTTTGTGCAAAAGAAGTATGAGAAGGGACTGTATACTTTGGAGGAGAGGAGAGACATCAGCCTCTTGGATTTCTACTCCCCAAATGCATAACTCTGCAGTCTGCACTTCTTTGTACTGAATTTTGGTTTCCAGACAGGCCATTTTTCTAACTTTCACAGATCATTTTTTTCATGTTTTTCACTCCCTCTGGGGTGTTCACTCTGTTACAAATCTTGAACTTTACCCAGTGGCATACCAAGGGGGGGGGGGGGGGGGGTTGTCCGCCCCGGGTGTTACGGGGGTGCACAGCCGGCCCGGTCCCTATCTCACTCCCACCCTCCCAGCGAGAGCAGCAAACCTCCCTCCAGTAGCGTCGGCTGCTTCGCGGCTTTCTCCTCCCTCTGCCATGTCACTGATGACATCATCAGTGACGCTTTACCGGCAGGAAAAAGCCACGAAGCAGCCGACACTACTGGAGGGAGGTTTGCTGCTCTCACTGGGAGGGTTGGAAAGGTTCACTTGGGGGGGAGAGATAGGAGGGTCAGCGGGGGTTCGGCTGGGAGGGGGGAGAAGCGCTCTGCCTCGGTGCTCCAAGGCCTGGCGCCATCACCTTCTTCGGGCAGCAGCAGCTTTTACAATTCACTGCTGTTGCCGGCTTCAGGCCTTCCTCTCTGCCGGGTCCTGCCTACTTCCTGTTTTCATGAAGACAGGAACCGACAGAGAGGAAGGCCTGAAGCCGGCAACAGCAGTGAATTGTGAATGCTGCTGCTGCCCGATGAAGTTCAGGACACCAGGCCTTGGGTGATAGAAGGAGGAAAGGGAACAGAGGGGAAGAGAATTGGGGAGAGTGTTGCTGTACCCAACTGGAGGGAATGAAAGGAGATACCAGGGCTTGGAGGAAAGAAGAGACGCCAAGGCATGGAGGGAAGGAGGAAGGTATGCCAGATCAAGGGAAAAGGAAGGGGGAAAGGAAGGAGGAGATATCAGAGCATGGAGGGGGAGGGAGAGATGGAAGAAAAGGAACGGAGAGAGATGCCGGGAATCAGGGAAGGGATGATGCCAGACCGTGAGGTGGAAAGGAAAGAAAGGAGAAGAGAGAGATGCCAGAGCATCGGGGAGGTGGTGGTGACAGAGATAGAAAAACGGAGAGGTGACAGAGTTGAAATCAATCATGTACAAAGGAGAGAAGGGGCACGGGATAGATAGTTTATGGAAGGAGCATAGAAAGAGGGAAGATGCCATAAGGAAGAGAGAGAGAGAGAGAGAGGGTGCACACTGGATAGAAAGAGCACAGAGGGCAGTGAATGGAAGGGGCGAGATAGAGGGTGAACAGTAGATGAAAGGGGTAGAGAGAGGGAAACAGACACTGAATGTAAGTGTGGAGGAGAGGAAGGACAGCTGCTGAATGGAAGTGTGAGGGAAAGGGGGAGCAGATGCTGGAAGGAAGTGGGGAGGGGAAAGAAAAAAAGGGCACATGCAAGATTGAGGGAAGAGGATAGAGTTAGTTACTGGAAGGGGTGAGGGAAAGAGGTGGAAATCTATAGGTTGACATAGTGAAAGAGGGAAATTGAGGACTGAATAGTAAAAAAGAATTTAGACATAGGCAGAAAATAAATTGAGAAGGAAGACCAGGGAAGAACAGGAGGAAGGGAGCAGAGAGAGAGATGCCAGAGCAGGGGGGAAGGAGAGGAGACAGATAACAGACCAATGGGGATGAAAGGAGAGATGAAAGGGAGAGGCATACAGTTTCTGGAAGGGACATAGAAGGAGAGAAGATGTCATATAGGGGCAGAGAGATGGCAGACAGTGGATGGAAGGAAGAGAGTAACAAGAAGATGAGGAAAGCAGAAACCACAGAAGACAAAGGTAGAACAAAAATTTTCTATTTATTTATTGCTTTAGGAGACGTGTCACTGTTTCTGTGGTATTGCATTGTATGCAGAGTCCAGCTTCTTGCTGGTTCAATTTAACCTTTGTCTATGTATTTCTATTTTATCCCCCCTTTTACAAAACTGTGGAGCGTTTTTTAGCGCCAGCCATTGTGGTAGCAGCTCTGATGCTCAGAATTCTATGAGCGTCAGAGCTGTTACCACTGTGGCTAAAATCCACACTACAGTTTTGTAAAAGGGGGAGGGGTAAGTTTGTGATGACATTCCATACTAGGCGAAGGTGTTTTCTGTGTTCTGTGTGTTCGAAAGACATGGTTTTCTGTTAGGATTGACTGCAGGATTGATCTGTACTAGTCTGGCTTGTTTAGTTTTACAATGGGTGTATTGCTGTTGTACTTCTCACTGCAGTATGTAAGATGCTGCCTTTTCCTAGGTACTCATGTGTGATGTGTGGCTTGTTACTAAAAATCATGTTTTTCGTACAGATGGGGGAGTGCCAAAAAATGATGGGCCCCGGGTGTCACACATGCTAGGTACGCCACTGACTTTATCTCCCAACACTTATGCAATATTGCTCATAAATATATTGAACAGAGGCACTCCACTACTCATCTTTCCTTGCTCCAAGCAAATCCCATTAACCGCCACCCTCTGATGTGTGTCCAACCAGTTTCAAATCCAGTTGGGTCTTAACTTAATCCGGTTAAGTTATTTTTCCAATTACTGAAGTGAGGCTTACAAGCCTGTAGTTTTCCGCTTCATCTCTGCAACAACTTTTGTGAAAAGGAACCACATAAGATCTTCTCTAATCCCAAAAAACCACTTCCATCTCCAAATCTTTAGGTAAAGCTGTCAGAACCTCTCTGAGCTCCCTCAATATCCTGGGATGGATGTCTTTCTGTTCTTTGGCTTTGTCCTATGGCTTTCAGTTTTTCAGGTTGTTCATAAACACTTTCTTCTATGAATGACACATTATGCATGCCATTCTTGTGTGTAATTTTGCCAGCCAGCCATGATCCTTCTCCAGGATTTTCTTCCATGATCACAGGACAGAAGTATTTGTTTAGCATGTTTGCTTTTTCCTCATCATTCTCCACATAGCAGTTCATAGCTTCTTTCAGTCTCACAATTCCATTTTTCGTCTTCTTTCTTTCACTAATATACCTGAAAAAATGTTTATTTCTGCCGATGCAGATGGTTACTCCGTCCCTTATATTGGGGGCTGGGCTTTTGAATTTTCAGTTATTTTACAAATACAGCTGATTATTTGCTCCCTCCTGATGAGGACATTGAAACAGGACCTGTCAAGTGAGCGGAAGAGTGAGCAGAATTGAGCGAGTGGAATTGAACAGTGAGCAGAATTGAATAGTGCCATTGAGTGAACGGTATCGAGTGAGTGGAACTGAATAGTGAACAGATTCGAACAGTGACATTCGAGTGAGTGGGATTGTGCGAGCGGAACTGAACAGCGAGCGGAATCGAACAGTGAAGATTGGTGAACTTCGTCTTGCTTTGGACTTACTGCAGCCGCTTGAGCTAAGTATTTTTCACTGCTTGTTTACATACCTGTGAGCTTTTGTGGCTCTTGGATTGTTTGTAATTTTTGTGTGCGTTATTTTTTGTTTTGATTTAGTATTCGTTTTATTTTTTTCATGAACATTTTGTGATGCGTGTTCGGGTTCACCGCCATTTGGATTTGTGGATGAGACTGAGGACTTTATATTTATTTTTTCATTTTTTGGGGGTGATTTTTGCTATTTTTGCACTTAGGTTTTGATGTTTTTCATTTTGACAAGCTTTTGGGAGAACTCTTTTTGGTGATTTCCTCTCCTTTCCACACTAGTCTGGGGGTGGTTGTGCTCCTTAGTATTTATTATTTTATATAGACATATGAGGACAAGATGATGTATGGGGCAGGATTTATTTAGATTAATTTCTAAGTGCTTGTCACTCCTTAAACACCTGCCCGTGGCCATTGGTTGTTACGAGGGCACTGGGCCCGTACTGACTGGTCCTCTTATTTATTGATTCTTATTTAATTATTCTTTGGAAGCACTTTCTTTATACCGTCTCCAGAGTGGTCCAAGGAGAGTTTATCACTATTTTATACCAATTTCTTCAGGATTGGACTATTATATTTCTAAACATTTGTTCTTCTGCCTGCAGTTTCGTTAGATGTATTTCTCTCTTGGCTTCCTAAATTTTCATCCAGTATTCCTCTTCTTGTGTATTTTTATACTTCATGAATTCTTTTGCCTTTATTTTCTCCACCATTAGTTTGGAGAATTATATTGGTTTCCTTTTTCTCTTGTTTATTTTCCTCACATAAAGGTTTATAACCATTTGTATTGCTTCTTTCAGCTTGGACCACTGTTGTTCCACTTCCCTTATGTCATCCCATCCTATTAGCACTTTCTTCAGATACTCCCCCATTCTACTAAAATCTGCATATTTGAAATCCAGGAATTTGAGTTTTCTGTGGCTACCATCCACTTTAGCTGCTATATCAAACCAAACCATTTGATGATCACTACCACCCAGGTTGGCACCCACTCAGACATTAGACACTTTCCCCATTTGTGAGCACCAGGTCCAGTTTTGCATTTTTCCTCATCAGTTCCATCACCATTTTTCTGAGCAGAACCCCTTGAATGGCATCCACTATCTCCCTACTTTCTAATTCCGCAGATGGAACTTTACAATCCACATCCAGCAGGTTAAAATCACCCAGCAATAACACCTCTCCTTTCTTTCCCAGCTTTTGAATATTTGCAACAAGATCTTTATCAAATTGCTTTGAGTTGGAGGCATGTAGACAACACCCACATAGAGAGAAGTTCCACCTTCTCTTTCTAAAACTATCCATATCACTTCTTCATTTCCCCAGGCCCCCTGCATTTCAGTTGCTTTGATATTGGTCTTTACATAGAGAGTTACTCCTCCATCTTTCTGACCATCTCTGTCCTTCCTAAAAAGATTATAATCCAGTATGCGTGTGTCTCATCCATAGGAATCACTGAACTATGACTCTGTGATCGCTATAATATCCAAGTCTGCCTCTAACATTAGGGCTTGTAGATCATGATTTTTGTTGGCTAGACTGTGAGCATTTGTGGTCATTGATTTCCAGCCACTTTTCAATGGCAATATTATTTGTTGTTTAATTTTTTGTTTATTCTCACTTCCCTAAGAAGTGTACTCATATTGCTAATATTGTTATTTGTATTGCTATCTTTACTACTGTCCCACATTTTAGTTTAAATGCCTAGAAATATGTTGCCTGAGTTTCTCAACAAGGATTATTTTACCTACCATAGTAAGGTGCAGCCCATCATTACAATATAGCTTATTGTTTTTCCATGTATTTCCCCATCCTCCTATGTACCTAAAGCCTTTTTGATGACACCAGGCTCTGAACCACCTATTGAAGATTTCAGTACTCTTTCTTCTCCTTTTTCATATGTACAGTAGGCAGTACTTCTGAGAAAGCTAAAACATTTACAAAGGGCCCCTCCCTCAGCTCCCAATGTATCTGAGTATCCAAGGGTCAGATATGACTGAATGGACAGTAGTAGTAGTAGTAGTAGGTACACAAAGCTTTTTGGGAGCTGAGGGAGAGATTAAACCCTTTTGTAACGGTTTTAGCTTTCTCAGAAGTACTGCCTACATATGCACCACATGTGAGATATTGCTGGTTAGATCATTTGTTCCAAAGTGGATAGCAACATCAACTTTATAATTCTTAGGGCCTCTTCTACTAAACTGCGCTAGCAGTTTCTAGTGCAGGGAGCTGCGCTGAATGGCCTGCACTGCTCCCGACACTCATTGAGTTCCTATGAGCGTCGGGATCAGCATAGGCCATTCAGTGTGGCTCCCCATGCTAGAAACTGCTAGCACAGTCTCTTCCCTATTTATAGACAGTATTTGTTTGGTATTCCTGGTAGCTGATGATCCTGGGAGATACTTTACTATTTTAGACTCCTTAACTTGTATTCCAAGGTTAATGCATCTGATGATGGAATCCCCTAACAGAAATAATTTTCTGGTTTGAGCTTTATTATTTTTCCTTTGGTGGTTCTTTTCTTCATAAATTACCTTCACTGGTTCTGGTTCCATCTCAATTCTTTTTAAGCACTGCAATGCTCTAATGGAGCAAAAGAATTCTGCAGGTGCAATTATGAGGGTGGATGTTTCTGTGTCACATGTCACAGTATAACTAATAAAGTGAATTTGAATAATAAACAATATTAATCAATCATTAAAAATGATTTTAAGAGTGCTCAGTGTGATATCTTATTCATAACCAACAGGTTAATGGAATAAAGATGTATAATCATTGCATCATCGCACTCACCTCCCTACCAGCCCTATATATCTTGCAAAAAGCTGTTCTAACAAGTTTATGGTAAACGATGTATAGAGATGAGTACTTAGCTGAATTCACAGGATGTTAATAAGTCCACCGCTCATGAATGAGATTGCTCAAACAGAGACATCTTTGAAGGCTGATCGTTGATGAAAACTAATGAATGCAATAGATTGTTCCAAGTTGTTACTTCATATTGTTACCGCTGGTTAGGAAATAATGTCAAAATAAAGTGAGTCTCCAATACAACCACAATGTGTGACTAAAATGTCTTATTCCATTAACCTGTTGGTTATGAATAAGATATCACACTGAGCACTCTTAAAATCATTTTTAATGATTGATTAATATTGTTTATTATTCAAATTCACTTTATTAGTTATATTGTTTAAATTGTGAATTAGGTTCATAGATTTTTTCTCCAATTTATTTAGATACATGTCACAGTATACCTGATACTACTGTGATCCATTAATTCCTAGATTGATTTATTCTTTGAGGCAGAGGTGGTAAATTGGTATGGTTCTATGGAGTGATGGAATCTGCTTTGATTGCATCCAATTCCTGCTTAAGTTTACAGAGCTCTTCCTTAATATTAGAAAACTGAAGACAGATGGGGCAAGTCCTAAGTTTCCAGATGGTGTGCCTTGGAACTAAAGCACCATAATGATTGCACGGAATAAAAATAATCCTGATTGGTTAGTATGGGAACTGACTGATAAGTATTCTTGACTATCGGGTCATCTATATATATCAGCAGCAAACCCAGGGATGGATGAGGGTTATGAGATGGCCAAACTTCTCAAAATGTAACGTGAGAGTGGGGTTTTTAAATTATGCTTTTTTAAAACTAGCTAAAAGTAGAGTAGATTGAATGGAAAGAGAAAGTATTAGATTCTATGCTTAAAGCAAAATCGTGAATATATAATTCAGGATTACTTAGCTCTTAGAGTTGTTGTGCTTCTAGTACATGTGGTTCCACCAAGGTTTTTTCCCAGAAAATGGTCCCTCCTAGCTAGACACTGGTTCAAGAACATGAGAACATAAGAATAGCGTTACTCGGTCAGACCAATGGTCCATCAAGCCCAGTAGCCTGTTCTCACGGTGGCCAATCCAGGTCACTAGTACTTGGCCAAAACCCAAAGAGTAGCAATATTCCATGCTACCAATCCAGTGCAATCAGAGGCTTCTCCCATGTCTTAATAACAAACTATGGACTTTCCCCACCAGGAATTTGTCCAAATCTTTCTTAAAACCAGCTACGCTATCCACTTTTACCACAACCTCTGGCAATGTATTCCAGAGCTTAATCATTCTCTGAGTCAAAAAATATATACTCCTATTGGTTTTAAAAGTATTTCCCTGCAGTTTCATCGAGTGTCCCCTAATCTTTGTAATTTCTGACGGAGTGAAAAATCGATCCATTTGTACCAGTTCTACTCCACTCAGGATTTTGTAGGCTTTAAACACATCTCCCTTTAGCCTTCTCTTTTTCAAGCTGAAAAGCCTTAACCTTTTTAATCTTTCCTCGTATGAGAGGAGTTCCATCCACTTTATCATCTTAGTCGCTTATTTTTGAACCTTTTCTAGTGACGCTATATCTTTCTTGAGATAAGGAAACTAGAATTGAATGCAATACTTCAGGTGAGGTCGCACCATAGAGTGATATAGAGGCATTATAATATCTTTAGTCTTGTTAACCATCCCTTTTTAAAATAATTCCTAGCATCTTGTTTGCTTTTATGGCCACCACCGCCGCACATTAGGTGGAAGATTTCATCGTATTGTCTACAATGACACACAGATCTGTGTTTGCACACCCTGTGACCCATATGGAGTATATATTATGTTCTCATACTACATGTAGATCGAGTAGGGTCATATATTGCATTCAGTGTCCCTGTGCTTTGTTGTATGTTGGCCAGACTTCACAGGCTTTGAAGATCTGGCTGCAGGAACACAAATTGTATCTCCATAAGAATAGAATGAAGGAGCCACTGGTAGTTCCCTGTAAACAATTTCAGCATGAATTTAATATGCTGAAATGTACAATATTAGAGCAATATCAACCATCCAATAGAAGAGGCCACTGGCGACATTTTCTTTGACAGAAAGAACAACGATGCAAATATTTTTTGAATACAGTGAACCCTGCAGGTTTGAACAATTGGGTAGATTGGTCAGCATTCTATTAGTTTTCCTGTTTTTTTTTTCCTCGATACAATATCATCAGAGTGGGTGGAGTCTTGATGGATGAGTTTTAAATTCTGTATGAGCATCTGTGAACTAAATCGTCATTTTGTAAATTGGATGAGTTTAGGTGAGTAGGTGTACTCGCAGCACTGCTGTCTTTTCATTACAAAACCCCTGACGCAGCTTTGACTAGCAAAATGGGGATTCTCTGGGTAATTCAGAAGGTGTATGTGTGGCTTGGAACTGCAGGCAATGGCAGAGAGTCTGACATTGTGGAAGTACGGGAAAGAAGCTAAGTATCCCTTTCCGTTTTTTAATGCAGTGCCGTTGCTATGTTTCTGTGACTAAGAAGTACAACTTTTGAATGAATGTAGTCTTCTGAGACCAGACCCTGGATATAATTACTGTGAGTTCTTACAGCTGAGGTGTTTTAAGACCCATGAAGCCCTTTAACCGAGGTCTTTTTTTCTCCAAAAATTCTTTTGGTGCTCCTTAGTCATTTCAGTGGATGGATTGCATCCGTTTTTGATTCTACACTTATGGGTGTCTGGATTACCAGATAGACTATACAGCATGTCTAGCATATGATTTTTGATATATGTAATTGAAATCACCCATTATTATACTGTCGCCCAATTCTCCACCTTTCCTAATCTCTAAAAGCATTTATTCATCTTTCTGCTCATCTTGTCACTGGGAATGGTAGAACCCTACCTTTATATTCTTTCCCTTCACACATGGAATTTCTATCCATAAGGATTCCATACTGCTATGTCATGCAGAATGTTTATTTGATTTGATTCAATTCCCTCTTTAACATATAGCACACACACACACACACACATACCCATCCAATTTGATCTACTTTATCCTTGCAATATAATTTGTAACCAGGTAACAAAGGGCTCCTTTTACTAAGGTGCACTAGCATTTTTAGTGCACGCAGGAAATTACCGTGCACTACACTTCTAGAACTAATGCCAGCTCAATGCTGGTGTTATGGTCTAGCGTGCGTGGCAATGTAGCATGCGCTATTCCACGCATTAAAGCCCTAATGCAGCTTAGTAAAAGGAGCCCACAGTGTCCCATTGATTGTCCTCCTTCCACCAGGTCTCCGAGATGCCTATTATGTCTATCTCATAATTCAGTGCTTTATACTCTAACTCTCCTATTTTATTTTTTAGGCTTCTAGCCTTTGTATACAGACATTGGCAGTGGATTAGAAAAAGAATTAAGGGGGAAGAAGACCGTTATCAAATCAGTATTTCCATATGCTGTATTTATGGAGCCACTACTCCATATCCCTTTCAAAAACTATGGGGAGATTGACAGGGGCATGTGGATAGATTAAACTTGGCCATTTTACCTCACAATTCTTATGACTTTATATTAGGGCAGGAATGGAGAAGGATTAGAGAATGTAAGCTCCATAAAGGAAAGTGGTGTAACCACTCTCAAACCCAAGAGCCAAATGACCAGGAGACTGAGACTGAGAATTTAAGTGATGTTTTTCCTTTTTTCTGATGGGGGATTATTGGGCCACCAGGACATGTAAGAAAGGAAAAGGTCATGCATAAATACCTTGAACAAACATGCCATGAGGTCATGGGTAAGGTAAAACAATTGGATTCCTGGATTCCTGAGGATGTTCTTGGAAATTCCTTTCTTTTAGACAGAGGTATGTTTTTATTCAGCCAGCGGCAGTCAGCATTTTTTTTTGCTTACTCTCACTGGATAGATTAACCATGCCCAGCTGAATATCGGCCAACACCTGCAAAACTATTTGCTAATTTTAAAGCCCCCCTATCTCCTTCCTTGCCTCCAAAATAGCCCCCTCCCTCCTAACCATCCATCATCCTACAAGAAACAAAGGCTATCCTTACCCCTCTGGAATAAGTCCCCTACCCCCAACTCCCCCAAACCTTAGCAACTCCTGCACCTACCTGAAGTTCCTGATTGTTCAAGGCAAAACTCCTTCACTCCTGTCTCTTGCAGCTGGCATCTACAAATGGCTGACTTGTCCTCTGTATTAATTTTCTCATAAACGTCTAAGCCCATATCATCACCTATTTTATGGGTGGTAAGGGCTCATACTATAACCACATGCTAATTGGTTCACAGGTGGTAATGTAGATGCATTACCCAATTATCGCAGAGCATACCCTCTCTCCAGCCCCCCCCCTTGATCTACTCCCTGTGCTAAAGTATACATTTTCTTTTTTTTAGCACATGGATCATATGTGCTGATCCTGAAATTACAGTGAGATGCCTGAGCATACCCAGCAATAAGACACCTCAGCTTAGTACAGTGGTGCCTCACACAACGAACTTAATTCGTTCCAGGAGCAAGTTTGTTATGCGAAAAGTTCGTTATGTGAAACGCATTAAGCGCAGTGACTAACGACTGCCTGCAGTGCCTGCGCGGAAGGATTCAATACATCGGCAGCGATCGTGGAAGCTCGGGCGACTTCGTTGTGTGAAACGAAGTTCGTTGTATGAATAATGACATGAAGTTCGTTGTGTGCAGCGTTCGCTGTGCGAGGCGTTCGTTATGCGAGGCACCACTGTACTTACCTCAGCTTAGTGAAAGTACCCTTTACCATACAGCTGCATCAATGTGCCAAAAGACAGGTGTGCCTGCTTACGAAAGGTCAATGACCGGCTTAAGTGGGTGTGCCTACCCACCATGCAACATGCACAACTGATTGTATTCTATAAGTTGTATGTATCCTTACTCCACCCTCCATGTGTATGGCCCTCTGACAGTTGTTCACTAAGTCCCAAATTCTCAAAACTGCACTGAAAGTTAGGTGGCAGTAGGCATTAATTGGTTTTAATTGGTGAGAAACGGCACAATAACTGGCTGTGTCATTTAAAACCAATTAAATTCTAAAAAAAGAAGAAATAAAGTAGGTGCTTGCAAGCACCTGCAAACAATGGCATCCAATTCTGGTCCATAGAGGTGATTACTGGCGCCCATGTCTAAAGTAGACGCAGATGCTTATAGGCACCTCTATGGCCACAGTTCTCATTGAAAGTAGGTGCCAGAAATTTAGGCATGTTGAACTCTGGCCTACATTTCCGGTGCTTACTTTCAACGTGGCCACTGTTCTCTAAATGGTGCCGTTGTGTGATTGAGCCTCTACCGCTAACAGTGCTGTTTAGAGAATCCAGCCCTAAGTTTTTTTAGGTGCATTGTCTATAGAATAACACTTAGCACTTATGCACATAAGGACCAATTATAGGGCACTTATCAAACATGTACACAATACTATTCTGTAAACTAGGTAACCTATTGTCACCTGCATTTAAGTGCTAGCTGATAGCATTGTCTTTCACTTCTTTACCTATTTCAATGTAGCTTTCTTACAAAACATAGTACAGAAATATCTTTCATCATACTGAATAAAACAGGAGAAAAATGGATACTTGATGTTGGCACAACATTTGATTTAGTGAACTATGAAACTGCTTTCAACGCATCTCGAGAAGATTGGCTTGGGACATATAGTTCTTTTTTTATCTGAGCGGCCTTTTAGAGTGGACTGGAAATCTCAGTCTTCAGTCTCTCTACTCTCAGTTTACGGTATGTCTCAGGCTGCCATCTGGGCCTGTACACTTTTCGATTTATCTTTCTCCCCTGTGTTTGCATTAATTCAGTTTTGGTATTACTGGTTTCTCCTCTGAGGATCACATTCAGATTCTTGCGAGCACCAATACCACCTCTAAAGAGCTTCACTGCCTCAATTTATATTTCAGCTACTGAGGGAGGGTAACCTCTCTGTATCACTAGCTCTGGCACTTTGCCGTTTGCAGTAGTTCTTGTCCTTGACATTTTGATCACAGCTCCTGCTGCAGACTAGTCTAGTAGAGTCTTGATGATCTGATGTAAACAGGATCAACCTGAACAGTCTGATAATTATGAATAATGTATACATATATACTCTGTGGCTCTTATTTATGCACTCTTTATGTTTTCTGTAATTATCAGACTGTTCAGGTTGATCCTGTTTACATCAGATCATCAAGACTCTACTAGACTAGTCTGCAGCAGGAGCTGTGACCAAAATGTCAAGGACAAGAACTACTGCAAACGGCAAAGTGCCAGAGCTAGTGATACAGAGAGGTTACCCTCCCTCAGTAGCCGAAATATACAACTAACAACAGCATTTTATATGTGTTTCTGAAACTGTATATTCATAAACACTGCTCTTTATGACCCTGGGCAAGTTACTTAGGGCTCCTTTTACAAAGGTGCGCTAGCGTTTTTAGCGCGCTATAGCGTGTGCTACCCGAAAGAGGAGGCGGTAGCGTCTAGCACGCGGGGCATTTTAGCGCACGCTATTCCATGCGTTAAGGCCCTAACACGCCTGTGTAAAAGGAGCCCTTAATCTCCCATTGCCCCAGGTACATTAGATAGAGTGTGAGCCTGCCGGGACAGATAGGAAAAAATGCTTGAGTACCTGAATGTAAACTACTTAGACTATATGTGGTATATAAATGCTTAAATAAATAACAGCAGAGTACTGCAAAAGGTCAAACAAAGCAGTATAACAACACATATTAGAACAAAATATAAAATAAAAATAATAAACATTTTGTGATTAAGGTTTGTTTTCCTGTTTTAATTCTCTTCCTTGTGCGCGGTCACATCTCAATAACATAGCAGTGTTAAGAGTATAAAAAATAATTGTGCCCATGAATCCTACCAAGTAGTGCTGCCAGAAAGCAGGATCCAAGGTGGAAAGTTAAATGTAAACGGAGAAATAAAAGAAGAAGAAATGGTTATCTTTGCAGTGAAAGCAGGGTCACGGGTGAAAACTTGAAACTGATCTATCGAATAGTGCCGCCTTTTACTCTATTTTATTTGACAAGTATATGCTTGAAATAATCGAATAATTTGTAAAATAATAATTGGTGCCTTTTGATTGAACACGACACCAGGAAAGAGAGACAAATCTGCACCCATCAAAATAATGATACTGTGACATCAACGGAGGCTTGTCAGACAACCCAGGTGGTCGGATAAGTGAAACTCTACTGTATTAGCTCTCTTAACCCCTAGCGTCTTTTCTCCCAGATAAGGGGCATGCCATCCTAAAAGCCTGCCATACAGAATGGAACATTACATTTATATCCAGCAAACTTAACCTTTATGGCATCTTCCATGCTTTTGCAAGCCCTAGAGAGAATTTTTCCCATCGCAGGGTTAAGTTATATACAGGGGTCATGTAGCAGGAAGTCAGTTCCATTCGATTGCTGGTTTGCATGCTACCTAGCTAAATGCCTTTCTATGCAAATTTCTTTCTTTAGCAATAATCCAAGAAATGTTTCAATTTGAAATCAAATAAGGTAAGAGCATTAAATGCATCTCCTTATTCATTCTAGCTAAGGACATTTTAAACTTGAGATCTGGAAACTCCCCCATTGTAACAAAAATGCTTAATTCATTTCCTCCTCTGTGCAACATTGACAATCTATCAACTCCTATAAATTTAAATGTTGACATTTTCCCCATGATAATCATAAAAAATGTCTGACCAGAGAATAATTTCCATAATTTTGCCTAATACTTGACATATATTCATGAATTCTATCTTTAAATTGTCTAGCTATTCTTCCTATATACCTTTTCTCACAACCACACTAAATCACATATATTACGTTCTCATGTTCACAAAGGATAGATTGTCTTTTTATCAATGTCAAAATTCAGTATAGTTTATGAAAGAAGCAAAATCACTGGAACATATTACTTTTGGATGACATTCTTAAAATATTTTGACAGGGTATTTCAATTCTTAGTATCTAAAAGAGATAAAATCTAAGATATTATATATGGCCAAACTGAGTGAAACATCCAAATTAAATTCTAGTTTGTTACAGCAAAAAACACAATCATTATCATAAAAATGTGGTCTTTATGAAATTTGTAAAACATGCAATCAGGCTAAGGGCTCCTTTTACTAAGCTGCATTAGGGTATTAACGTGTGGAATAGCGCACGCTACAATGCCTTACACGCTAGATACTAATGCCAGCATTGAGCTGGCATTAGTTCTAGCCACATAGCATGGGGTTAGCGCATGCTAATCTGCTGCATATGCTAAAAACACTAGCGAACCTTAGTAAAAGGAGCCCCAAGTATGTTTCAGAGAGAGTTCTGAAAAAATGTCTAAGTTCAATTTAGACGTTTCCAGCTGAATGTCCAAAGTTGGAGGAACAAAAATGGCCATTTTTGAATGGCAAACTGCTAGACATCCAAATATAATTTTTTTTTAAAATCATCTACTTAGACATCTTGGCCACTGGGACGTTTATACCCCATTTTCAATCAGTAAAACGTCCATGTTTAAAATGTCCTTATCCTGACCATTTGGACGTTGGTGGGGCCAGAATATTAATGGACTGCCCCATAAACATCCCAACAGAACAATGGGACACCTTAGAAGGCACTGCTGTGAATTTCACAAAAAAGGTATCAGCTGTATATCTCACCATAACCTCCTTATAATTTAGGGTGAGCCCCCAAACCTTCCCCTCCCAAAACCTACAATACCCTCCTGTGTATCACCTCAATAGCACTTATGGCTGCAGGTGGCACCTATATGAGAGTATAGTAAGTTCTGGGTGGGTTCATATATTCTACTATAAGTATAGTTGTTAGAGTGGCTTATGGGCCTAGGTCCTCTTCTCTATGGTTCACTAGCCCACACACCAGGCTATTTAATAATAATAATAACTTTATTCTTCTATACCGCCACAGTCGAAAGACTTCTAGGCGGTTCACATCAAGGAAGGCTGGACATTCAGCAAATTACACAATGCGAGAAGCGAGGGTACAACTTATTACATAAGAAATAGATAAAAGGGTATAACTTATTACATAAGAAATAGATAAAAGGACAGCATATTACACCAAGATTGAAAGAGGGAAAATATAACTTAGTAAGTGGTGAGGCTTCTGTTTAGAAGATGAATTTGTCAAATAATACGGTTTTAATTGCTTTCCGGAATGCGCCATATGTTAGCCTTGTTCCATTAATGTAATTTCCCAGCCAGGACTGCTATTTGCTTGCTTGGAACATGAAGGACCTGTCCAAAAAGGATTTGTATTTGCAGCCTGTGATCTTTGGGTATGCAAATATGTTACGATTTCTGGTTGGTCATGTGGGGTTGTGTAATATGAAGTGTGGTAATAGGTAAGAAGGCGTTAGCCCCAGACCTGCTTGAAACAAATACGGGCAAACTTGAATAGTATTCGCGCCTCCATTGGCAACTAGTGCAACCTTTTGTAGTAAGGGCTAATGTGGTCATTTTTCCTTAATCCGAAGATCAAGCAAACTGCAGTGTTTTGCACTATTTTTAATTTTTGTACTGTTTTCTTTGGGATACCTAGATAAACAATATTGCAGTAGTCCAGAATTGATAGGATCAGAGACTGCACCAGTAATCTAAAGGATGTAGTGTCAAAGTATTTTTTAATGGTCCTTAGTTTCCACAGTGTACAGAAGCATTTTTTTTCACCACTAAGTTCGTGTGGTCAGCCATGGTTAGGTGTGTGTCTAGTGTGATTCCCAGTATTTTTATGGTTTTTGAGATTGGGTATTCGTGGCCATTTAATTGTAACGATGTTCTGGTAATTTTGTCCTTGGGGCTTGCCAGGAAGACTTTAAAGACACCTGTGTGCAGCTCTACTAGACTTTCTCATACTAAATGCTGCTGTTTTAGAGACAGGTATGTACCTTTTTGTTCTCATTTTTATGTGGTAGAAGGGGGTCATTGAGCACTGAGGGAGTGTGGAGGTGTCTTACCTTGATGCGTGCTGTGGCCATCTGGTCAGTTTGGGCACCGTCTTAAACAGGTCTAGTTCCAGACGTATAAGTTCTGTTCATGATGTCTTGCAAAATGCTAGATTATTGCTGCAAGATGTTCATATCTAACCTGTCCTTGGGAACACCCAAAACCTACCCATTGCATGCCTCTACCACACCCAACTCATGATTTGGAAGCACAGAGGTTGGAACACGTTGCTAGATTATCGGCACTTGGATGTCCTGGCAATTAGGACGTCCAAGTGCTGATTTAGGATGCTCTTTGGATGTCTATGTTTTTTGATTATGAGCCTGAGAATATTTAAGTGACTGTGGTGCTAATAAGTATTTGGGCTTCTTGCGCTTAAAGTGGTATGAAAAAGTCTGGAACCACTTGTGAATTTTCTGACCTTTTATTTTTTTGTTGTGGTTGACTCAACAGATTTGTTGGTGTACCACATTATAAGGGATACATTTGGCTGTTAGATTCAACTTTTTATTCTGTCTTGGCTTTAAATTTCTGAGTTTGTTTACGTTGCCATGTTAATCGTTTTTCTGCATAAATGAGTAATATACTTCGCTAGCCAAAAAAGCACTTATGAGCATCATCCTTTCTTCATATTAATGTAGGTGGCCTTGTGTCTCAGTGACAGTTCAGTGTTTGGTGGGCCAACCTCTGTTCTTGATCACCTGTCTGCACCATGTTGTCAGTGAGCGAACCAGTTTTATGAGGTGATCATTGGTGACAATGTGGTTCCAGGCTGCAATGGGTGACTCAATCAACTCACATTTTAATATTGGATTTCTCTGGGATATCTCCCAGGCCACCTTGTGCCACAATTTCTCAATTGGATTCAAATCTGGAGATTGGGCAGGCCAATCAATTGACTAGATGTTGTTCTGACACTTCCAGCTGATTAGCTTTTTGGAGCAATGCCAAGGTAGGCAGTCATCTTGGAACATGAACCCACCTGAAACAGCTGCTGAACTGATGGCACCATGCACTTTTGCAGTATTGTGATGTGCTTGGTCCTGTTGACCATTCCAAAATCACCATTTTGAGCCAATCAGGGCCTTCAGCGTCCCCCCCCCCCTCCCACACACACACACACACACACACGCACTGCATCCTAAGATGCAGTGGGAGGGAGAAACCCCATCATTTGCAGCATGCGGCCCTGTAGGCAGGATGGAGTGGGCTTCCCTACTGCTGTTTTCTCATCCAAGAGGTATGGGAGAATCTGGGGGTGTGGATGGGAGGCCCAGGAATGTTGGGGGAAAGTGGGAGGTGGGGGTAGAGATGTTGGGGGAGGTATGGAATGTTGTGGATATCAAGGGGATGTCGGGATGTCAGGGGGATGTCACGAAAGGTCCAGGGATGTCAGGGGGAGGGGTATAGGGCTCCGCGGCTCAGCTGATCCTGGCAGGGGGAATCCCCATCAGCTGAGCTGCCAGGAATCACCAAAACCAGCTCAGCTGATGGGGATTCCTTCTACTACAATCAGACAAAGTACGTTTAACAAAACTTGCTTTTGTACGTTTTTCACGTGGATGTTTTTATTTTTGAAAATGTGCAAAAAAGGTTGACATCCTAAGGACCAAAACTTATATCTAGCTCATTTTCAAAAATAAAAAATAGACATTTGGCAGCTTTGAAAATGGAGATTTTTCCTACTGGATTTTTGGACGTCTTGCACAAAACGTCCAACCTCAGACAGGCACACTTTTGGATATGTCTTTATGAAAACTTATGGTCTCAATAATAGAAACTGTTGTCTTTTCTTCTGTAGCATAAAAACATAAGAATTGCTGCTGCTGGGTCAGACCAGTGGTCCATCGTGCCCAGCAGTCTGCTCACGCAGCGGCCCCCAGGTCAAAGACCAGTGCTCTAAATGAGTCTAGCCTCGCCTGTGTATGTTCCAGTTTAGCAGGAACTTGTCCAACTTTTTTTTTAATCCCTGGAGGGTGTTTTCCCCTATAACAGACTCCGGAAGAGTGTTCCAGTTTTCTACCACTCTCTGGGTGAAAAAGAACTTCCTTACGTTTGTATGGAATCTATCCCCTTTCAACTTTAGAGAGTGCCCTCTCGTTCTCCCTACCTTGGAGAGGGTGAACAATCTGTCTTTATCTGCTAAATCTATTCCCTTAAGTATTTTGGGAAAATATAATCTGTAATACACAGAACTTAGAATCTTTAAGAGAGAAAAAAAAAACCTTATGATCAAATTTCTGCCAGAATCAAGAATCAAAGTCGCAACCATAGTTGAGGGAGCCATTTTTAATTCAATAGAGGTTTCCATGAAAGATATAAGACACATCTCTTCAATAGGCAAAACAGAATCTGCTAATTCACTGGATTGCATTTGTTGGGGGAAGGGGTATTAATATGAGGGGATGCTGAAAAGTTCTCAACCTAATCAACCAATTTCCTAAATTCTGAGCGTTATTTTGCCACTGTAACTGAAAAAAAGTGTTATCTTATTTTGTTAAGTGCCACTTTGCAAAAATGAAATTCTATGTTTTGACATTGTTTCAGATCATTGATTGAACCATATCCACTTCATTCTGTTCTTTGTTGGGCTGAGAACTTTTCATCACCCCTCACAGGCAAATAATAAGCACTCATTAGAAGAGGTATAGAAATTTCTGGAAACTTTAGAACTTCAAGCACATACAGTATTTTCTAAACATCTCTTTAGGAAAAATATTTATCACTTTAGGAAAATTTATAAATCAGCAATTGTTTTTCCTTAAAATATTTTCCAGATTTTCAAGCTTGGCATGAATAATATGAGAACTATGCTGAAAAGTAGAATCTGCCTTGGTTTCAAGTTTCTGAACACAATTGGTAGCAGTTTTTAACTCCTGTTCCTAGAGATTCAACCTTGCAGAAGAATCTTGAATCTGACAGTGCACAAAAGAAAATTGTGAGGACAGTACCTTGCCAGGTTCTTATATCACTGACCATATTGAATCCAAAAAGATCACAGTGGGTCAGTGAAGTGAAAATGTAAAAGTTGGGTACATCTCTAGGTCCCTCACTATTCTGTTTCCAACCTAGACACCAGTTGAGGATCTATTACAACTCTACTCTCCTAATCAAAATAGCCAATTCTGCTGCACTGGAAACCCCTCCTTCAACTTCAAGTGAGAACAATGAAGCTCCAGGGCAGACAGCTCTTCCAGTGTCTGGATTTAGGGGAAGGGTCCCATCTGCCTGGGTTTAACGACAATTCCTGCACCAAAGGAGACATCTGGGTGTTGCCACTAGTATTGAGCACTGGACTTGGCAGTATATAGGGCCCGAGGTAGGCATAGCAAATGGGGAAGGAACACTATCATGTCTACAGTACTGCCAATTTGCACCTTTGACAAAGGCAATAAGCTCCTGGACCCCTGCTCTTGCCTCTCACTCACCCATTCTGGAAGACTTTGGTATATTTGTGAGAAACAGATTTGGTAATGTGAACTTGTGATTTCATGTAAACATTTACGCTGACTTTTACTGAACCTCAGTAGAGCTTCTTACTGCAGGCCATCAGGTGTACAAAGGAATTAAATGAGTGTTGGAGCATTTACCTCACCACCCCATAGTAAAAAGTTTTAAAACAGATTAGTAAAAGGAGGCCTTAGTTTTTTTTAAGAACTAATTTCATTTTTTTATTCAAGAGTAATTCTTGTATTTTTATTTCAAATTTCATAAATATATATATATATATATATATATTTAGAAAAGCATGTAGTGGATCCAGAAGAACTTCTTTAAGTTGTTTCAGTAAGCCTGGATGTTTTTCATCTGTCCCTCTCACTTTGCATTTTCTTTTTTTTTTTACAGCTAGCTTTCACAGATATGGTCTTCTGGAAATATTCTGATTAGAGAGGTTTTGCATTGTAAAACTGAAGTGTATGTTGTGTTTTAACTGTAATATGAAAAGAAAATAAATAAAAAACATGCTATTCAAGAAATCCTTAAAGACAAACTAACACCGCAAGAATCATCTCAATCCCCTGTAACAACCCGCTCCACTCTGTAATACCTCTGGAAATGTCTAGATCAGTGGTTCCCAACCCTGTCCTGGAGGACCACCAGGCCAATCGGGTTTTCAGGATAGCCCTAATGAATATGCATTGATCAGATTTGCATGCCTGTCACTTCCATTATATGCAAAACTCTCTAATGCATATTCATTAGGGCTAGCCTGAAAACCCGATTGGCCTGGTGGTCCTCCAGGACAGGGTTGGGAATCACTGGTCTAGATAACTTCTTATATAATCCGCCTTGAACCGCAAGGTAATGGCAGATTAGAAATCACTAATGTAATGTATATTGGTATGAGTTTGATAATAAAGCTGATCAATAAATCAAAATAAATTAATATACCGATTTACTGCATTCCAATATATATATATATATATAAATTCCCCAAACAAGCCTTTCTTGGCAGATAAATCCATCAATGGGGCCAATAAAAGAGAGTTTCTTTTGCGAGGACCTTCTAATAGCTTCATTTGGATGTAGAAATTGGAACGACAAAGAGATCTCATGAAAGCATACCACAGCAACTGAGAGGAGATGAAGAAAAGAGTCTCTTGATTATGACCTTTATGTGCAGAAATCATTATTTTATCTTGAGCTATGAGAATTGCAACCAAGGCAATTTTCTTTTATTGGCAATGTAATATGAGGATACTATTGTTAACCAAAACTCTTATACTGAATACTTTAGGAAATTTGTTGTATTTTAATTAACTGTATTTCGCAGAATGTCCAGCCTTCTTCTGTTGTAAACTGCCTAGAAATTGTCTGATTATGGCGGTATAGAAGAATAAAGTTATGTTATGGTATATGATCTTATTCATTTCCACCAGATATTAAGAGGACTACTGCATTATATATTTTTTAGAAGTTTACGCATGTTGTTGTTAAGGGGGCCCCATATAAACAGAACATAATAATCCACATGTGCCCACACAAGAACTTGGATCATTTGTGCAAGGTCACATTCAGCTAAGATTTGCTTACAGAAAACAGCATCTACTGTTGAAGCAGAACTAATTTATGGTTCCATTCCAGGAGGCTGATTCAAATAGTTGTCATACTGTGGTATTTACTGCAGGACCTATGTTTGTCAATAGTGCCAATTTACTAATAATGTGCATTTTTCATGTTAAAAGGGTTCTCCAGCATTGCGAATCATTCTTAATAAGTCGTCTATTAATCAGTGAACCTGCAGGGTGAGAAGAGTGAATCCTCCTGTATTCAAGGCAGAGGTAGCGATGGTCGAAAGTAACAATTTTGGAGAAAAATCTGCAAAATAGCACAAAATGCTGGGATTCCACAAAACCCGTTTGTACAAACTGTAATTAATGTATTCCAAAAGAAAGCCAGGAGGATATGGAATTTCTCCACTCGGAGAGCGAAAAGAATATTAAAATGCAATTGCTGAAATGTCTCCAGTTTTAGTAAAGGCAAAGACCTTTTCTTGCCAGATGATTTATATATCAGTGCAACAAATTCTGATGAGACTATAAATCAAGCTCTAACTCTTACATCATATTACGATTAGATGGGTCTTTTGTTGCCTAAGCATAAAAATACAGGGGGGTGCTAACTATCTGCTCTCGCCCAAACTTGGGCTAACTCTAGCTGCAAATGCAGTACTGTAGTAGAACTTGCTTATCCACTCCTACTCTGGCTGATGTCATTTTTATACCTCTTTCTGAATGTACCTGCAACTTTCTTTAAGTTAGCTCCCTTATTCCCTGACTCCTGATAGATCTTATGTATCTATATGATCCACCTTCACGTATATCCTGTGCTGTTAAGATCTTCTATTGTGTCAAAATTGTAAATAGAATACTCTGCCAAATTCTACTGTTATTTGAATATTTTTTCTATTGGTATTGGCTTGGGTAAATATCCTTGTAAAGGTGGTCATTAAATTATAATGAATGAATAAATGGGTTTGATTGACAGGAATGGCTCCTGTTTGCTCCTTGTCAGTGGGCTGGGAGGAGATATTCAATGGCACTTAAATGGGTTGTTTCACTGAACATTGCCTCTGACTGCCATGGCAATGTGCTCTTAGTACCAAGTTGGTCTGGGTGCAGAATTAGCGGAGCCAGAACTTATGCAGGCACTGCCCATACGTAGTACCCATGTTCTTAATTGGGTAGATAGGACCAAATAAAACATAATCCTATATAGAAACCTAGTAATAGATAACCGTGGTTCATCTAGGCTGCCCAGCAGAGTGGCACGAGTCATACTTTCCACTGTGTTCAAAATTATTTATTTATTTTTTTAGCCCATCCTCCCAAAGGAGCTCACAATAGGTTACAAATCAGGTACTCAAGCATTTTTCCCTATCTGTCCCGGCTGATTGGCCCAGGTTGTTTAAGGCCTTGCCTATGGGAGGGGCCTTAGGCTCCTCAACCAATAAGAACCTTAGGCCTCTCCCCAGTGCATCCCAGGATACACCAGGAAGAGGACTGCCCATCATTGTGAAGAGGCAAGCCTGCCAACTGGAGGGTGTAGACATCCTTCCGGCCGGGCATACTACAAAAGGTATGGGGGGGGGGTCAGTACTTGGGGGTTGTTGAAGTGAGGGGTTTGGGAGTATGGGAGTTGAGGCAGGTCATAGGTTCAGGGGGGGGGTCTGCAGGCAGGAGGGATTGCACATCCCTCCTACTTATCACAGTTGGGGGGGTCCCCTGCTGCAGCCTCTCAACTTATCATGGTGGAGCATCCCCCCCCCCCAATCAGCTAAGCTGGCAGGACTCCCTGAAGCTGTGGCTTCATAGATAGGAGGCTGAAATGTAAGCCAGGGTTTTCTGGGCCTAAATTTCAGCCACCTATCTTGCCATGAATCATGGCTAAGTAGTTGCTTTAGGCTGCCTAATTCCACTTCCAGCACTGGCCCACACCTACTTTGTGTCACAAACCCCCTTGCAGTTCAGGGCTGGCGTGTGACAAACACACAGATTCGGGCGCGTCCCCTTCAACTAGGGGTACCTTCAGGATTTTTAGGCGGCCCCAGACAACGGTCTAGGCCCCTCGAGATATAGGGTAAGTACAAGGTTTCATTATATCACCAAGCAAACGAGTTCTTTAGGAAAACATAAGTGGTTTATTCTGACCTCCAGGTCAAAAGATATGCAACAGCAAAACAATATCACTTTGCAGGTCATTGAACAAAAATAGTAAATTGGCAAAAATCAAACTTACAGTACATTTTCAAGCAGACAAGAACTCAGTAGGCAAAAATCGTCACAGCACACTCTGTTAGCAGTACAGCTTTTCTCTCAGCTCCTACGTGCAGGCACAAATCACACAGCTGAGACGGTTAATCTAATTAGCTCCCTGCAACGGGAGTCACAGTAACTTTCCTACAGTTCCAACAGCACTTTAAACAGTTCAGCCTGCCTCTGGTTCACAAACTTGTCTTTGAATGCATAACTTGATTCAGACTTCAGGCAAGTATTATTCTCCAACTTCCTATGCTTATACAGCTCAATATATATATCCCCTTCTTCAGGTTTAACTTGGGCAGCAGAGAGAGAAAAAAAAAACGATATGCAAAAAGAAAACACAAAGCACAAACAGTTTCCCTGTTGCTGCATTCTTTCATTCAGAATTCCATACCTTCTAACTGGCCTTCTGCCCTAGGGCCAGCTATTTCTATCTCCATGCCTTCTACCTGGTCTGGCACTGGATAGTTTGAAGGGGTTAAGCCTTCCTCCAAATCCTGCATGGGATAATCCAGCACGTTCTCCTCTGCTGCCCTGTTCCACAGCTCCTCTCCTGCCTTGGGCTGTGGGAGTGACTCGCCCTCGTCACTCGCTCCTCCCCTACCTGTTTGTCTCTGCCTGCTTTTAAACAGATCAGAGCCAATCCCCTTTAGCTTGTAGCGGGGGATGGGTTTTGGCTCTACAGCAGTTTTCCTCTGCCTGAGTTTTTCAACTGCAGCAACTTTCCTTGTGGCTTCTTTAGCTGTTCTAAAGCCCGGAAGCTGCTTTTGCCAACCTGCCTGCCTCTGTTCCAGCTCACTATCACTTTGATTATAGGGGCAAGGGAGGTCAGCCTCAAGTTGAGCGCCAGAATCAATCTGGTCCATTCTTCTGCACTTAATCCTATCAGGGACTGGACTAGTGCTGGTGCTGGGTTTGTCACATTCCCCCACCCTTAAAGGATGACCCTCACTTGTACCCGGAGGAGTCCCTATATTCTCAGGCATACGTGACAGAATATCTACATTGGTGTTAAGTTTACCTGGCCGATGCACCACCTTAAATTTGAACACCTGAAGGGCTAAATACCATCGTGTAAGTCTAGCGTTATTGTTCCGCATGGTATTTAACCATTTCAAGGCTGCGTGGTCAGTCACTAGCGTAAACTCCCTGTCCTGTAAATAATGTTCAAGAGTCTGAACAGCCCATTTTACCGCTAGGCATTCCTGTTCCACCGTTGCATAATTTTGTTCATTAGGATGGAGCTTCCGACTCAAGTACAGAATGGGATGTTCTAACCCTTGGCTTTCTTGACTTAGGACTGCTCCTAAGCCTGTGCCTGAGGCATCAGTTTGTAAAATCAATGGTAGGTCAAAATCAATAGCTTTGAGCACGGGCCTTTCACACAAACTAGCCCTTAATCTTTGAAAAGCCTGCCTACTCATATTGTCCCAACCCAGTGTCTCTGGTTTCCCTTTCTTCAACATGTCAGTCAAGGGTCCTGCCTGGGACGAAAAGTGAGGGATAAACCTCCTGTAGTATCCTACCAGTCCTAAGAAAGCCCTGAGTTGTTTTTTGTTGTTAGGAGCCGGGTATCCCCGAATGCATTGCACCTTATCCACTATAGGCTTTATCTGCCCCTTTCCCACAATATATCCCAAGTACTTTACCTCTTGTTGACCAATGAAACATTTTTTTGGATTTATTGTGAGACCGGCCCCCCTCAGAGCTTCCAGGACAGCTTTAAGGTGTTGCACATGCTGTTCCCATGTACCTGAATGGATCACTATGTCGTCGATGTAAGCGTCCGCGTACCCATGGTGATCCCGTAGCACCTCGCGGACTAGGCGCTGGCAAGTAGCCGCCGCCCCATGTAAGCCAAATGGCATGCGCCTAAATTGAAATAGGCCCCGTGGCGTGCTGAACGCTGTTTTAGGTTTAGCCGATTCGGTCAGTGGTATTTGCCAGTAGCCTTTTGTAAGGTCAATGGTAGTTAAAAACTGGGCTGATCCTAATCTATCCAGTAATTCATCCACCCTTGGCATTGGGAATGCATCAAACTGCGACACCTCGTTTACCTGGCGAAAGTCAATACAAAAACGTGGTGTCCCATCAGCTTTAGGCACAATAACAATGGGGCTACACCATGGGCTTTGCGAGGTCTCTATAACCCCTAAAGTTAGCATCTCTTGTACCAACTCCTCTACCAGAGCTTTCTTTTCCTCTGACAGCCTATAGGGGCGTACCCGTACCACCTTCCCTGGTACTGTTATAATATCATGGGATACTACCCCCGTTTTCCCTGGCACAGAAGAGAACACATCCCCAAACTGTCGGACTACTTCCTTCACCTGATGGACCTGTACTTGTGTGAGGGCAGTTCCCACCTTCACTTCCCCCTCAGCCTTGAAGTCCGTAACCTGAGGTCCTAGGTCATCTTCCTGCCCTTGTTGTGCTACCAAAGCCAACACCTCCCGATCTTTCCATGGTTTCAATAGGTTGACATGATAGGTCTGCAGTCTCCCCTTATCATCCTTGACCCGATAGTCCACCTCCCCTATCCTTTCCACAATGGTGGCTGGGCCCTTCCATTGTGCCAAGAATTTGTGAGTGTCTGTGGGTATTAATATAAGGACTCGATCACCTATCTGTAATTCCCGTTCCTTTGCCCTTCTGTCATAATAAGTTTTTTGCTGTCTTTGACTCCACTCCAAATTCCCTCTTCCGAGTTCCAGGGACCTCCGTAACCTATCCTTAAGCTGAGCTAAATATGTTATTACGTTACTCCCCGAGTCCTCGGGAAACACCCACTTCTCTTTCAACATATCCAGCACCCCCCTAGGTGGTTTCCCAAACAATAGTTCGTACGGACTAAGTCCCAGAGAATCCTGCACCTTCTCTCGCGCTGCAAAGAGTGCAAAAGGAATAAACATATCCCAGTTCTTAGAATCTCCTTCTATGCCCTTTTTCAGCATTTGCTTAATTGTCTGATTAAAACGTTCCACCATACCATTAGCTTGAGGGTGGTAGGCAGACGTTTTAATATGACGGATGCCAAATCCCTCATAAAACAACCTCATTTCACTAGATAAAAAATTGCTACCCTGGTCTGTAAGAATCTCCCGGGGAAACCCTACCATACAAAACAACCCTAACAGTTCTTTCATAATACTGGTAGATGTGGCCTTCTTTAATGGAAAAGCCCAAGGGAACCGTGTGGCTACGTCCATTACTACCAACATGAAATTATATCCCCTAGGTGTTTTCTCCAATGGTCCCACAATATCCATGGCAAACCGCCGTAATGGTTCCTCTACCACCGGTACAGGAATGAGGGGTGCTCTGGCCGGTTTCGCCAAAGACAGTTTTTGGCACGTGGAACAGGACTGACAAAAATTTATCACAGCCTGCCTTAATCCCGGCCAAAAAAACCGTCTTTCTATCTGTTTAATAGTGGCTTCTGTGCCTTTATGACCCGATAACGGGTGATCATGGGCTAACCTAAGTATCAGTCTTCTAAACCCTTGGGGAATCAATAATTGTTGTACCATTTCCCCTTCTAGGTCACCCGGGCCTTCTTTATACAGCAAGCCCTGTTTCTCGATCCAGCGTTTACCCTCTATACACCCCTTTCCTACTCTCTGCCATTCTTCTCCCAGGGTTGGATCGGTTTTCTGCTCCTCCCGAAATGTAGGAAAAGCATCCATAACATCCTTGGGGAGCCACGGGACTTCCCTGGTTTCCCCTGCCCGCTTCATGGCTCTACTTCTCCCTTGCTGTTGTCTTTTGTTCTGGGCCCGTGTCCTACGCCCCTGCCTTTGTTCATATTCCTGAAAGGCTTCTCCTGCAAAAGGAAATATCCTGCCTAATGTCCCTTCAGGTTCATGGTTAGAGGATCCCTGTGCTCTTGTGTTAACTAGACACTGTTTTTCCTGTAATGCTACCGGGAACCCTTTCCAATCCTTCCCCAGTATAACATCATACGGTGCCTCTGGCACTAACGCAAAGGAAGTTTGATACACTCTATCTTTATACCTAACTGTGGTAGGTCTCAATGGGTATTGTTTACTATCCCCATGGATACACTTGATTCTTACTCTCCCTACAAAATCATGCCCCTTTTCCCTAGGGAATACTGTGTTCCAGCACCGGTGGGCTAACATTGACTGGTCCGCCCCTGTATCAAGTAAGGCCTCCATGTCTTTGCCCCCTATTGATACCACCACCAGATATCTCCCCCCTGGTGTAATCTTACCCTTTTCCAGGTCACAGGTTACCGTAAAACCTTTTCTTTCAACACACTCCCCCTGTCGGTGACCTTTTCCCCCACACCTGAAGCAAACGATGGGAGCAGGGTTAAAGGGTTTCTGTACTCGCTTCTGAGGGTTCCTGGGTGGTATGTTATTAATAGTAGGAGCCTGAAGTGCAGTGTCCCTCTGGAACTGTGTCTGGGGTCTATAACTTGGGCCTGATTTCTCGGGAAGTCCCTGGGCGTCCAGATAAGCTTCTGCCACAGATAATGTCTGTGTCAGATCCTGGCATCCTTGTTTCTGGATCCACCCCTTTATGTTCTGGGGCAGAGCTTCTAGGAATTGTTCCCTGACTAACTCAGCGAACATCGCTCGTGGGTCTGCCAAGAAAGGCTGTAACCACCTCTCTGCAGCTTTCGTTAGGCGTTGTAACAGCGCCTTAGGTCTTTCTCTAACCTTTAACTGGAGAGCACTAAAGGTTTGCCTGTAATATTCTCTTGTATATCCCAGAAAGTCTAGGATATGTGCTTTCACAGCTGGGTAACTACTGGCCTGATCCGCAGCAATGGTCTGAAAAGCCGCAAGGGTCTCGCCAGCCAAACATGGCAGAAGGCGAACCGCCCACTGCTCTGGAGGCCAACCTGCTGCAGCAGCAACTCTCTCAAAAGAGTTTAAAAAATCATCTGGGGCATCCTGTGGTGTTATTTTACTTAAATTCAATAAATTTAGTGAGTTTTGTCCTACCGTAGGTAGAGTACCACCAGTCCCCAATACCGGTATATGTATCTGTCCACCAGACGTAGGCTTCAATAGTTGCGCCATTAACTGAGACTGCTGCTCCATGGCTCGCATAAAGTCACTGTGATGCCGTTCGCTAGCCTCCTGGCTTGCCTGCCATAGTCCGTGACTAGTCTCCAGGACCTTCTTTAAGTCCTCATTTTGCCGCTGTCGTTCTCCAGCCACCACTGCTAACGCCGCCGGCTCCATGCTGACTCTGTAGAAAAAAATGAAAAAACACACACTCCAAGTGCGATACCACACAGTTCTTTCTCCCCGAAACTATCTTCACCAGCCCCTCTGTTGTATATGCTTACCAGAGGTACTGATGCATCATCGCCTGCGTGCTCATTACAGGGTGCACCACCCTTCTTCAGAGACCTATTGGTCCCCCTTTTGTTCCTCGCCAGCTCAGGACGATGGCCTTGACCCCCGGTCTGCTATCCACCCTTCCTGCAGCCGCCAAACTCCGGACGCTGGAACCGATATCCTTGGAATGTTCAAGCCGCTTTCATTCACCAGCATTTATAATCCTGGTTCCGATGAACCAAACAATAGTAGAGAGTAAAAACAAAAAAAAAACAATTTTCCACCTTTGCACTCCCCAATCTTCACCTGAAGAGGTAACAGACCGCACTCCTGATACCAAACTGTCACAAACCCCCTTGCAGTTCAGGGCTGGCGTGTGACAAACACACAGATTCGGGCGCGTCCCCTTCAACTAGGGGTACCTTCAGGATTTTTAGGCGGCCCCAGACAACGGTCTAGGCCCCTCGAGATATAGGGTAAGTACAAGGTTTCATTATATCACCAAGCAAACGAGTTCTTTAGGAAAACATAAGTGGTTTATTCTGACCTCCAGGTCAAAAGATATGCAACAGCAAAACAATATCACTTTGCAGGTCATTGAACAAAAATAGTAAATTGGCAAAAATCAAACTTACAGTACATTTTCAAGCAGACAAGAACTCAGTAGGCAAAAATCGTCACAGCACACTCTGTTAGCAGTACAGCTTTTCTCTCAGCTCCTACGTGCAGGCACAAATCACACAGCTGAGACGGTTAATCTAATTAGCTCCCTGCAACTTTCCTACAGTTCCAACAGCACTTTAAACAGTTCAGCCTGCCTCTGGTTCACAAACTTGTCTTTGAATGCATAACTTGATTCAGACTTCAGGCAAGTATTATTCTCCAACTTCCTATGCTTATACAGCTCAATATATATATCCCCTTCTTCAGGTTTAACTTGGGCAGCAGAGAGAGAAAAAAAAACGATATGCAAAAAGAAAACACAAAGCACAAACAGTTTCCCTGTTGCTGCATTCTTTCATTCAGAATTCCATACCTTCTAACTGGCCTTCTGCCCTAGGGCCAGCTATTTCTATCTCCATGCCTTCTACCTGGTCTGGCACTGGATAGTTTGAAGGGGTTAAGCCTTCCTCCAAATCCTGCATGGGATAATCCAGCACGTTCTCCTCTGCTGCCCTGTTCCACAGCTCCTCTCCTGCCTTGGGCTGTGGGAGTGACTCGCCCTCGTCACTCGCTCCTCCCCTACCTGTTTGTCTCTGCCTGCTTTTAAACAGATCAGAGCCAATCCCCTTTAGCTTGTAGCGGGGGATGGGTTTTGGCTCTACAGCAGTTTTCCTCTGCCTGAGTTTTTCAACTGCAGCAACTTTCCTTGTGGCTTCTTTAGCTGTTCTAAAGCCCGGAAGCTGCTTTTGCCAACCTGCCTGCCTCTGTTCCAGCTCACTATCACTTTGATTATAGGGGCAAGGGAGGTCAGCCTCAAGTTGAGCGCCAGAATCAATCTGGTCCATTCTTCTGCACTTAATCCTATCAGGGACTGGACTAGTGCTGGTGCTGGGTTTGTCACATTTGGCATTCTGCAGCCCAAAGCAGCTACTTCAATGCCAACCGGCTTTTATTTAGGCGTCGGTAGGCATTTCAACACTGCCGTTTTTCACCATTTCTGATGACATTTTTCAATTAACTTAGGCATTGTCAGGGCGCCTATCAATGCCTAAGTTTAGGTGCTGGTTATAGTATTTCCTTGTAAGTAAAGAAAATAAACTCTCGAAGCATTTCTTTCTCTAGCAACAGAATACTACCCTCCATATCAGTTATTTCTTTCTGTAAAACAGAATTGCAGCCCCACATTTCTTTTGCCCAGTTCATAAGGACCTAAAATATACCTAAGAGCACTGCTCATATCTCAATGTCTCACCCTTTTTAATGAAATGAGTCTCCTGTAGAAGAATGACATCCTATTTAAGCCATAGAATGTCTTTAAAACATAAGCTCATCTTCTGGGGAGAATTAAGGAACCTTTCAAATTAAATGTACCTATCCACAAAGAAATACTACCCATTACCCTTCAAGCAAAACCCACTATGCCTAGCCCTAGCCCTCGTAAATGCCATCTTGTAAATAATACCCAACCCAACCCACCCAAAGCAGCCCAAATATAACCACCTCCCACTACTTCCATCACCCCTTCCCCCCTAGTCTTCCCAAAAGCCACTACCTGCTGAAGTGACAAAGAGCCCATGAGGTAGTACCCACCAGTGTATGAGTCAAGCATATACAGTTTTCAATCCATCAAATATATCAAATATGTGAGTACAGTAAGCCAATAATTAAGTTCCCACCCACCGATCAAATAAAGAAGTATCTCATTACCAAAGTACCAATATATGCCTTCAGTAAATATCTATCAAGCATGGAAACACAGAGTGCAGATTAATGCAGAAAAATAACAGTACAAAAACACACCAAGGGTGCCATATTATGTATACAAAATCCAGTGGTATCAGAATAGTCTAAAAATGCTCCCATGAGGGATAACTAGCGACTAGATTTCCCAGATTCCTGAGACTGAGATTTTGCCTGCAGGTCTGACAATCGAGAAAGTTTGCAATCTTTATCAAGGCAACTCCACTGGGAGATGTCTCTCTGAGCACACCAGACTTGGGAATATTGGCCACCTGTAGGTCAAGAAGCTGTTTCCATGATGGATCCTCATCAAAGACCCTACAATGAAATCCTTGCACTGTAAACATTTATACTTGATCTGCTCAAAATGAAAGAATGTAGCATCCCCCTGTATTCACACCTTTTCTGCAAAGGCACAGGAGGGAAATCAGGGTATAGTTCAATTGTTATACCCTTCCACTTTATAGGACTTTGAGTTCTGGCAATGGAAAGAAGACACTCAAAGCAAAATGTACACATGAAAGAAAATATCAAGCTTGATTTTCTTTCCTTGGGCTGAATACCCAATGTGCAATACCCAATTACTTTTTAACTTGTTCACTATTAGCATCCCAACCAGATTATAAATAACCTAAATTCTCAGTTCTCGGGATTCTTCTCACTCGCACATTATTCTGGCAGGTCCAATTTTCTAAGTCCTCTGCCTTGTCCCATAACCCCTGTAAGTCCTTTTGAAAACAGCCCTGATAATTGCACACTGAATCCATGTACTCCTTACAACTCACTAACCTATGTTCCAGCACTTCTTGCTTTTCACACAAAACTCTAATGTCTTTCCAGTTCTCCTCCATGGAAGTTTTGATGGCTTGTCTCACCAAAAGGAACTCCTTTTTCAACTGCGACATTCAATGAAAAATTTTATGAGAGTGATTAGAGACTCCTGCACATTTGGCATTGGTGTTGTAGTTGCCCTCTGACTCCTCAGAGAGAACTGGTGACATCTTGTCTGCATGCAGCTCATGGACCAATTAAAGAAGAATCAGCTAGAAAAATCACCCCAAACACACAAATGCAAAGGGAACAAAACCATGCACAGCACTCAGAATACAAGGTGGGAACTGCGATGGATCACATATGTAAATGCTGGGATGGATCACAAGATTCAGTCTGCCATACCAGACGTTAACACCACTTCCTCTAAGTCTCAAGCTGTGTTAGTTTTGGTTTTTTTTTTAAATCTCAAGCCGCTGCGGTAAAAGCTCTGATGCTCATAGAATTCCTATGAGTTTCAGAGTTTTTACCACAGTGATCCATGATAAAAAAAATCCTAACGCAACATGATAAAAGGGGGCCTTAATGCAGTAACCCATGACAACATAAGTGCTGAATATTAACTTAAGCAGTTATATGTTAGCTGGCTTAAAAATAATTGGATATTCAAAGCCAGAGCCCATACAGGTTCCAGCTTTAAATATCTATAACACTCACTGCCCAATGGCTGAATATCAACCCCTTTTCCTTTATGAAGACAATAAGGAAAATGTTCTTTATACCAAGTAATGAAATGACAAACATGCCTCAGAAAAGTTATAAGCAAAAGACACATTGGGGACATGATATTGACAGCTTTGTTATTTTTGAAACATATCAGTAATTCTTAATATTACAGTGTCCTTGCCAGCTTACAGGCTGAAGGTAATACCTTTTTATTGGAGTAATTTAATACATGTCTGACCAGCTTTCATCAAGTCCAAATGAGCTAAAGATGCTATTGTTGTCTGAAAATAGACACATGCTGTTGATTGGATTACAGTGTTCATTTTATAAGCTATAAATTGGTTTAGCAACTGAATAGAAACATTGACAGTGAACGTGCCTGGGTTGCTTCTAGTTTTCAATTTGTTTGACTTGTTTGATCACTTTAATGTGGGAAGAAGATTGGGAAAGGACAGAGGAGGAAAGAAACAACAGAATTTTCAGTTACAAAAGACACAATTATTTGTATATGCCTTTTTTAGCCAATAATTTTCCTCTCTGCACAGTTGATGAATTATTCATGATTCTCTTTATATACGCTATGGTATTAGTTTGTAGTTATGATTTCTGATCATTGTTTGTGTGTCTGTTTTATCAAGTTTTTACAAAAGTATGTATGTAAATTATGTAAACCGTTTAGTTTTAAACAGTATAGAATTTTTAAAAATAAATATCCTTCTTTTTCTCAAAGTATTAATCATTTTAATTTAAATATCTTAAGTCACCTTCTGACTTTGAAGTCATATTTCAAGAGTTCTCTCTGCTAATAGCATAAACAGTCAAGACATCTCTGTCTTCACTCCTTAATTGAATCAAGGAAACAGTAAAAAGAGGCCACAACTTTTGTTAGTAATATCCAAATACCCAATATCCTAAGCCATGTTATATCTTGATATAAATTTATACCCTCCCATATTCAGAGCAATTTAAGTAGGCAGGAGAATCTCTGGGCTGCTTAAATCACTCTGAGCTGCCTAACCAATGATATTCAGTTTCCAGAACTGGGCAGTGCCAGTGAATATTGTCTCTGACCACCCATTTCAAAAACGGGTAAGTCATGGACAGTGCAGGGGTCAGCACTGGGGATGAACCATGGTTATATGGGTATCAGCAATATTTAGTACCCTCCTCCCAAATTAGTCATTTGGCTAAGCCATTTTACATAATAGAAAGGCATCCACAATACTCATATCTGAAAATTAAAATATCCCAGTTAATAAATTCAAAATAAAACACTATTTTCTAAGTTTGTTGATTGGACTTATTTTGCCATCATGTTGATACCAGTTTCTTTTCTCTATTCTTTCTGTCTTCTGCTAATTCTCTTTCCAGTGGCTGTTGTCCATTTGTCTTTTCTCCTCTTGTTCCATTCTCTGACTACAGCTGTCTGTGACATATTGACCTTTCTCTTTCTTTTCTGTCCATTCAAATTCTACCCTCCTCCTTCTGTTTAGTTTTTTAGCCATCAACTTTTCATCTCCTCTTGTGTTCTAGCTCTCCCAGTTCCCATCTCTCAGCCTCCCATTCCCTGAATATTTCATCTATTCCCTATTATTACATTTCTCTTTGTACTCCCTATCTTCCTCTCACCTACTTGCTACTCCTCCATCTACTCCCACCATCATTTTCAGTATCTCCGTTCCCTCTTTCTCCCTCCACTCTTAGCCAAGCACCTCTTCTTCCTCTGCCACCATCATGGCTAAACATTGAGTGGGTGGGAGATAAGAGCATATTATTTGTACCATTGATGATTATTAAGTATTATATTTATTGTTAATTTGTTTGGATATATTGTTACACTTATTGTAAATTTGAAAATGAATAAAGAATTAAAAAAACAAAACAAAACATTTCCCTGTCCCTTTCCCTCTACCCACTTATATCTTCCTGTCCCACTTCTCTCTTTCTACCTCACCCCATCTCTTTGTCCCACATTGTTCCCTTTTTTTCCATTGTTCTTCCCTCCTGCCCCATGACCATATCTTTCCCTCCCTTTTGCCCCCAGGTTTAATATTTATCTCTTTTTTCCCCTCTCTCTCTTTTGTTATTCCTTCCATCCATGCCCAGATCCAGCAACTCTCTCTTTCTTCCTGATTACCCTCACATTTAGCATCTCTTTCTCTTTCTCTCTCCCTATCCCACCCCATCCAGCATCTCTCCCTCTCCCTTCCCTCCCTTTGTCCCACTGTCCATATCTTACTATCCTACCCCTCTGTTCCCATCATTTCATCCTCTAGTCCCCTTCCTCCCACCATCCCCTGTCCTCATGATCCAGTACCTCTTCCCAATCTCCCTCACCTTCCTAGTTTACTTTTAATGCATTAATCTTCACACAGGCTGCAGGCATAGCAGGGAATCTCATGCACTGTCTGTAGACACCCTAGAGCAGGGGTGCCCACACTTTTTGGGCTTGCGAGCTACTTTTTAAATGACCAAGTCACAATGATCTACCAACAATAAAATTTTTTAAAAAACACAACGCACACTGTACGCATAGAAAATGTTAATCATCATTCCTATTCCAGGGTTTTCAAAGAGGTCAAAGCAGATGACTCTATGCACTATCACTTCAGTAACAACCATACAAAAATAGACAAATATACTCCCTCCCTTTTTACTAAACCACGTTAGCAGTTTTTAGCGCAGGGAGCTGCGCTGAATGCCCAGCGCTGCTCTCGACACTCCTAGGCTCCCTGCGCTAAAAATCTCTATTGCGGTTTAGTAAAAGGGGACCTTAGTGTAAAATATAGACAGCAGATATAAATTCAGACACATTTTGATCACAAAATTTAAAATAAAATAATTTTCCCTACCTTGTCTGGTGATTTCATGAGTCTCTGGTTGCACTTTCTTCTTCTGACTGTGCATACAATCTTTCTTCCCTTCTTTTAGCCTGTATGCTTCTTCTCCTCCAGACCTCATTTCTTCCCCCAACTTTTCCTTCCTCTTCCCTGCCCTTTCTTTCTCTCTGCCTCCCTTTCATTTTTTTCTGTTTCTCTTCTTTCCTTCTGTCTCCCTGCCTGCCCTTTTTCTTTCTTTCTCCCTGCCCTCCCCCAAGCCACTGCCACTGCCATTGCCATCGGGGACCAGGACCCAAACGCCACCAATAACAGGCCCCAAGCTCTCCCTGCTTCGGCCAACCAGCATTCCTCTCCCTGACGTCAATTCTGCCATCGGGAAGAGGAAGGCTGATCAGCCCAAGATCGCGATCGACCTATTAGGGGAAATGCTGCCGGGTCCTGCCTTCGCGGAAACAGAAAGTAGGCAGGACCCGGCAGGAAGAAGAACATATGCTTGTCTCCCGCATTAGCCCGTATCGAACGCTTGCTTCAGGGCTCTCAACATGTGCGCGCCGGCTTCCATTCTCCCCTCCCCCCCCCGGACATAACTTCCGGTTTCGGAGGGAAGAGAAGAGAAGCCGGCACGCACATGTTGAGAGCCCTGAAGCAAGCGTTCGCTACGGGCTAATGCGGGAGACAAGCATTTGTTCTTCTTCCTGCTGGGTCCTGCCTACTTTCTGTTTCTGCGAAGGCAGGACCCGGTTTTTTGTTCAGCAGCGGCAGATGACAGCTGGGCGGATCGCCCAGCTAAAAGGCCCTAGGGAGAAAGAAAACTGGAGAGGAAGGCTGATCGGCCCGTAGATCAGGACGGCAACACGAGTCTATCACAGAGCCCGGGATAGGCTCCGCGATCGACTCGCGTTGCCTTCCTGAGCTACTGGTCGATCGCGATCGACGCGTTGGGCACCCCTGCCCTAGAGCTTTGCTTCTGCTGCATTCCACCCCCTTCTGATGCAACTTACTATTCCCACCTGGCCATCAGAAAAGCTCTGAGGTGACTGCAGGTAGTGTATGATATTTGCTGCTGTTTATGCAGTTTCTTGTGAAAAGAAATGTGTTAAAGTTAAGTTGAAAATACTGGGGCTATTCTCCCTAGAGAAGAGGAGACTTAGAGGAGACATGAAAGAAACCTTCAAAATCCTGAAGGGCATAGAGAAAGTAGACAGGGACAGATTCTTCAGACTGTGGGGAACCACAAGTACTAGGGGTCACTAGGAGAAATTGAAAGGGGACAGGTTTAGAACAAATGCTAGGAAGTTCTTTTTTACCCAGAGGGTGGTGGACACATGGAACACACTTCCAGAGGTTGTGATAGGCTAGAACACAGTACAGGGGTTCAAGGAAGGTTTAGATAATTTCCTAAAGGATAAGGAGATTGAGGGGTACAGATAGAAGCAGAGGTAGGTTATAGAAATGGTCAGGAACCACTTCACAGGTCATAGACCTGATGGGCCGCCGCGGAAGCGGACCGCTGGGCGCGATGGACCTCTGGTCTGACCCAGTGGAGGCAACTTCTTATGTTCTTATGAAAAATTAGGAGGAAGGTGGTGATGGTGGGGGTGGGGGTGGTTATATGTTTGTGATATTTCATATGAAGTTTAAGATCTTGGGTCTAATGTTCTGTATAGTAGAAGGTTTGGCTTCTGAGTATTTTCAGAAATTGTGTACATTTATGGGTCTAGATCAGTGGTCTCAAACTCACGGCCCTCCAGGTACTATTTTGAGGCCATCGGTATGTTTATCATAATCACAAAAGTAAAATAAAACAGTTTATTGATCATATGTCTCTTTAACTATATATTACAATATTATTATTAAGACTTAGCCAAAAGGAAAGATATATAAACTATAAAGAGTTTTACCTCATGCAAAATTGTTATTTTTTTTAATAAGACATTAACTATTTTTTCTGAGGCCCTCCAAGTACCTACAAATCCAAAATGTGGCCCTGCATAGGGTTTGAGTTTGAGACCACTGGTCTAGATGAAGTGCTGAATCAATAGATAAGAAACTACCGTATTTTCACGCATATAACGCGCGAGTTATACATGTTTTTACAAACCGTGCATAGCCTTGCGCGGTATACGCGTGAGCGCGCTATATAAAATTTTTTTTACATAGTTCCCCCCCCCGACGCACCCCCACCCCGAAGGACTGCTCGCACGCACTCCCACCCGCACCCCCACCCTGAAGGACCGCTCGCACCCCCACAGCCTCCCGACCCCCCCATCATGTAGAAGCTCCTACCGGTGTCCTGCTGCTTCCTCTTCCAGCGGTTAGCCCTTTCTCTAACGTCAAGCCCTCTTGCCCCGCCGACTCCCCGACACGATCGGGGCAAGAGGGAGCTCAAGCTCTCTTGCCTCAGTCAACCGCGGCACCCCCGACACGATCGGGGCAAGAGGGAGCTCAAGCCCTCTTGCCCCTGCCAACGGCGGCACCCCCAACACGATCGGGGCAAGAGGGAGCCAAAGCCCTCTTGCCCCACCGACTCCCCAACTCCCCGACAATATTGGGCCAGGAGGGAGCCCAAACCCTCCTGGCCACGGCGACCCCCTACCCCCACCCCGCACTACATTACGGGCAGGAGGGATCCCAGGCCCTCCTGCCCTCGACGCAAACCCCCCTCCCCCCAATGACCGCCCTCCCCAAAGAACCTCATGTGCCTCAGGCCCCGCCCCCAGGAGGGACCTAAGGCTCCCAGGCCTATTCTGATTGGCCCAGGCGCCTTAGGCCCCACCAATAGGCGGAGCTTTGGGACAGATGGGCCAATCCGGCCTCATTCCGTCGTTGGCTGCCTGCCGGACAGGCGGGTTTGGCTCCCGTCTGTCCAGCCAACTACACAAAGGTACGGGGAAGGGGGTGGGGGTGTCGTGGGGGTCGGCCAAGGGGGTCGCGGGTCGGCTGGGGGGGCGGTCGTAGGTTATTTGGGGGGCGGTCGTTGGGGGGAGGGGGGTTTGCATCGAGGGCAGGAGGGCCTGGGATCCCTCCTGCCATAATGTAGTGCGGGGTGGGGTTAGGGGTCGCCGTGGCCAGGAGGGTTTGGGCTCCCTCCTGGCCCGATATTGTCGGGGAGTTGGGGAGTCAGCGGGGCAAGAGGGCTTGGGCTCCCTTTTGCCCCGATCGTGTCGGGGGGCAAGAGGGCTTGAGCTCCCTCTTGCCCCGATCGTGTTGGGGGTGCCGCGGTTGGCTGGGGCAAGAGGGCTTGAGCTCCCTCTTGCCCCGATCGTGTCGGGGGTGCCGCGGTTGGCTGGATCAAGAGGGCTTGAGCTCCCTCTTGCCCCGATCGTGTCAGGGAGTCGGGGAGTCAGCGGGGCAAGAGGGATTGACGTTAGAGAAAGGGCGAACCGCTGGAAGAGGAAGCAGCGCAGGCGCAAGGCTCACGGAAGGGCCGGGACCGCCAAGAGAAAGCAGCAGGACACCGGTAGGAGCTTCTACATGATGGGGGGGGGTCGGGAGGCTGTGGGGGTGCGAGCGGTCCTTCAGGGTGGGGGTGCGGGTGCGGGTGGGAGTGCGTGCGAGCGGTCCTTCGGGGTGGGGGTGCGAGCAGTCCAGCGGGGGGTGAATCGGACTTCGGGGGGGGAGGCATCAGGCTTTCAGGGTGGGGACAGGACTTCAAGGGGGAGAGGAGAGTTGGGGCGGGCGAAAGGAGAGTCGGCCAGCATGCGCGGTATACGGGTGTGCGCGATATAAAAAAATTTCTGTACATAAATTTGTGTTTTCCGCGCGCTACACCCGTGTGCACGTTTTACATGGGTGCGTGTTATCTACGTGAAAATACGGTACTTCTAGTGTCATTATGGGCAGAGGCTTGGTTGACCATCACATAGGTTCAGGCATTTTCAGTGATAGGTCTTGTTTAATGTCCTAATGTGGTTCTCAAACTTCTTACGCTCCCGTTCGTACACTGTCAACACAAATGGCACCATGTCCACTCCTTGGACTCCATCTTGCGGTGTCCCTCAAGGATCACCCCTTTCCCCTATTCTCTTTAACATCTACATGTCCTCCCTGAAACTCTTTCAACTATCCCCCCTGGAAACAATCTACACTTATGCAGATGACATCCTTGTCCTCCTTGAGACTGACCAGAACCTCACCAACCTCCACGAAAACATTACAGCTTGCATAATGAGACTCCGTGCCTGGTCCCTCACGGTACAGATGAAACTAAACGAATCTAAAACAAAACTATTCTGGCTCGCCCAAAATTCGAACACCTGCCCACACTTTTCACACTACCCACAGGCGATACACTACAGCTCGAGTTCTCATGCAAGGTCCTTGGTATCACTATCGATTCCTCTCTCTCCCTCAATGACCACCTCAACTCCTTGGCAAAATCATGCTTTTTCAACCTTCACATGCTGAGGAAAGCTAGTTCCTACTTCAGCCAACAACAATTTGCCATCCTTGTCCAATCCATCATCCTCTCCAAACTAGATTACTGCAACGCCATCTACTTAAATCTATCAAAAAAAAGTATTCTAAGACTCCAGCTAATCCAGAATACTGCAGCCAAACTGATCTTCTCAAAACGCAAGTCTGACCATGCCTCCCCACTCCTTGCCAAACTTTATTGGCTCCCAATAATCTCCAGAATCCATTTCAAATGTTCCTGCCTGGCTTTCAAGATCATTCACTGAATCCTGCCTCCTCTTATCCCACTGTCTTTCAACTCCTCCAGTCCCGACTCCTCCAGAACTGCCCAAAGGCTTAAACTAGCCTTCCCCTCTCCACGCGGCATCCACTATTCAGGCAAACTGGGAAAATCCCTTCTCTCCAAAATCACAGGTCTTTGGAATGACCTCACCACCCCGCTGCGGAACCTGAGCTCCCTTCAGTTATTCCGCAAACAACTGAAAACCTGGCTTTTCAGCAAATTGTAGCTCTATCCTTCCCCCCTTTCTCTCCCCCCTTCTACAAATAAGTTCATGTAATCCTTTTTCTTCTTCTCTACCCACTATTTTAAGTTCTTGTAAACCGTGTCGAGCTCCATTCTCATGGAGATGATGCGGTATATAAATTTAAGGTTTAGATTATATTAGATTAGATTAATGAAAGTTAATCACAGGGGATTTAATTATATTTCAGAAGAAATTAAATAATTTTGTTTGGAGAGCTTTTTAATCAGTCAATATGTTTAGACAAGTAAGAGGAGGTTTTATTATATAAGAAACTTTTAGAAGAGCAGAGTCAGGCTGTAGATTAGAATGGAAAATTATGCTGTAGATATATATTTCTTATTATTCTAAAAATTGACTGCTGAATTATACATATTCACACATAAATAATTAGATCTCTGTATATCAAATGTTCTTAATAAATAAAGTTACTGAAAAAAAAATGGGCATTTTTGGAGATGTGTTAAGGTCAGGAGTGAATTTGTGTTGTGGAAAGTGATCCTTCAGACTTGGTTTTTTTTAACTTTTATTTCAGAAGATGGTTAAGGCCATCCCTTTAGTGATGCAGGTTGAAAGTGAACTTATGACACATCTCTGGTTGTTCTTTCTCTCAAATCCATTAATACACGGAGACAATATATTTTTTCAGCTGTCGCTCCGCAACTGTGGAATTCCCTCCCAATACACATAAGGGAAGAACGTCTCATTGATAGGTTTAAAAGCAAGTTAAAATGCGTTTGACAGCTAGTTTTTTATAGTCAGGTCACACTTTTTAATTACAGCTTTTGATTTTAGATTTTTTTTTTAAATCCTTCCTTATTGTCTCTTATTATCCCTTACTCGTCTCATTTACTATTATACATTGTATTTCTACCCCCACTTCCCTTTTGGCCCTGTTTATGTTAAGTGATTTGGCTATGTTATTTGTACTGACTCCCTGAACTTGGTGATGTATTATTTTTTTTAGATTTGTTCATCGCTTTATATTAAGATTAAGTGATTCATCAAATTTTAAATAAAACTTGATCTCAATCTTCTCAACACCTGTATGATCCAACCTAGCTAATGATCATATTATTCACCTGATGGAAATAACATGAGCTTAATAGAAACATAGGCCATGAGGACAACTAAATATAAATCTCTGAGTCTATAGGTCTGCCTGCAAAGCCCCTTCAGTTTCTGTTATCAAAAAGCAATGCTCTTTGGACAATAATTACTGTCCCCCCTCCCCCCTCTTTATCAAGCTGCACTAGAGGTTTTTAGCACAAGCCAGCAAGGTAGCTCTGATGTTCATAGGAATTCTATGAGCATCAGAGCATTTACTACGCCACCCACGTTAAAAATCTCTAGCGCAGCTTGATAAAAGGAGCCTTGTGTTCTCATTGTTGGAAACTTGTCAATTATAGCAAAATTTATTTTAAAAAGAGTGGCAAGATGATCACCCAATGTAACATCAGAAAAACTTTCCCAATTTGTAAGCACTAAGGACTAGATTCATGTCCAGGGGCCGATTCGTGTCCAGGGGGCTGATTCACAAATTGCCCTCATGCAAATGAGAGTAATCGGAATCATGCCCCCAACCGCCTGCCCAGTTCGCTCTATAGTGATCCCAACACATGCATAGACCATCTGTAGATGGTTTGTGCATGCGCTGGCCCTCCAAGCCCAGCAGATAATTTTTTTTTAATTATTGTTTTTAACTTTTTTTTTGCGAGCCCGTGGTTTTAACCCACTTTAAGCCTGCAGATTAAAACCATGGGCTTGCACTGTGGGGAAGAGTGGAAGAGTTGGAGCTGCAGGAGCTCGGAGCAGGCAGGAGAGTTGGGGCTGTAGGAGTTCGGGGAAGGCAGGAGATCAGGGCTGCAGGGGTTTGGGGCAGGCAGGAGATCGGGGCTGAAAGCAGGAGTTTGGGGCAGAGAGCAGAAAATCGGGGCAGAGAGCAGGGCAGCAGAAGGCAGGGCAGTCGGAAAGGACCTAAGCAACTGGTCCTCAGCAGTCGCTTGTTTGTGATCGGCCAGCCCAGTAGGTGTTGCAGGGTTTTTGTTTCTGAATCGCTGTCTGCCATCATTTGAATGCCATTCCACCTCATTTACATGTGCGGATTGGAGGATGATTGGGACACAGGTTAGTAAATCGGGTCGGAGGGAAATCGGGTCCAAAGGGCTCGCAAAATGATTGGTACACGATCTTAGTGAATCTAGCCCTATGTCAAGTATGACCCCATTCAGTGTGGGTTCCATAACCAACTGCTGGAACAGTTCTCCTTGTAGAGAATCCAGGATTTCCCTACTTCTGGAAGAACCCACAATAGGGATACCCCAATCAATATCCAGCAAGTTAAAATCACCTATTAGTAAAACTTCCCCTTTTTTAGATATAGTCTGAATGTCAACTATTAAATCTTTGTCTACTTCTTCTGTCTGTAAAGGAGGCCTGTATATCACACCAATGTAAATATATTTACCATTCCCTCTTTCCAAATTGATCCACAGTGCCTCTTCCTTGCCCTGCAGATTCTGCAATGTGTGGCTTTAATATGATCTTTAACATATCTAATCTAATCTTCCATTTGTGTGTCACACTAACCTAAGCAGGCTCAAGGTGACTTACAGAGAAAAGGAGGGAATGGAGGAGGAGGGAGAGGGCAGGGAAGGGACAGGGGAAAGGACACTACTCTTCCCTCCTTTTCTTCCTACCCTATCTTTCCTGAACAGATTATAGACCAGTTTAACTACATCCCAGTTTCCATGAACTACATCCCAGTTCTCCATGAACCACATCTCCGTGATCATCACTATATCTAACTCATCTTCTTCCATCACAGCTTTTAGATCCAGAATCTTGTTTCCCATACTTTGAGCATTAGTGTATATATGTATATATATATACACTGTTTTCCAAACACTGCCCCCTTTTCCCATCCATCATTTCTAATTTAAAGCCCTTTACAGTAGATTAGCCAGCCTGCCGCAGAAGACTCTTCTTCCCTTCTTTGATAGATGGATACCATCCCTGCTCAACAACCCTTGGAAAATCATCCCATTGTCCTGGAAGCCAAAACATTCTTGACAACAGCATCCATGTAGCCACACATTCATCTCCAGGATGTGTGCTTCTCTGATCTGGCCCTTACCCTCGACAGGGAGGATGGATGAGAATACCGAATACCTCCTGCACACCTGACTGCTTCACCTTCTCTCCCAGAGATACAAAGTTACTTTTGATACGTTCCCAAGGCTACCTGGCATTATCATTAGTGCCTTGAGGATATTATGTAGTAAGGCCTTAAACATATATCAACCCTATAAATCAAATAATTGTTAGCAGAAAAAAGGGAAGATGATGTGTTAAATAAACTAAATCATTAAACAATTAACTCTAACAATGCTAGTAACTGAATTCAAGCCATAATAGCATTTGATAAATCAATAACTATTGAAAGTATCTTCCTAAAAATAAATATTCAATTGTAATCCTTACGGAGTGTTTTAAAGAGAACAGTGGTGGACATAACATAGAATTATACAGACTTCAGTCTTTGGAACCTCTTATGATATAGACCCGGTTCAGGGTTGAAACGCCTATAAAAAGAGAAGGCGTCAGGAGTTTTTTTACATGTCAACATTGATGGTGGCAGGTTCCACCTTACAACCAGCTAAGTGTTGCCTTTCCTTTAATGGTAGTTTGTTGTACATGATGTTGTAGGCGCTACATACATTTACACTATTTTCCACATGATAGTTAATTAATTTAGTTGACCACATCTCAATAAATCTTAGGCACATGCACTTTATGTATTTTATAAGTTTCTATGCCCATTAACTTATTGAATTTTAATATAATATGAATTTCGTATAGTACAATAAATAGTATATTCAAAATGAATTGATAATTCAAAAATATATTTTTTCAATGAGTGTTGATTATCTTAATTTCCCTTAAAATATATAATTTAATCATAAAGTTAGGGATATTAGCAACAATAGTTAATATTAATTTAGTAATAATAATAACTATAGGGAATAAAATTAAGCAAATTAATTATTATTCGTTTGGTAGGGGGTGGTGGACATGGATGATTATAACAATATACAAGACAGGAACTTGCAATGGTCTATATCATAAGAGGTTCCAAAGGCTGAAGTCTGTAAAATTCTATGATATGTCCACCACTGTTCTCTTTAAAACACTCAATAAGGATTACAATTGAATATTTATTTTTAGGAAGATACTTTCAATATTTATTGATTTATCAAATGCTATTATCATTAGTGCCATCATGGATAAGCAGCACTGGATAATAGTCATTAGGCTTGATGAGTCTTGGCAATCTTTCTGTAACATCTTGGATTTTGGCACCAGGCAGACAGCATACTTCCCGGGACATCATGTCTGGTCTGCAGATGGATGCTTCTGTACCCTTCAGAAGGGAATCACCGGCCACCACTACTTTACGTCTCCTAGTGGTCATGGATCCAGCAATTTGGGGGATTTCAAGGTTTGGTTCTTCCTCTCCCTGGGATGCTCTCATCTCCACTCCCAGGGAAGCATACCGGTTCTTCAATTCAAGGGATGGAGGAGTACCAATCTTGCAGGTTTCCGTATCTTGAGTCCAGCTGTCTTCCTTCAGCATAGCCTCTTCTTCCCCACTGCTGGAAATCTTTGATACCTCATGAACCATTTCATCGATGTACATTCTCACGGATGCTTCTCAGTCTTGACATCTCCTCTCTCAGTTCCTTTACTTCCTTCATGAGGGATTCAAGCTGAAGATAGATTACATATGGAACCACTCCCTTTGCCTGGGTAACATTTATTGTCTGTCAGAGACAGAAGCTGTAACCTGAGCAACAGCTTTGACATGATGTTTCACAGCCATTCTCTGGTTGCAGAAGTACTTACACCAGGAAGAAAAAAGAAAGAGCAGAAAAATCTTGGGGGGAGGGAGGGGGAGTTGAAGGACCACCTAGGAGAAGAAGGGAATCATGATCTGACCAGCAGTGCCCTGCTTTGATAATTTACACTGCTGGGGGAGGTGCTTCAATTACCTGCTTTAACAAGTCTTAGTGACATGGAATGGAAACCTTTTGAGCCTCGGGGTCTGACACTGCAGTTGCACCCAGTCTATACTTATCTGGATACCATTATTATTTTTTCCAATCTAATGGAAGTTGGAAAGGATTATACCTGGGGAATTGAGAATGTCTGTTTGTCTAGGGAAAATTACTCTCTGAAATATTTAACAGATTAGGATAAAACTTGGCATTATGAAAAGGCGGTAATTAATTAAATGGGCAATTCTGACTGGGGTTTGTAGAGAAATAAGACCCTCTCCCTCCCCCCAAAAAACATACATACATATATATATATATATATATATATATACACACACTGCATTTCTATGGGATAAGGCGTTCCTTCTTCTATAGTATAGAAATAACAATGGAATGGAATGAAACTCGGAATGTGGAAAAAAAAATACAGTAACACAGTTAGAAATGGGCCAAATCTGACTGAGGGTTCCACAGAAAAACCTCCTCCCCTCCCCAATAAATAAATAAAAATGTCCCAATGCATTTCTACAAGAGGAGTTCCAGCTTCAATAGGATAGAAGGTGGAACTTGCGGGGGGAGAAAGGCATTTGTGAAATTCTTCTACTAAATCTTTCTTGCTTCTTGAATATATTTCATCACAGATATTGAGCGTGAATGCTTGCTGGCAGGAACAGATGTCTTTCATCATGTTCATTTTTTTTCCTGTAATGTCTGCAATCTTCATAAGTCTGTTTAAATGTGTAATTTTTTTGAATGATGCCTTGTTTAATGTGCCAGTAAAAAATGGCATTCCCAAGACACCCTGCTGCTGTTTTTCTCACTTGTCCTCATTAGAACTTTGGCATAATCTTCTTTTATTTCTGTCTTATTTTGCCCTGCATTATAATTATAGCATAAGTCCTCACTTGTTTAGGTTTCCTTTTTTATTCTATCTCCTTCCCGTTTTTATTAAATTCTCTGTGCGGCTGTATAGTATTACAATATAAATTTCAGCTGCAAGATTACATGACTGAACAATGTATCATACCTCTCATATTGCCTCTGGATATATGCAGGAAATAATCTTTCATTTAGCATTTTCTCTTTGGTTCTTGTACACAGAGGAAATTTTTCCAAACCTGGAAAACTCTGTTTCCAGTGGCATAATAAAAGGAGGCAGGGAACAGACTGCCTCGGGCGTCATCTTCATGAAGGATGACACTTCCTCTCTTCCTCTCCGCCCCATCTATGTACCTCTTTAAAAGTTCACTGGCATGAGCAGCAACTTCTACTTGCTGGTCATGCTGGCCTTGGCTCCCTTCTGATGTCACTTTCTGGTCACGGGGCCAGGTCATGACATCAGAAGGGTGCCAAGGCCGATGTGAGCAGCAAGTGGAAGATGCTGCTTGCGCCAGTGAACATTTCACAAGGTACTTGGGCGACAGGGGGCTCTCAAGTAGTAGGGAAGAGTATGGGGTGCATGGTATGGTGATACCTTGTGCCACCACTTCGGGCACCAACCTCTCTCGCTTCAAACACTACTATTTCCATTTCCAACGCCCAAAGGATGCCACTACAAAAGATTCCTGTACAGGACCCTGTCCTTCCAAGCAGGCATTTGGAACAATACCCTAAGCAATCTCCTCCTGAATTCATCATCATACCAATCTGTCAGGAAAAAAAAAACATGAAAACCCACTTATTTGACAAATTTGTCTGATCTTCCAACCTCTCCTTCCAGACTAATTCACCCTTCGTCCCCTCCTCTCCCTCCCCTGCCAACAGCCTCTCTAGGGCCCTCTCTCTCCCTCTCTTAACCAACCCTGCTGCTTCACTGCTCTCATCTACCTTATTTCACTCACTTGTATCGATACCTGTATCCACAGTATCCACATTGTACCTCTCCTTTATTGTACACCGTCTTGAACTGAAAAGGTATGATGGGATATAAATAAAGCTATTATTATTATTTGTAAATCGGCCAATATGGCAAAAAGAATGGTATGTCCCACAAAATCAAATGCAGCTGAGCAGGCCAAGCAGATGAGAAAAACCTGTTGGCCCTTGTCTAATGAAGTCCAAAACTGCAAGTACAACTTGTTCAGCTGTATGATGAGGTGCAACAAACATAAGCTGAATATTATATTCTCTTAAGTTTCTGTGACTGGTGTCATGACTATTTTAGTTATCAAGAAGAAAATCACAGCATGATGACTGAAACATCAATTCCACTTACTCAGATGCGGCAAGACCTGGACACATGAAGAAAGCCACAGCACAATGACTGAAACGTCAGCTCTACTTACTCGGACGAGACAAGCTACAACAATCAACCTGAATTTACGAGAATTTATCTGAAACTGAAAAACACAGTGCTCTATGATCTTTCTCACCAGTTATATTTTTTAACTTCCATGTAATCCATAGCTTCTTTTAAACTTTTCTTTTTTGAAAAGTTAACAAGATTGGAAAATCATGTGAACACAGGTATTGCTAACAAAATTGTCTAAGGGTGCACTCCATCAGCGTTAGGGCACTAGTAAGGTGAGCACTACATGTAAAGGCATAGAATAGAAAGGAATTAATACAATAGACTTTAAGATTCATATTTTTATTAAAATGTGATATCCCACAATTTATAACAGATTAATGTGGCCTACAAAACACAATAAATTCAGTTAAAATAAGAAAAGAATGGGAAAGATCTAATCTAAATATTGAAAAGAAAAAACCCCAACAGCCTCTGAATGCAGTCTTCTCAGGTCCACTGACAAAATAAAAATTATGTCAAATTAAATGCCAAGGGCTCCTTTTATCAAGCCGCGCTAGCGGTTTAACTCGCGTAATGCTGCACGCTAAACCACCAGCCGCGCTAGCCGCTACCACCTCCCTTGTGCAAGCAATAGTTTTTAGGCCAGCGCAGTGGTTAACGCGTGATGAAACGTCGCGCTTGTTAACCCCGCTAGCGTGGCTTGATAAAAGGAGCCCCACATTTTTTAAAAAATGATTTTCCAACATAGACTTAAATTTTGGAAATGAAAGTTCACTTTGAATAACTTGTGGAAGGTTGTACCATAAGGATGGAGAAAAAAATAAACCCCACCAGAATTACAAGTTGATTCATAATGGCCCATTTTTGGTGAAAGATGTACCAGTCTCTGAGAGTCAATAAATTGTAATGTACGTGTTGGGGTATATGGAATGGTTACAACAGCTAAGTATGATGGAGCTGCAAAGTGTAGAGCTTTAAAAGTTAAACAAATAATATTAAATTTAGATCTATAATTTATAGGCATCCATTGTAAACTTATCAACAATAGGAGTGTTATAATCAAATACTCTAGCCTTGAATAGAAGCCTAGCTTATAAAAGATAAGTAAATTGTTCTTTATGTCAACCAGTGATAAATATTCTCTCTTTCAAATTACATTAAAGAATCAGAAATTCCACAAGTGCATCCACTCTGCAGCCCCTAATATCTCTCCTCACTCATCTCTCCCTATGCATCCCCCCCTCCGCCCCCGGTGAACTTAGTTCATCAGGTAAATCCTTCTTATTACATTACATTACATTAGGGATTTCTATTCTGCCATTACCTTGCGGATCAAGGCGGATTACAAATGGATTGTCCGGAAATTATAAGTATTTAGGGAGTAATTTGTACATTTCTTTGAGTTCCTAAGGATTACATCTGAGTTGTCATGATATTGGAGGTACATAAGTAGTAGTTGCAGGTGATGCAGGTGGTGCTTGGGACATTCCTGATTGTGTTAGTTCGGTTTTATGTGTTTTTTGAATAGAAGGGTTTTTATTTCTTGAAGGTTTTGTAGTCTGTGATTGTGGTCAATAGGTTGTAGAGTTGTGGGTCAAGTCTTGCAGCTCGAGTGGCTAGGAGGTTGTCGTACAGTTTTATTTTTCTTTTGACGTTTTTGGTTGGAGGGTATGTGAATGGTGCGTGGGTTCTCCTATGTCTGGTTGAGGTGGATTGAACTAGTCGATTGTTCCAACAGGCTGGGCTGTCTCTGTTTATCCATACCCTTCTCTTCCACTTCCAACTCCAGATCCGTTACTTCTATCTTGCTGCGCCACATGCCTGGAACAGACTTCCTAAGTCAATATGTCAAGCTCCATCCCTAGCAATATTCAAATCTGAGCTAAACACCCATTTTTCAAGGTTGCTTTCAACACCTAAGTCCCACACATTGTAAGATACCATGCTATCATTCTCTCTTCAAGAAGCTCCCAAACTTTATGTTCTGTCTTGTCTGTTCATATTAGATTATAAGCTCTTCTGATCAGAGACAGTCTATTGCTTGTTAAATGTACAGCACTGTGTATGATAACCGAATAACAATAACTGTTGGCATTGCAACTCATTCTCTGGCACTCTTGCTTGATCTACTATCAAAGTCATTACTTGATGTTCTGCTGAGATTAGTTTTGACATAATAATTTTTCACTCATTGCATTCATGTTTTGAAAATTATTTCTGTAAACCGAAAAAAATAGCAAATGGGTAGCAAGTCATGAAAACAGAGCTAAGCTCAAAGACAAAAGGAAGCAGAACCAGAGACTGGGAACAATATGATTCGAAAAATAAAATCTCCAGACAACAAAGTTATAAAAATGCTTTTATTTTGTTTAGCAATTGAACTATGTCAATTTTGAGAAATTGCATCTACCAGTGTTATTTTGCACTGTACTGTACAGGAGGACATGCATTACTTTCCATTTCTCTGGTGTTGTATGACAAGCAGATCCTGCTTGCTACCAGAATTTATATGGTTTTTATTTAAATATAAGATCCATGAGGAACAAGTCTATATTGATTAAAGACTGGTTGAAAGAAATTAACCCTGACTTTGTTCTACTCACAGAAAAATGGTTGTTATCAGATAATGATATTATTATCCAAGACTGCCTTCTCCCAGGTTTTAAGATTCTATCATTAGCAAGAGCTTGGGGAAAGGGGGCAGGACTAGCAATAATTTTTAGAGACTACTTAAACTGTTCTATTTTAAACTCCAAATCTACTTCCAATTTAGAAATTCTATCATTTACAATAACATCTAAATCCCTAGCGGCTGCTTTAACAACTATTCTGTTTTATGTTCCACCAAAAAAATGGAATTCAGCCAAGGAGGACTTTTCTGAATTTTTACTAATTCATTATTAAGTCCATACAACTTATTATGTGGGGATATTAATATTCACCTTAAGCGAATAGACCAACCAGAAATTACTGAATTTTGGTCTTTCATTTCTCTATTAGGTTATTTTAAACCTCCTCCAGTTAAAACTAATCAAAGAGGTCATCAACTAGATTTAGTTACATTCTCTTCTAGAGAATTGACTAATTCTAAAATTTATTGGAAACAAGAAAACTGGACAGATTCTTTATGGTCTGATCATAGACTATGCAATTTTGAAATTGATTGGCAACTAAAGACAACTAAATCAATAAATAAAAACCACAAAACAAGAAACAAAATTTCATGTTAGTAGAGATAAGATAAATCCTGTTGAATTCTGGTCTCATTATGAGATAGTTTCAAAACAAAATGAAGAAACCGAACAATTTATGGATTCTTGGATTAATAAAAGCACAAATATTTTAAATGAAATGGCTCCCATTAAAACCAGTAGAAAGAGACTTTGAAATTTAGAGGGATGGTTCGATACAGAGCTGCTAATGGTAAAGAGGGATTTAAGAAAATTGGAAAGACAATGGTTAAAATCAGGAACTCAAGAGCATAGAGCTGCTTGGAGATCAAAATTGAAAAACTACAAAAATCTGTCCAAGGAAAAACGCAAAAATTTCTACGCCCCAAAAATTGGTAAAGTATCAGTTAATAGCAGCAGCCATTTTAAACTGGTTAACGATTTATATAATATAGAGACATTTACTGACACCCTTGAAGAATCCACATTAACTGCAAACAGTTTGGCTGACTTTTTTAATTCCACAATACAAAAATTAAGATCTTCGTTAATTGTACCTGCAAAGCCTCATTGGTGTTATCCTATTCTGCAGGATTTTGATGAGTCCAGAGTTGATCTGAGTTGGAATATGTTTACAACCATTGACTGGCAAACATTCAGTAAATTCTACAATAAGTATATTAAATCCTACTGCAGATTGGACACTTGTCCTCCAAATGTCATGAAAACCGTCCCGGTCAATTTTAAGGTTAAGCTGTTGACTTGAGTAAACTTTTTATTATCTTTAGGAAAGTTCCCAGTGGAACAAGGCCATATTATGATTACACCAATCAAAAAAAATGCAAAAGAACCATCTAATATTGCATCTAATTTTAGACCTATCGCCAGTATTCCTCTGGTTACAAAAAATAGTAGAACGGGTGGTAAATGCTGAACTCACTACATATTTGGAGAAATATAACATTTTACATGACAACCAATCTGGCTTTCGGTCAGGTTACAGTACCAAAACAATCATAGCTTCGTTGTTTGATTACCTGCACTTCCTTTTCAGTCAAAGTTCAAGTGCTATGATCTTGCAACTTGACCTGCATTCAATTTGGTTGATCATACCATTCTTTTGGACTGTTTGGCGTCTATTGGAATATCGGGTTATGTCCTTAATTGATTCCATGGATTTCTGGGAAATAGATCCTATAAGGTGTTTAAGGATGATACTTTCTCCTATGGTTGGGACAACTCTTGTGGGGTTCCACAGGGCTCCCCTTTGTCCCCCACCCTATTTAACTACTATCTTGTTTCCTTAGGAAATCTCTTGCAGAGTTTAAAGCTCAAATTTTTTATCTATGCGGATGACGTTACTATAGTCATTCCACTAATTTGTTTTACATCAGAGTTTATACATTCTCTATCAATTATTTTAAATCAGGTTGAACTTTGGATGTCTGCTTTTAGATTAAAGTTAAACTCAGGAAAAACTAAATTTTTCTTAGCAGCTCCTAACGATAAAATCAAGGAAACTACGATACATGTGAATGGAATGAATTATTATATTGAACAATCCTTAAAAATACTAGGAGTTACTTTAGATAAACATCTTACATTGGAGAAACATTCTGACTTAGTATTTAAGAAGAGTATCTCGGTGCTTTGGAAACTCTGCACCATAAAAAACAACTTTGACGATGCCTCCTTTCGTTTATTAGTACAATCTTCCATTCTGAGTATTCTTGATTAATGCAACATCATATATCTGGGCGCCTTTAAGAAAATTATCAGGAAATTTAGGATGGTTCAGAATACGGCCGGCCGTCTTATTTTTGGCTTGAAGAAATTGGAACATGTTACCCCCTTCTATCAAAAGCTACATTGGTTGCCATTGGAATCCAGAGTTCTGTTCAAGTTCTCATGCATCTGCTACAAAACAGCATTTGGTGCGTCACCGGGTTATCTCCACTCTCACTTCACTTTGAGTTATAACAATAAGAGCTCTCAAAGAATACATTTGCTTGCTTTTCCCTCATTAAAATTATGTCATTATAAAAGGTTCTTTGAAAGAACCTTTTCTTTCCAGGTGGCCAAACTAAACTCATGGCTCACCCAAATTGTGCTTGATGCCTCTTCTTATCTTGATTTTAGAAAGCAGTTAAAAACTCAATTATTTAACAGGCTGAGTTCTTAATATATTTTATTATTATAATCTTTATTCTTTTAAGATTGTTGTACCCTCTTTATATGGTATGTATGTATTTTTCTTATATTATATGCATATAATTTTGTTGATTTCAATGATTTGCACTGTTTGTATCTTAATTATTGTTGTGAAATGCCTAGAACAGCTAGAACTAACGCCAGCTCAATGCTGGTGTTAGTATCTAGCGCACATGGCAATTTAGCGCGCACTATTCCGCGCGTTAATGCCCATAGTTTCTTATATCCTGCAATTTTCAACAGCGAATCATTGCGGCAAACAGCAAGAAGGGATATTTTCAAAGCACCTAATATTTGATATTTTATTGTTTGCGAACCACTGTGAACTTCAAAGACAGCCACATCTCCAATTTATTGATTTCAGCACCAAACTACAGAACCTTCAGAAGGGAAATAAAAACCAGTTTGTTCAAGAAATATGTGAAGATAAACTCCCGATGCAACCAATATCCTCACTCCATCACCAGACTTCAAATGTTTCAACCAATAGCTTCCCTGTAATCTTCTGAAAATGACCAGAATCTCTTCCTTTTGTAATCCGCCTAGAAACGCAAGGTATTGGCAGAATGAAAGAAAGTAATGTAATGTAACATTGGTGGTATACAAATAAAAATTGTATTGTATTGTACTAAATGCAGTTTAAAAGTAAGTAGATTAACGCAGATAGTTCAGAGTTGGAGGGAAGTGATAGAGGGGAGCGCGGAAAGCATTCATAGCTACAGGGAGAAAAGGTACGTCTTTAGTCTTTTTCTGAAGAGACAGTGTGTGGGAATCTGCCGCAGGTGAGTCGGTAGATTGTTCCAGATCAGGGGTAGGCAATTCTGGTCCTTGAGAGCCACAGGCAGGTCAGGTTTTCAGGATATCCATAATAAATATGCATGAGATAGATTTGCATCTCAAGGAGGCAGTGCATGCAAATCTCAGTTGTCTTAGTCTGAAGAAGAACCCCTTCACAAGGGATGTGATCTGGCTCTTGAAGAATAAGGATCTCGATGCTTTCATTTTTTTCTGCATGTTTTTGTGGTTCCCTGTTTTCTCTCAGGTGAGAGCCATGTTCTTCATCTGCAACTGAGGTGATGAATTCTGCTGGCATGTGGTATCTGTGTAGGAATCTGTAACAGTCCATCATTTTGTTCCATTCTCCCAGTAGCAGGTATATTGATGCTCTAATGTATACCAGTACAGTACAAAAAGTCAGATAATATGGAAAGCAAAGTATAAACAAAGGCAGTAAAAGCAGGGTCCTGGTTCACTATGGTGCTGTTTTGCAGTAAAAGCAAGATTCTGGGTCTACAACAAATTGTTTCAGGTGCTAAACTTCCCTCTGTGCTATGCCGGAAAAAAAGAAAGATAAGCCATGCTTCTTAACAGCAACGTAGTGATGTAATGGGGGGGTCTGTTGGATATGCTAAATGGTCGGATTAGTGAAGATCAGATAATCAAAACTGTAGCAACATGAAATGAAATAACTACTTCTGAAGGTTACAGGTATGGATGGGAATGGAGGAGATTACTTGCAGGGATTGGTGGGGATGGAATGGATCTTGACGAGGATAGGATAGATTCCAGTGGTGTGTCTTAATTTTTGTGCCATGCTGAGAGATGATAAAGATTGAAAACCACTACACTAGACCAATGGAACATGTGTTGACAGCTAGGCCATATTTGTTCATTGGGTGCATGGGCATATCAGTGCCTGTTTACCGTATTTTCACGCATATAACGCGCGCGTTATACGCGTTTTTACCTACCGCGCATACCCCTCGCGCGTTATATGCGTGAGCGCGGTATACGAAAGTTTTCAAACATAGTTCCCACCCCGCCCGACGCCCGATTCACCCCCCCAGCAGGACCACTCGCACCCCCACCCCGAACGACCACTCGCACGCGCTCCCACCCGCACCCGCATCCACGATCGGAGCAAGAGGGAGCCCAAGCCCTCTTGCCCGGCCGACTCCCCGACGTCCGATACATCCCCCCCCCCCCCGGCAGGACCACTCGCACCCCCACCCCGAAGGACCGCCGACTTCCCGACAATATCGGGCCAGAAGGGAGCCCAAACCCTCCTGGCCACGGCGACCCCCTAACCCCACCCCGCACTACATTACGGGCAGGAGGGATCCCAGGCCCTCCTGCCCTCGACGCAAACCCCCCTCCCCCCCAACGACCGTCCCCCCCCAAGAACCTCCGACCGCCCCCCCAGCCGACCCGCGACCCCCCTGGCCGACCCCCACGACCCCCCCACCCCCCTTCCCCGTACCTTTGGAAGTTGGCCGGACAGACGGGAGCCAAACCCGCCTGTCCGGCAGGCAGCCAACGAAGGAATGAGGCCGGATTGGCCCATCCGTCCTAAAGCTCCGCCTACTGGTGGGGCCTAAGGCGCGTGGGCCAATCAGAATAGGCCCTGGAGCCTTAGGTCCCACCTGGGGGCGCGGCCTGAGGCACATGGTCGGGTTGGGCCCATGTGCCTCAGGCCGCGCCCCCAGGTGGGACCTAAGGCTCCAGGGCCTATTCTGATTGGCCCACGCGCCTTAGGCCCCACCAGTAGGCGGAGCTTTAGGACGGATGGGCCAATCCGGCCTCATTCCTTCGTTGGCTGCCTGCCGGACAGGCGGGTTTGGCTCCCGTCTGTCCGGCCAACTTCCAAAGGTACGGGGAAGGGGGGTGGGGGGGTCGTGGGGGTCGGCCAGGGGGGTCGCGGGTCGGCTGGGGGGGCGGTCGGAGGTTCTTGGGGGGGGACGGTCGTTGGGGGGGAGGGGGGTTTGCGTCGAGGGCAGGAGGGCCTGGGATCCCTCCTGCCCGTAATGTAGTGCGGGGTGGGGTTAGGGGGTCGCCGTGGCCAGGAGGGTTTGGGCTCCCTTCTGGCCCAACTACCAAAGGTACGGGGAAGGGGGGTGGGGGGGTCGTGGGGGTCGCCAGGGGGGGTCGCGGGTCGGCTGGGGGAGCGGTCGGAGGTTCTTGGGGGGGGCGGTCGTTGGGGGGGAGGGGGGTTTGCGTCGAGGGCAGGAGGGCCTGGGATCCCTCCTGCCCGTAATGTAGTGCGGGGTGGGGGTAGGGGGTCGCCGTGGCCAGGAGGGTGTGGGCTCCCTCCTGGCCCGATATTGTCGGGGAGTCGGCGGTCCTTCGGGGTGGGGGTGCGAATGGTCCTGCCGGGGGGGGGGATGAATCGGACGTCGGGGGGGGGGTGAACGGAGAGTCGGGACAGCGCACGGAGAGGCGGGGCAGTGCACGGAAGTCAGGGGGGTGAACGGAGAGTCGGGACAGCGCACGGAAAGTCAGGGCAGTGCATGGAAGTCAGGGGGGGGTGAACGGAGAGTCGGGACAGCGCACGGAGAGGCGGGGCAGTGCACGGAAGTCAGGGGGGGTGAACGGAGAGTCGGGACAGCGCACGGAGAGGCGGGGCAGTGCACGGAAGTCAGGGGGGTGAACGGAGAGTCGGGCAGCATGCGCGGTATAATCGTGAGCGCGTTATACCAAAGTTTTTGTGCTTATCATCGTGGTTTCTGCGCGCTATACACGTGTGCGCGTTTTATACGGGTGCGTGTTATTTGCGTGAAAATACGGTATATGTTTTTAAAGTATCCTGTCATTCAGAAGATACAAAGAGGTGTGTTCTAGTAGTGTTTTATTTTTAGACACTGTGCTTATTTTTAGATTATGGCACAATGGTTAGAGCTACAGCCTCAGCACTTCTGAATATGACATGATATTTAAAAAACACAAATTTTTAAATGTAAGATGTCCGGTGTTGGATGACTTGCTGGCTGAATTTGTGATAAGACTCTCATCGCAATGGGTTATCCTGGGGCATGGTTTCGGGCTGTTTGATGGGCTTCGTCTTCTTCTGTAAGGCGTTGGTGTGGTGAAGCCTATCTACGAGATTTCTGATGCAAAGAATGCTAGCTGCTTTGGGGCAGATTATGCTGTGCCAACCAGACCTTCGGCTTCCGATCACGCACTAGCTGTTAGTACAGCTGCTCGCAGTAGTGCCTGAGGTGGTGAGGTCACTGTACGAGGAGCTGCTGTTTGGTGCAGCATTTTTTCTAGCATTCTTTGAAGCACTCCATATTGGTGAGATGCTTGTGCACCTAGCCAATGCTCAGGGCATGCGGGACCTAATGCGGTAGCATGTACAGTTAGGTGAGAGCTCCATTCACTTGTATATCGCCAGGTCTAAGATTGGCCAGCTGGGCAGGGGTCGCATGGTGGCATTGCACCACCCTATTGTGTCACTGTCTGCCTACATGGTGGTGTATCCAAAGTTGGGGCTGGCTCTTTTGATACACGTGGACGGTGCTTCTCTCACGTGATATCAATTCCTGGTAGTGCTGCAGTTGGTATTGTGCAGGTATGGTGTGAAGTCAGCGCGCTATGGCACTCATTCATTTTGAATAGGGGCGACCATGAGTGCTTTTATGGCTGGGATGCTGACAGCGAGGATCAGGCAACTGGCACGATGGTTGTCGGAGGCATACTGCCCAATTATATTTGCCCAATAGAGGCTGGGAAGAGCACGGGACGGGGTAGGCCCGGGGCCTTATAGATGGACCTTCTTAGTTGTCTTTTGGGTACCATATATGGGTTCCAGGGGTGGAGTTGTTTGGGAGAGGCAGGGGCGGTTTGAGGGGGTGGGCTGGCTGAGTATGATGCATGCCACTCTGCGACACATACTAACACGGCCTTACCATGTGGGGCTAGGATTGATTTTTCAGGTTTGCCTTGCAGATGCGGTACAGCGTATAAGTTCGGTTTGGTGGTGGGTGGAGTCTAGGGGTGGGTTTCAAATCAGACATGAGTGGGTGGATGTTGCTTGTCCGGGATTATTCGTGAGGGATTGGGTGCACCTGTCTGATGTAGGATGGGATATTCTGTTGGACAACTTTGCGTCTGGTTGTGAACATAGGGTGCTGTCCTAGCTGCAGCTCTGTTCATTGGGGGGGGGGGGAGGGGGGAAGGGAGCTGAAATAGCATTACAGGCCTGTGGTGATATCCCGAGCTACTGACTGCTGGGCTCATCAGTGAATGAGTGGTGGGACACCTGGGAGCCCTGCCTGGTGGGTTGGGTGACCCTGGAGAATGGAGCATGTGGGGGACATGCCACCCCTCAGATCCTTGCTGGCATTGCAGGGTCGGGGGCCATAACTCAGGACTATTGTGTTATGTTGTTAATATGCTGTTTATGTATTTAATTTGGAATAAGCAATAGAGTTGCGGCTAATTTTCACCATCAGTTGAGTTTGGTGTGTTAATGTTGGGTTATAGGAGGGGGGTGGCATAGGTGAAGAGGCTGGTTTTGAGGAGCTGGCCTATCCATGTTCCGCTATTATAAGGATTCAAGATGTCTTAAATGATTGCTGGTCCTGAAACCAGCAAGAGGGGAAACTAATATACTGTACCCCTGACTTGGTGCAATGGGTTATAGTGGTAGGTTGTTGGATAATAGAAATCTCAATTTGATTGCATGTGTCACTTCTATAAGGAGTATACAGAAAAGAAGGTACTGCTACAACATTTAATTTTGAAATGTGAAAACTAGAAAAATGAACTTAAAGAAGTGGTTGCCAGGGTCAGAAATTTGAAAGAGACATGAAGAGTATTAAAAAAGTCCATTTCTTAAGCTTAGACAAAATACATTCCATGGATAAAAATGTCTGTAAAAAGACCGAATGACAGTCAAGCTGCTTTAATGATAAGGTGAAAGACACCGTGAAAACCACAAAGGCATCTTTCAGAAAATGGAAAGCAGACTGTAATGAGGAAACTGGGGATCAGCACAAGTTCTGGCACGTTAGATGTAAGGCAGGATGAAAGACTTTGAAAGGAAGCTTGTTGTACAGATAAGAACTAATACAAAAACTTTTTTTCAAATACATTTAAAACCTGTTAAAGAGTCAATTGGGCTTCTAGATGACCAATGAATAAAAGGAGAGTTCACGGAGAATAAGATAATAGCAAAAACATCATGGGGACAATTTTGCCAAATTTTGGCACTAAAATGCAGGGCGCTTAGTGTAAATGTGATCTGCTCAGTGAAAGTTATCAAAAGTGGGGTTACAAATAACATAGATAAAGGCTATAAAAGATTGAAAGGCAATTTTCATTTTTGAAAGTTTTGTCTGCTATAGGGCTATGCAATTTTTTTTCACAACTTTGATGTTTTTCATGTTCTACAGCAGGGGTGCCCATATAGTCGATCGCAATTGACCAGTAGATCGCAAAAGCAACGCGAGTTGATCGCGTTGCCTTTGCAATCTTGTTCTTCCTGCCTCCCCGAGCCAGGCCAGGCGTGTACAAGCGCCGGACCCACAAGCCTTCACCTCCGACATCAATTCTGACATCGGAGAGGAAGTTCCCAGCCAGCCAATCGCTGCCTGGCTGGCCTGGAAGTTCAATTCTGACGTCAGCATTGACGTTGGAGGTGAAGGCTTGTGGGTGTGGTGCTCGTAAGCGCCAGACCTGGCTTGGGGAAGCAAGGAGAAATCGGTGTGGTGGCTTGGGGGTGGGCAGGGAGAGAGAAATAATTGGGGAAGTGGAGAAAACGGTGTGATGGCTTGGGAGGGGCAGGGGGAGACAGAAAGAAAGACAGGCAGGCAGGGGGAGAGAGAAAGAAAGAGAGACAGAAAGAAAAGGGAAGGGGGCAAAAGAAAGAAAGAAAGGCAGAAAGAAAGAAATATTGGATTTACAGAAGGAAGTCCAACCAGAGACTCATGAAATCACCAGACAAAAAGATAGGAAAATTATCTTATTTTCAATTTAGTGATCAAAATGTGTCCGTTTTGAGAATTTATATCTACTGTCTATATTTTGCACTATGGCCCCTTTACTAAACTGCAATAGTGTTTTAAAGCGCAGGGAGCCTATGAGCGTCTTTGGCTGCAAGGGGCATTCAGTGCAGCTCCCTGCGCTAAAAAAACACTATTGCCGTTTAGTAAAAGGGGAGAGGGTATATTTGTCTATTTTTGTTTAGTTGTTACTGAGGTGACATTGCATATTTTAAAGTCATCTGCCTTGATCTCTGAAAAGAAAACCTGAATATATATGATAATTAACATTTTCTCTGTGTACAGTGTGCTTTGTGGGTTTTTTAAAAATTGTATTGTTGGTAGATCATTTTGATTTGGTCATTTTAAAAGTAGCTTGCAAGCCAAAAAAGTGTGGGCACCCCTGTTCTACAGTCTAAAAACTGCAGGTACCTAAACTGGGGTTTGTGATTTCTGGGGAGAATTATTTTTTCCGTGATAAAAGTTTCTAATTGTTTAAAAGATTTAATGAAACTCAAGCCTGAGGCTGAAATTTGGCAGGATTGTGCAATAGATAGTCCTCTTCCTTGTGCTATGAATTAGTCACATACCCCTTTTTGGGGCACCTGTTTGCTCAGCAGGTCATAAAATCTATAGCAGCACATGGATGCCCAGATTCTGTTATAGAATATAGATCTTATGTCACCATTTGTGTGCAAATAGGACCTCTCAATTACACTATTTAAAAGGCAGGCATACATTTTAGCAAGTAAATGATGTACTTTAGCATGAATGTTATAGTATTCTAGAAGTTACATTTACGAGAGTGTGTGCCTGCTTATGCTCTGCCAATGTATAGTAAGATAGTAACACAGTGGATAATGGCAGATAAAAGACCTGTGTGGTCTCTTCAGTCTGCCCAGCAGTCACATTCATTTCTGAGATGATATTAAACCAACAATCCAGTAATTATTCATTGTACTTGCTAAGTTCCACTATAAGATGTTTTTCCCGTCTCCCCTGAGATAGGCATGACCTGTACACAGACTATATGAATGTGATAAAATAATATTGTTTTTTTTTTATTTTTAAGTGCTTTCTTGATCCTGATCCATATTGCCCCACATGGGACACAGGCCGTAGAAGTCTGCCCGACATCAGCCATGGTACCACACCTCTTTTAGCTGCGTGTTATGTGGTTATAAGCTACTTTTGTAGAATACCAATTAACCATCACTTATGTACATTGAGGCCCTGATTCTACAAAAGGCGCCTACCGATAGGCACCTAGATCAGGGTGCCTACCAAATTAGGCATCTAACAATATTTTTAATTGGTTAATTGGCACTAATAATTGAAAGTGGCATTTAAGAAAACAATTAGTAGGCACCTAACTAGTAGGCGCTTACTACCTCATGGTAAACATCTACACTGAGGCGCATACCAGTGCCTACGCGAAAAGCGGGTGTAGTTAAGGATAGAGTCTGGGCATGGATTAAATTAGGTGCTGTTATATTAGGCCAGGAAACCCCTGGCTTAATATACCAGCACCTAATATTATGATGCTTACTCTCACCTAAGTTGATTTAGGCAATGATAGGTGGGATTCTACAAAAGGCGCCTAACTTTGATTGACATATGGTTTATGCCATTTTGCTAGGTGCCTATCGAGATAGACACTGTTTATAGAATCTGACCCTAAGGGATCCTTTTACTAAGCTGCGCTAGCGGTTTTAGCGCGCGCTACAATGCTGCATGCGCTAGACGCTAACGCCCCCTTTGAGCTGGCGTTAGTTTTTCCACCAAGCGTGGGGGTAAAACGCTACCGCAGCTTAGTAAAAGGAGCCCTAAGTGCCAGTATTCTATAATATTAGCATGCAAATGGCACTTGCATTACAATTATGCTTATTCAATACATTTGATATACTGCTTATACTAACTCCCCTCTTTTACTAAGGTGCACTATGCTTTTTAGCGCACACTAAACACGCACTAAACGCTAACACGTGCATGTTATCCTAAGGACGCATTAGAGGTTAGCGCACGTGTTGATTTAGCATGCACTAAATGCGCGCTAAAACGCTTACGCGTACCTTAGTAAAAGAGGGCCTAAGTACTAGGTCAAAGCAGATTACAAAAAAAAAAAAAAAAAAATTAGGCAATATAGAGCAAAACACCCTCCTCCTCTTTTTACAAAACTGTAGCATGGTTTTTAGCACCAGCCACTGCGGTAACAGCTCCGATGCTCAAAGAATTCCCATGAGCATCAGAGCTGTTACTACCGTGGCCAGAGCTAAAATCCACGGAACAGTTTTGTAAAAGGAGTGGGGGGGGGGGAGTTAGGAAAGGAACACCATTCTAAGATAGGAAAGTAGCACTCACACCAGCTAAATATAATGGCCAGAAGTATTTAAAGGTTCATGGGAGGGAAAGGATAAAAATTCACAAGACAGTGGCTGGCAACGGAAGATACTCTAAGGCATTTAACCATAGTAAAGCTCACATAGATGAGTTTTTAATGTCTTTTTAAATGTAATATAGCAGGATTTGGAGCACAGACCAATGGAAAGACTGTATAAATGGGCACTTTTGGGGGGAAAAAACACAAAATAGACGTTCTGCAGTTTTGAAAATGGTCATTTAGTGCATCTAACGTGAAACGTCCACACTTAAACGTCATATTAAAAATGCCCCTTCATATAAATCACACAATAAGCCTATAATCTTAAGGCTTTTTATATTAGTCTAATATCCCTAGAATCTATCAAATATTTTTTTATTACTTAAGCAGTCCAGCAGCAAGAGGGGTACTATCCAGCTTTTGTATTTTGTGTTGCATATTTGATTATCTCCAAGTTGATGAGAAGTTATATGTGTGTGTTCAATGCAAAGAGCTCCTAGCTCTCAGAGAATGAGTCTATTCTCTTGAGGCCAGATTAGCAGACTCGGAGGAACTGAGGGAGAGGAGAACTATAAGGACATTCTAGAGAGGTCTCATCTCCAGCCTGACAGCCTTGGTGCCACCTTAGCGAAATAGAAACATAGAGCACTGGAGCAGTGCATTCAGCATGCTAGCTGGCGCTAAAAACTTCTTGTGCAGTTTTGTTAAGGAGGGGTGTTAGTACTTAATTACATAAGATACACTGTATAAAGATAGGACCATCTTTTATGCAGCCAATTTTAACTGCTAAACTTACGCGGTTAAATGCTGAATATTGATATATATCTGCATAAGTGTCAACCCCACCCCTGAACTGCCTACATAATAGCTGGCTCTAAGTATAGCAGTCAGTGGTGATTTCAGCAGCACTAATCAGTTGAATGCCATTGAAAATAATTTGATTAAAGTTTTTATTATTATTATTACGTTTTTATTAAAATTTGATTGAATCGCTTATCTAAATTCTAAGCGAGATACAAATTAAGAACATAATTAATTAAGAACAAATTAAGAACATAAATACAAAAAAAGCATAAACATATTTAAAAATAATTAAAAGAGTTTAAGTAAAACATCAAACGGCATACTAATTGGTTGACAATTTAACAGACAAACATGAAACAGGAAGGAGGCTGGGTTGGAACTACAAGTTATACAGGAAAGAAAAACAAATAAGGAACAAACAAAATGGGAGGGAACACTGCTACTTGTTTCTTTTGGAGAAAATCGAAAAATAAAAGCAATGAAAAAAAATCAAGTGTCATACGCTTCTTTAAATAGGTGGCTCTCGAGTAGGCCTTTGAAACGGACAAGGTTATTCTCCTCCCTAACAGGGGCTGGAAGGGTATTCCAAAGTTACGGGGCCACCACTGAAAAAATTGAATTCCTTTTTGTTCCTATTATTTGGAGGGAGGGGACCGAAAGCAATTTACAATCAGATGATCTGAGACTTCAGGATGGCTCGTATGGAACAAGATATTTGTTGATGAATTGTGGTGATTTAGAATGTATTGTTTTAAATATTATTAATGAAATCTTATAAGAAATTATTTGATTAATTGGTAACCAATGAGCGATTTATCAAGCCGTGCTCATTGTTTATCGCTGGCCACTGCAGTAAAATCTCCGGCTCCCATAGGAATTCTATGAGCAGCGGAGCTTTTATCGCGGTGGATGGCACTAAACAACTCTAATGTGGCTTGATAAAAGGGGGCTTTTACCAGCCAGGAGTCATTTCTGACCAGTTAAGTTTCTTTGAATAATGACCTCTTAAGATTCAAAACAACAGTGTGACTTAAGGAATGGCCAATGTTTTCTTAAAATTTATTCATTTCTGAAGACAAATATAAATATCTTTTTATAAAAACAGTCAACACCTTAAAACAAACAAACAAAAAACAGCCGAGGTGTCACTAAGTTTATACCTGGTTGTCAATAGTAAATCTCTATCTAATATAATAAAACCCTAAGCCGCGCATGCGCACTCTCACCTGCGTGCTCCCGTTTTCTGTACGCTGTAGGGCACCGCAGGTAGGAGTGCGCATGTGCGCATATTTCTCTCTTCCCCTGAGGCGGATGTCGGGCGCGGTGGCTGTCGGCGGCTGTAGGCCGAGGTAGTTGTTGGCGGCTGCAGGCCATGGCGGCTGTCGGCTACCGGCGACTGCAGGCCACGGCGGGCGAGCACGGAGCATGGAGCCATCAGCAGCAGGTGGCGGTCAGCCCGAGAAAACCCTGACCTACAGGCCGGGCCAAAGTTTTAGCTTAAAAGACGCTGCAGCGGCACCTCTCACGAGCTGCTCCTGCATCGGAGAAGGCGGCGATCGTGAGAGGAGCCGCTGGAAAGTTACACTAGTCGGGGCTCGGCCTGTTCGGTCTGTGCAGGCTCCTCTTGCGGTAAATGGAGGGAGAGGGAATGCTGCGGCTGCTGCACAGGGAAGTAGGGAAGGAGATAGGAAGAAAGACACAGGGACAGGGGCAGGGAGAGAGACAGAAAGACAGACAGACAAAGGGGGCCAGGGAGGGAGAGAGACAGAAAGAAAGACATGGGTAGGGAGAGAAACAGAAAGAAAGACAGACATATATTCTACCACCAGTGGGAGGAAGGGAGACAGAAAGTAAAGAAGAAAGACACAGGGGCAGGGAGAGACACAGAAAGACAGACAGACAAACGGGGCCAGGGAGAGAGACAGACAGAAAGAAAGACAGCGGGACAGAGAGAGACAGAAATAAAGACAGACAGACATATATTCTAGCACCTGTTAATGTAACGAGCTAAAATACTAGTAGGGGAAATAAAAGGAGTTCCGATGATCTCATTAGCATAGAAGTAGTTTCTTTCATTTGACAACTCACCTGTCAGGCTTGTTCTTTATCTTCAGTTATTACAGAACAAATCAACCTGAATCTCAAAAGTAGAGATACTGGTAAATTATTTGGATAATGGGTGAAAGCTATCACAATGACTAAAGTGTTTCTATCATTATTTTTCCTATTGCAAATGTGGTAAAAGTGGTATGCATTGAGATTTTTTTCTCTGCTTTTTTTTTTTTCTTTTTTTTTCATTGGCAGCATAGGAGATTTTTTTTTTGTAAAACTATTTCTATATGAAGCAGTTCTGTTAATTTTCTGCTTCTTGTCCTCTAGTTATATGTATTTATTTAACCTTTCAAGCAATATTAAATCAAGAGGGCACTCCATGAAATTAATGACTAGCAGAATGAAAAACAAATCATTGAAAATATTTTTGCGTGCCTCACTGTGAGCTGGCAGACTGTCTGAGGCCTAGTGTGATTGCCAGTAAAGACTGGAAATTGCCAGTAGCTAAAAAAGGCTAGAGTTGATTTTGTTCCTTGTGTGTGATAGAAGAGAGAGGAATAGAGAATAACAGGAACAGGGACAGAGCCCACAGGGTGGGGATGGGAACAGAGGTGCGAGGGATGGGGCGTGGACAGGGTCACAGCCCACAGGGAAAGGGGCAAACATTGTCCCTGTGTCATTCTCTAAAAACTTGAGATTAGTGTAGTATCACTATGCAAAAACTTGACACATTTTAGAAAATTGGCAACTGAATTTAATGATTAAAAATAACTGCAGAAGCTGCTTTTGAATTTAAATGAACTATTAAATGACATCATTTCTGACTTGTCTGCTATGATGTGCCAACAAGAGTCTTATCTGCTATCAGACTCCTACCATCTGCAACGTCCTTCCATCGTGTGTCCAGCTGGTCAAGCATCTTACAATTGCTGCAACATATTTATCCATTGTTGCTGGCATCAAGGAATATTTCTAACATTTAATAGACACTTATTTTGCTGTTCATCCACTACACAGTTTAAGTTCTATTCTACAGTACACCTGTGTCTGAAAGACAATCCAATTACCTTTCCAGATGATAGAAAAACATAGGTCTACTGAATCTTTGGGAAAGTTGTACCAAAACCAGATCAAAATGGAAGGATCTATTTGTAATTTATAAACAGTTGCATAAAATGATATCCCTTTTTATACTTTAATAAAAAGATTGAAATATAAAATCATAAGTGTTCAAGACTTGTGCAAATGAGGATAGAATCTGCGGGGATGGGACAGGGTGGGGGCGGGAATGTGAACAGAGTTTGTGGGGAAGGAACAGGGTGTCAACAGAGATTGAGCCTGTGGGAATGGGGTGGGGACAAACTTTGTCCCTGTGTCATTCTTTAGAGGAGAGGCTATAGCTCTTGGTAGAAATTGTAGCCTTACTGTAGTAGAACCTAATAAGGCATTGCTCATTTATGAGGTCCGTAACCCGCAGGGGATATTCATGCTGCTATCCAGGTCTGGAGGTGGTGACTTGTCACAGTTGCTAGCTCTTGCTACACACCTATGGTTCCTATGGTTTCTACAGACTAGAGGAAATCCTGAAATTCTGCTGACATGAGGTTTGCAGAGGTTCATGGAGAGGCAAATGAGAGGGTTAGGATACAATGTAGGAAAAAAAGGTTTGTCAAAGACATCTACGGTACATGGATAGACAACAATCAGACAGGCACTAGCTCTCCTGCAGTCACTATGATTTCAAGCAGTCCCAAAAGATAGGTGTTCTTCATAAAAGCTGCAAATGCCTTACCCTCAACATTGATCTCCTTTGTGAATTCAGCTATGCTTGTCTAGAGCTCAGCACCGCCTGTACCATGTTTCCAACATGACTCTTAAGTGACCAGGTTTACCACATAAATGGGACTGCAGAAAAGTCTGTCTTATTTTTATGTGATAAACCCATGGCCACTTAAGTGCTACAGTAAATATTGAACTAGCCAGCTTAAAAATAGCCAGATATTCAAAGCCAAAGCCCACACAGGTCTTGGCTGTGAACATCTGGGAAAAATGCCATGGGCGGTGAGCAAAATACTCATCACCAGATGGCTGAATATTGACCCCTATGGGCCTGATATTTAACTATGGGAGACAGCCCAGTTGATTTCCACTTTTGGAGATGATCCTGGATATTCAATGTTACCGCAGACCGGCAAGGTAAATGCTCTGACACTCATTCAGTTCCTATGAGCGTCAGAGTGTTTACCTCGCCAGCCCACGGTAAGAAGCTCTATTGCAGTTTAGTAAAGCCAGTGTTAGATTGTAAGCCTGCCAGGACAGATAGGGAAAATACTTAAGAGTACCTGATTAGTATTCAGTGTATTGTAAATATCTTTGGGTGAATCTCTTCATGAAAAAGTGGTTAATAAAATCTAAATAAATAAATAAAAATCATTTAGAATTCTTTAGTAGAACCAGGAAAGTGGCATTTACATGATTAATAAGCTTTCATGGCACTGTCTGACTCGTTTTTCTGCTTTTAGTTTTTATTCAAAGACAAGCATTAAAAATTAATTACCACAGGCTCCATAAACAGGCAGATTGCATTTGCTGCTTCCTTTCTGATTTGTCATAGCTTTACTGTGTTTATTGCTGCAAATGATAATGGTTTGCTATTAATAGTAATCCTGTACTTTTTTTTTAATCACATGGTGGCATTCTTTAAAAAGTCCAAGCCTAATTACTCTACTAATCACAGCTCCCAAAAACAGATGACCTAATTTGACCGTATTCCATTTTCCATGTAAAAGTTAATAGGGGAAAAAAGAATTAAATTTCTGCCACTATACTTTCAGTGATTTTTTTTTTTTAATGTGTTATCCCATCAATAGGAAATATCATGGCATTCTTCTAGATCAGGGGTAAGCAATTCCGGTCCTCGAGAGCCACAGGCAGGTCAGATTTTCAGGATATCCACAATGAATATGTATGAAATGGATTTGCATGCACTGCCTCCTTGAGATTGTGGATATCTGAAAACCTGATCTGCCTGTGGCCCTCAAGGACCAGAATTGCCTACCCCTTCCAAGATCAATGGTTCTTAAACCTGTCCTGAGGGACACCCAGCCAGTCGGGTTTTCAAGATATCCCTAATTATTATGCATGAGACAGATTTGCATATAATAGATGTGACAGGCATGCAAATCTGCCTCATGCTTATTCATGAGGGATATCTTGAAAACCCGACTGGCTAGGGGGTCCCCCCAGGTTTAAGAACCACTATCCTAGATAATATGTCAGCTATCTTACTTTGATTTGGGGAAATTAGTACTGGTATACATAATCCAATATAGGAAAATAACATCTGTTGTAGTGATGTCAGTTTGTCTCTCCTGAAGTATATTATATTACATTAAAATACATTTCTAGACTGCGATACCTTCCGGATTGATGCAGTTTACATCATCAAGAGACTGTACATCACAGTGAAATACAAGAGAAATGTCATTTTCCTTACTTTCCTAAGAATTTTACAAAAAGAGAAAGTAGAGGACAAAGTGATACTGCACTGGCTGGTCTGTTGTACCCTTCGATTTCAAGCAAGGCTCCCGGTAAATAAATGTCATTCCAAATCATATTGCTCCACATGGATGTCAACTTAAATTGCATCAAAATATTTTTGTTGCTTTGCTGTGATATCCCTTTTATCATTTCAAAGAGCAATTACCTTAACTATCATACTACTAAGTAATAATAACCTGCATATAACAAGTGACTGCTCATGTTAAAAATGATGCAGATATAACTTGAAATACACTGCTTCTAACTATAAACAAGTTAATGATTCAAATTCAATTAGATCTCAACTTGATTTAAATTTAATTTTATTTGTTTTATTTTCTCCCAGATCAGGGCTCCCCAGCTTGCTCTGATGACCCCACAACTAATTACCCCCTCCTTACACACATGTACACACACACACAAGTGCTCCAACGCTCATAGAAATTCTATGATTGTCGGAGCATTTACCGTGGCCGATCGTGTTAAAAACCTCTAACACAGCTTGATAAAAGGGGCCCTATATTTTCATAATGTTCATGTTTATATTTTAAAAAAAACTTTATATACTTCCCTTCATTAAAAACATCAGAGCAGGATGGCAGCATACAGCTGTGTCTTATTTTGTTTGGGGCCCTTTTACTATTAGTGAAATTAAAACAGAACAAAATTGAGACTTGGGTCGCTTAACTGTCGTGCGGTGAAATCTAAAACAACGTTGATTCGAAATTTGATTATCTTCGACGATTTGATGATTTTCGGTCTCACGGAAACCTAGCTCAGAAATGGAGAAGAATGTTATTTGATAGACTCAATTCCTAGTGAAAGGGATGAGTTTTAGCATTAATATTTTAGGATTCTTTACCTTTGGGGGTCTTTGACTAAGGCGCTCTAGCGGATTTAGCATGCGCTAAATGCTAACATGTCCATAGACTATAATGGGCACATTAGCATTTAGCGCATGCTAAATCAGTTAGCATGCCTTAGTAAAAGACCTCTAGAAATTCCAACAACAATTTTGTTGTATCAATAAATACTTTTAGCGAGATTAAATTTTAAACCACCTATTTTTTTTGCATTGATCTATTGTCCTCCAAATCTGTCTAATTTGGGCTGGGATAAAATTTATCTGACCTCAGCACAACTGGTGGTACAATATTCAAATTTGATTGTTTTGGGAGATTTTAATATTCATTATGATACTATTAATAATGGTTGATCCTCCTTTTTAAAGCAATTCTTAGACGCACAACGCTGGACAGTGCAACATCCTCTAGCTCCCTTGCCTCACAACCGTGATAAAACAACTACAAACAGTACAAAGTACAGCTCTAAGACTTATCTATTCACTGAGGAAATATGACCACATCATAGTAGCATACCTCGACTCACACTGGCTCCCAATGCAAGCAAGATTACTCTTCAAATTCTACTGCCTACTATTCAAAGCCAGCATAAACGGACAGATCTATGGACAGCGGCAAGGCGGTGATTGTTCCTGGCATTCTGCTTTGTTCCTGCTGACTCCTGGAGAAAGGGATGTGAGAGGTCTCTTGCTAAAGATCACAGCAGTGCAAAAACCCATGTTGTTTTACACTTTCACCATAACGTGGTCACTGTAATGAGGCTACATCTGTGTATATAACCTGAAGGCATGAGATTAATGAAATAACTAAAATAGACAGGACTGGAAATGCTAGCATAAAGCTGAATGCAAAGGCCAGAAATTCAGTAAATATACCTAATTTATCTTGGCTCTGATAGCTGCAGCTTTCTCACATCTCTTATGCACTAATGACAAAATGGATTCAGATTATGCATTTTTTGAGTCTCTTTGTAGTTTATTTTGCAGTAATAACAAAGCCATCATCTTGTGCAGAAAAAGTAATATAAATGAAAAATCTATATCTTAATAGGGAGGAGAATATAAGATAAACATGAAGCAGTAAATGAGAAAACATTTGTATTTGCCTCTTCTTTATCTCTGCCACAGCTATGCTGTGTACTGGACAACGGCAGCATAATATCAATAAAGACTAACCTTTACAGAAGGGACAAAGGGCTCCTTTTACTAAGGTGCACTATCATTTTTAGTGCATGCAGGAAATTGCCACGTGCTACACCGCGCGCTACGCTTCTAGAACTAATGCCAGCTCAGTGCTGGCGTTAAGGTCTAGCGCGCGTGGCAATGTAGCACGCGCTATTCCGCGCGTTAAAGCCCTAACACGGCTTAGTAAAAGGAGCCCACAGTTACAGATTTTTAAAAACTTTTGGGAGATTCTTTTTAGGTATGGAAAGATCTGAGCCTCCTATGAAATGTCATAGGGATGTGTTTGGCAAAAAAATAAAGGGTTCCTTTTACTAAGGTGCGCTAGCGTTTGTAGCGCACACAGCAGATAACCCCGTGCTACGCAGCCAGAACTAATGCCATCTCAATGCTGGTATTAGCGTCTACCATGCGCGGCATTGTAGGAGAAATACACAGATGGATCAAAAATTGGTTGGGTAGAAAGTAAAGGGTAGGAGTGAAGGGCCACTACTTAGACTGGAGGAGGGTCACAAGTGGTGTTTCGCAGGGGTCAGTACTCGGACCGCTGCTGTTCAATGTATTTATAAATGATCTAGAAATAGGGACGAAGTGTGAAGTAATAAAATTTGCAGACGACACCAAACTATTTAGTGGAGTTGGGACTAAAGAGGACTGTAAGGATTTACAAAGGGACCTGAACAAATTAGAAGAGTGGATGACGAGATGGCAGATGAAGTTCAATGTAGAGAAATGTAAAGTCTTGCATGTAGGAAACAGTAACCCGAAGTACAGCTACACAATGGGAGGGCTGGTAATGGGTGAAAGTACCCTAGAAAAGGACTTGGGGTAATAGTGGACAAGACAATGAAGCCGTTGGCACAGTGCACAGTGGTCTCTAAGAAGGCGAATAGAATGCTAGGTATTATCAAGAAAGGTATTACAACCAGAACGAAAGAAGTTATCCTGCCGTTGTATCGGGCGATGATGCGCCCGCATCTGGAGTACTGCAACCAATATTGGTCGCCGTACCTTAAGAAGGATATGGCGATACTCGAGAGGGTCCAGAAAAGAACGACGAGATTGATAAAAGGTATGGAAAACCTTTCATATGCTGAAAGACTAGAAAAACTGGGGCTCTTTTCCCTAGAAAAGCGGAGACTTAGAGGGGACATGATAGAGACTTACAAGATCATGAAGGGTATAGAGAAAGTGGAGAGGGACAGATTCTTTAAACTTTCAAAAACTACAAGAACGAGAGGGCATTCGGAAAAATTAAGAGAGGACAGATTTAGAACCAATGCTAGGAAGTTCTTCTTCTCCCAAAGGGTGGTGGACACCTGGAATGCGATTCCAGAGGATGTGATAGGACAGAGTACAGTATTGGGGTTCAAGAAGGGATTAGATGATTTCCTGAAGGAAAAGGGGATAGAAGGGTATAGATAGAGGATTACTATACAGGTCCTGGACCTGATGGGCTGCCGCGTGAGCGGACTGCTGGGCATGATGGACCTCTGGTCTGACCCAGCAGAGGCACTGCTTATGTTCTTAATGCAACAACCATACAAGTAATCACTCAACAATATATGAATAAATACTTGTAACCATATAACTTGTTCATAGAGTTTTGGAGCTCAGAGAAATGGAGGACGAGTCCCAACACTACCACCTCACCGCCCAATCATTGCTACAACTCTAGAAGCGTGTTGTAAATGATGTCATTATTTAAAGCGTGCTCAAAGCTACTACTTTTGCGAAATACTAAACGAAATTATTGAAGTTTAGAATAGCAAACTTAACTAAGCTTGCAGGTTCCTCTCGATGTTTTAGAGAGGTTCTTGCTCCTTTTTATTTATTATGTTCTTAATGCAACTTAGTAAAAGGAGCCCAAAATCTTTTGTTGGTTCTATTTGTGTTCTTTTTCCCGTCATTTCATTAGTTTTGATTTCTGATTTTGTTTTCTTTATTTTTAAACTTGAAATGTAATTAGTTTTTTGAAAAACAACAGCAGCTTATAAATATGCCAACATATTTTCTTATCACAAAGTCACCCTCCCCTTCTCTCTCCCCATTACATCGCTCATATACTTTCCACTTTCCACCACAATAGATGTTTAGTTTGTTTTCTATTAAAGGGAATGGTTGAAACAATTCTTCCTATTATTGACTCTAATGCAGGGGTTTCAGGTCAAAGTGTTCTTAAATTTACAGGCAGATATCAACCACAGAGGAAACAGCACCCTAAAACATCTTGCCTTTCTGCTCTCTTGTTCAGATCCTACTGTATTATGCAAATGGGGCCCCGCATCTCTCTTAATCCTTCATGGGATATCCCTGGAGTGTAGTAAGAACACCCCAATGCACAAGAGGAGCAAAGTGGAAGAGAGTAGTAAAAAAAACACTAGCACGTTGAGAAAGGCTAATTTGACCTCAAAGTGGCATAAATATTCCACAGAACAACGAGAAAAGTGGTTCAACACTTTGAAGTGCAACAAAAAACACTTTGGAGAAGTGATGTTCCTGATATGGATTTTATTGATAAATGAACTTGACAATCCACATGAAAAACTTTAGGACCTATTCCACTGAGAACTTTGGATCCAACACGGTCTGTGTTTCGACAAGAATGTCTTCCTTGGGGGTCACTTTTCACACTTCGCCAGTAATTTTCATCATAACATTTATGAACGACACCACAGTAACGTATGATGTCACATAGATTTTATCTCACGGACACAGATATTGGTTGATGTGCATATCATTTTATTATCACACTCTCATTCACAGGACTCCAGGAAAGAGACTTGGGAGTACTGGTCGACAAGTCAATGAAGCCATCCATGCACCATGGTGGTGAAAAGGGCAAACAGAATGCTAGGAATGATTAAGAAGGGGATCACGAACAAATCGGAGAAGGTTATCATGCCTCTGTACTGGGCTATGGTATGCCCTCACCTGTAATACTGCGTCCAACACTGGTCGCCATACATGAAGAAGGACACAGTACTACTCGAAAGGGTCCAGAGAAGAGTGACTAAAATGGTTAAGGGGATGGAGGAGTTGCCATACAGTGAGAGATTAGAGAAACTGGGCCTCTTCTCCCTTGAAAAGAGGAGACTGAGAGAGGACATGATCGAAACATTCAAGATAATGAAGGGAATAAACTTAGTAGATAAAGACAGGTTGTTCACCCTCTCCAAGGTAGAGAGAATGAGAGAGTACTCTCTAAAGTTAAAAGGGGATAGATTCCGTAAGGAAGTTCTTCTTCACCCAGAGAGTGGTGGAAAACTGGAACGCTCTTCCGGAGGCTGTTATAGGGGAAAACACCCTCCAGGGATTCAACACAACGTTAGACAAGTTCCTGCTGAATCAGAACTAATGCAGGTGAGGCTAGTCTCAGTTAGGGCACTGATCTTTGTGTTATTTATTATGAATTTATAATTAATTGTCAAATTTTTCACTTAAAAAATTAATCCAGTAACAATCACCAATCCAGGCATTTCACAATAGCAAAATGAATAACTCATCTCCAGTCTCTCTCAGTCAAACAAACCCATGAAAAAGAAAACCTTAGGAGTGAGTCCAATGGAATAATAAAAATGAAATATGATCTCTAAGAAGCAAAACATTTTCCTTATACATTATAAAACATGAGAATATCACCAACCCCGGAGGTGGGGATACAGGGTTCTGTGAATCAGTAAATCAAGAGATTTTCATAAAAAAGGGATCAATAGAGCATATATCTAACATCAGTCAATCTGAGCAAATATTTATAAGAGTAATTCACAAGAAATATAGCAGCAAGAGAAAAAGCCTTATGGCACATAGCAATGAATTTCTTATAATGGTTGGGTAGTTTACATAGGTCTAGAAAAATCCAGATTTTCTACCCAATAAACAATTAATGACAATTCTGAAAGATTAAATGCAAGACAATATTACTATCCTATGGGAAAACAAATGCATTAATAATATTGATATTTTATTCTTTTCCCCAGAAGAGTATTCCAAAAGCCTGGGCAATTTTAGATAATTAGTTGACATATTCTCAATAGAGACTCAACGTCTTATACATTTCTTTACTCTCTATATGGCAAAAAAGAATTTACAGGAGGCAAAGCTGCATCTTAAATGTTCAGGACATCCATAATATACTGTATATATTGTAAATCAGTAGGCGGATTTTGAGGAAGGCTATCAATAAAGCAAAGATAGTAGTCCATCTTTCAAATAATGCTGCACTATATTATTTTCAAAAGCATTTGGCAGTATGATTTAATAGGTCTCAGGGGGGAGGGGAGGAGGAGATTGGGAAAAGGTTGAGGGGTGCTGCTAGACACCAGTGATTTTCTCTTTTAAAATTGAGAATAGGGGGACAGGTCAGGGGAGAGGGAGGAGGACAACTAGACCACAAGTATATTTTATGTTTTACTGTTGTGGGGATTGGGTTAGGGAGAGGGAGGAAAAGAAACTGCTAGAATGGGATAGAGGCTCTTCAGAAAGCTGGGTCAGGGTGCTGACAATTTTTTTCTTCAGTGTCACCCTTCCTGTTAGTGCCTGAGCCAATCACCACTCAGGCAATGACAGAAAAGGTGACATTTATCTATAATCTGTGGATTACTGCTCTAATTTAACACAGCAGTTATTTGCATGCTCATTGATTAAAGCATGATATGGCATTCTTTTTTTTTTTATTATTCTTTATTTAAATTTTAAACTTTTGACATAATCATCAGTCAAATATTAAAAAATACAGTGTTAACAGAAATATTCCTTACAAGAAAAACTTCTTATTAGAAATTTAAACAATGAAATAATAAGTCACAAAGTATAATTAATCCTCAATAAGTGGCGGAGGAACTGTAAATAGACTGAAAATTTTAAAGTAAACTTTAACAAAGGAAATATAAGATGTAGCTAGTAAGTGTCAGAACATATCCTCTCTGAGCTTATACTGAGATGAAACAGGTTCACATAGTAGTTACAGACTGCCCATGGGCAGATATAAATCTAGAGAGCTGTTGTGGTTCATAGAAAATATATCGGCTGTCTTTATAGACCATAACACATTTACAGGGGTACCTCAAGACAAATGTTTCGCCCAACTGCAATGCCTGGGGTCTCAAAATGAGAAATTATTTCCTTCTCTTTTGTGTAGTATGAGATACATCAGGGAATATCCTTACAAAATTAGATATAAAGGGGACATCCATTCCTTGTAACGGTACCAGCAACGTAGCTATATCCTGCGCTTCAGTTTGATAAGGCATTCTTTTAGCAGCAATTTTGCAATAGAATGCAGGTTCTATCACAAAGATCTCTGCATGAGCACCTAACTGCCTTAGAGCTTCCATGTCACTGTTGGGATTACTACTTATGATTTCTATAACGCTACTAGAGTTGCACAGCACTGTATGCGTAGTACTCTCACAGTGCCTGAGGTACTGATCTCACATTTGGTGCATTTTTTTTCTTTATGATGCTTTGGGCTGATCATGACTTGCTGGTTCTGCTTTGCCCCTCTGTTAGTTCTTTCGGTTCTTCCTGTGGCCAGTGATGCTTTGAAGTGTTGACAAGAACAAAGAATTGACCCTGATGATTCCACAGAGAAAAAATCCAAGCACAACAAAATCCACTATGGAGAAGTGATGTTCCTGATATGGACTTTATTGATAAATGAACTTGAAAATCCACATGAAAAACTCTAGGACCTATTCCACTGAGAACTTTGAACATAAGACCACTTCTTTTCTCTCCCCCGTTTCGGCGGGTTACCCGCGGCTACTCACGGGTAACAGCCACCATATCATTCTCCACTCAGGATCCTAGAGAATGTTTAGGTGATGTATCAGTGTTGGAAATAATTCTAAGAGAGTGTGCACATGGAAATTCTGAGAGTGTGTGCATTTGGGATTCTCAACAGTTTTTAAGGTGGTTAAAGTCAGGATTTTTATTTGTGTAGCAAAAAGGAAATTCTTTTGGTTAATTTTTTTTGATTTAAGAGTAATTAAAGCTAATGAAATTGATAGTTGAAAAGAATAAGAATATGTTAATTAATTCAAGGAGATTTTAAAGCAACTTCTGAGTTTTAGGATTTGGTAGAGTGTAATTGTAAAGAAAAATGCAAGACCTGGTTTCCTGAGTGGCCTGTCCTGCATTTGAGCTCCAGTTCCAGTGTTTATAAAATAAGAACATAAGAACTGCCACTGCTTGGGCAGACCAGTGGTCCATCGTGCCTAGCAGTCTGCTCACGTAATGACCCTCTGGTCAAAGACCAGCTCGCTAACTAAGACTAGCCCTACCTGCGTATGTTCCAATTCAGCAGGAACTTGTCTAACTTTGTGTTGAATCCCTGGAGGGTGTTTTACCCTATGACAGACTCTGGAAGAGCGTTCCAGTTTTCTACCACTCTCTGGGTGAAGAAGAATTTCCTATTGTTCGTACGGAATCTATCCCCTTTCAATTTTAGAGAGTGTCATCACGTTCTCCCTACCTGGAAAGGATGAACAACCTGTCCTTATCTACTAAGTCTATTCCCTTCAGTACCTTGAATGTTTCGATCATGTCCCCTCTCAATCTCCTCTGCCCGAGGGAGAAGAGGCCCATTTTCTCTAATCTTTCGCTATACGGCAACTCCTCCAGCCCCTTAACCATCTTAGTCGCTCTTCTCTGGACTCTTTTGAGCAGTACCATGTCCTTCTTCATGTACGGTGACCAGTGCTGGATACAGTACTCCAGGTGAGGGTGCACCATGGCCCGGTACAGCGGCATAATAACCTTCTCCAATCTGTTCGTGATCCCCTTCTTTATCATTCCTACCATTCTGTTCGCTTTTTTTGCCACCGCAGCACATTGTGTGGATGGCTTTATCGACTTGTCGATCAGAATTCCCAAGTCTCTTTCCTGGGAGGTCTCTCCAAGTACCGCCCCAGACATCTTATATTCATGCATGAGATTTTTGTTACCGACATGCATCACTTTACACTTATCCACGTTGAACCTCATCTGCCATGTTAATGCCCATTCCTCGAGCTTGATTATGTCACATTGCAGATCTTCGCAATCCCCCTGTGTTTTCACTACTCTGAATAATTTTGTATTGTCCACAAATTTAATCACCTCACTCGTCGTACCTATGTCCAGATCATTTATAAAGATGTTGAAGAGCACGGGTCCAAGCACCGAATCCTGTGGCACCCAACTTGTGACGCTCTTCCAGTCCGAGTATTGTCCATTTACCCCCTACTGTCTGTTTCCTATGCTCCAGCCAGTTTTTAATCCACATGAGTATTTCACCCTCGATTCCATGGCTCGCAATTTTCCAAAGTAGTCGTTCATGTGGAACCTTGTCAAATGCCTTCTGAAAATCCAGATATACAATGTTGACCGGGTCGCCCTTGTCTATCTGCCTGTTTACTCCCTCGAAGAAATGCAGCAAGTTCGTCAAGCAAGATCTGCCTTTGCTGAAACCGTGCTGGCTGGTCCTCATCAGACCGTGTATGTCAAGGTGATCAATGATGTGATCCTTTATCAGCACCTCTACCATCTTTCCCAGTATGGAGGTAAGATTCACTGGTCTGTAGTTTTCTGGGTTTACCCCCAATCCTTTTATGAAGATCGGCGTAACATTCGCCATCTTCCAGTCTTCTGGAATCTTTCCCAATTTGATCAACAGATTGGCTATTAGTTGAAGCATCTGGTCCCGGGGATTTAGCACTCTTAAGCCTATCAATCTGCCTGCATAACTCTTCTAGACTGACCGTTAACCCTATCAGTTTCCTGTTTTTGCTTCCAGCATATAGCCTGATGGGTTCCTGTATGCTGTGTATATTCTTTTTGGTAAATTCAGACGCAAAAAATGTGTTCAGTCTGCCGGCAATTGCTTTGACCTCCTGTAACGCTCCCTTTATTCCTTGGTCATCCAACGGTCCCACCGCTTCCTTCACGGGTCGTTTCCCTTTAATATATCGAAAGAACGGCTTGAAGTTTTTCACCTCCTTGGCTATTTTTTCCTCATAGTCTCTTTTGGCCACTTTTACTGCCTTATAGCACCTGTGTTGATGTTGTTTGTGCTTATTCCAGTTTTTGTCCGTTTTTGACCTTTTCCATTCCTTAAACATTATTTTTTTTTGTCTCTGATCGCTTCCTTTACCTCTATAGTGAGCCATGCCGGTTTTTTGTTCTTTTTCTTCTTTGATCCCTTGTTGATACACGATATATATAAATATAAATGTTCCAGTTGAACGCTGGAGTGAGGAGAACACATATTTCATCTGATATTTCTTTTTACTACATTCGGATGAATTATTTTAAAGAGGGCATAGACCCCTGAGGCAGGAAGAGCCGAAACACTGTCAATGTCGGGTCATACTTCTTGATCATACATTGTGAAATAAAGTACATTTTTTTATCCCAGTTCTGGAGGCAGTTTCACCTTTGTGGGTGTTGTTGTTTTCTGTTGCATTTTTGGACTCACTTTCTCTGTTTTCTGTATAGTCAATTGCATGCAAATTTTAGTTAGGTATGACAAGGTGTACTGTTCCCTCTAAGCTGAGCAGGTGTCCTCCAGCTGCATTGCTACCACTAGGGGGTGGAATATTTTCAGTCGCTAAGGACAGGTATGTTCCCTGGAGTCCTGCAGAACTTGCCTGTCCCTCACAATTGAAAAATGTGACAGTAAAACAGCACCCTCTATTGGTGAGACTGTGGGTGGAGGACTCCTGCTCAGCTTAGAGGGAACACCACTACTAGGACTCCTAATGTAGGCACTGTTTACAGCATTATCCCCTATTGTGACTATGCAGATTGACTATTGTAACTCTATCGGCCTCTTTTACAAAGCTGCACTAGCGGCTGCTGCGTGGCAACAGCCCCAAAGCCCTTTAAATCTCTATGGGCTTCGGGGTCGTTAGCGCAGCGCAGCCGCTAGCGTGGCTTTGTAAAAGAGGCCATATGTTTTCCTCTACTTAATATATGTCTTTTATTTTGTGATTTTATTCTGTATGGAAACTTTTTACTTTGCAATTTTATTGTGTATGGAAACTTGTAAGCCGCCTTGGATAAAGGTGGATAAAAAATGATTAAAATAAATAAATAGTGCTGTGGCAGTCTGTGGGTGGAGCTTGGGCAGAGACAGAACTTATGGGTGACCGTGCATATCCAGAGGTTCTTTTTTTATCTTTATTAATTTTTAAAACTTTCAACAAGTGTAACATAAGATATGAGAGGAGGGGGAAGAGCAGTAAGTCCTTGTATTATACAGGTGAAGCAAAATAAGCCCTTTAGGTAGAACTAAAGGTGAAGAAAATAGAAGAACAGACATCAAAATGGAAGAATTCCCTTCCTCCACCCCTGCTATAATAGACCTTTGTATTAAAGGCCTAAAAATGATTCATGAGACATTCTGACTACACTGGTCAGCTGTCATATAGTACTTGGGGAAATAACCTGCTGAAATAAGCGAAACTTATGATAAGTAAAACAAGCGAAACCCACTCAGTTTGCATGCCAACAGGCACCACATCTGTTATGATATCATAAAAAGATTAAGACACATCATGATCAACATCCTGATCAAGAATAGAATATAAAAGTACATTATTTTGCAAGAATACCTTGTGACAAACAGGGTTTACTGGCCAGGGCTCGAAATTGCTGATTGTGATGTTTAAAATGGCATATACCATCAAAATATGACTCACATCAAATATTCCCCCTCCCTTACACCCAACAATTGTTCTTAAGCATAAGAAATCATAAATTATCCCACCCACCCACCCCCCTCCCCACCCTGGACGTATATGAACGAAGGGAAAAAAAGTAATATTCATTCTGTACAATATTTTGTTAATAGCTCCCAAATATCCCTAAATTTCATAAAATACCCCTGCTGTATGGCTATTACCCGTTCCATTTTAAAGATTTGGCATAACGAATTCCACCAAAAATTATAATTCAGCCGATCCCAATTTTTCCAGTTTTTCATAATTTGCAGTATGGCAACCCCTGTCATGATGAGCAAAAGTTTATTATTATTAGAAGAGATTTGACTCTTGGCTCTCATGAAAGTACCAAATAACACAGTGTCATATGATTATGCCACTGGATTTTCCAGTAAATTATTCACTTGGTCCCAAATGGATTTCCAAAACTAAGTATCAATGGACAATAGAATAGTAAATGATCTAATGTGCCAGCTTCAAGATAACAGTGCCAGCATCTATTAGACTTAGAGCTATCTAATTTATATAAACGAACTGGGGTCCAAACTGTTCTATGTAACAAAAAAAACCAAGTTTGTCTCATAGATGCCGATGCCGTACATCTCATCCTCCAAGCCCAAATACGTGGCCATTGAGACACAGTAATTTGATGCTTTATCTCAATGCTCCAAATGTCATGCAGACCAGTCTTTGGATTTTTAATCAAAAATCCAAATATTAATTTATACCACTGAGCGGCCTGGTGTCCCAGGAAGTCCACCTGAAAACATAAGACCGGCAGACTATGCTGATTAGTTAGATTTTTCCTCTCCTGAATGGCCTTCTTCAACTGCAACCATCTATAATTTTGTGATTTGTTAAGACCAAATTTGTGTTACAATCGTGAAAAGTCAAGCAGCTTACCATCTGATATAACGCCATCCAAAGTCTGTATACCTGCATTCATCCAATGCTTCTAGATGACCTTAAACCCGCTAATTTGAATCTTGGAGTTCAGCCAGAGGGTCTGACACATGGATTTATGGATTGGAATAGGTGTTAAATTATTGATAAATTTTATAGTTTGCCACATGTCTAATAAAATTATATTGTCCTTATACAGCCTAGGCATCTTGATACTTAGAACGCGACCTAATTGCAGTGGAGACATGAGTTGCCATTCCAACCATAACCAATCTGGGAAATTTTTCCATGAGCTCAGGGAGGATCCAGTACATACCCTGGTACCTAATATAGGCTTGATGGTACCTATAAAAGTTGGGAAAATTTACCCCACCCTCCACAATTGGTTTTTGTAGAGATACTGCTTTCCCCAGCCAAATAAATTTTGACAGAATACTATTTAATTTTTTGTAAAAAGACCCCTGAGAAAACACTGGTAACATACCCATTTGGTAACAGACTACAGGCAGAATCATCATCTTAACTGTTTGGACTCTCCACCTCCAAGACAGATGTTCAGTGTTGGAGCCTTAATGTGGCCTGGCATTGAATATTGAGGATTGATTCAGTCTAGAGTCGTAAATGGCTTAAAAACTGCTGGCTGCCACAGACTGAATATCTACCTCTGATTGAATTTGTTCTGAACTGTTCTGCTTGGAGAGATCAGTATGTATTTAGTCTAAAATCAAAAATTTGGATTTTATAGACTATTTATAGACTCAGTGCTTCAGCTAAAAGATCACATTGTTATTTTTAGGAGATGCTTGACACATTGAGAATGGTGAGGCAGATCTGTGCTCTTCTTAGTCTGAAATAACTGTTTATGCCATTTCTTTCACACACCTGGACTACTATAATCTTTATTTGGATCTTCCATTATTAAATCATTGTCAGCTGCTGTAAAACTGATATTCTAGAAACTGTTGAATATACAGTTCTATGACCTTATCTTTAGGTTCCAGGGAATTGCTTTTGTGGAGAAGGCAGGTCTGATTTCAATTAGATCAGGTTTTTATGTCAATTTTAATGTATTTTTATCATGTTAATTTGTTCTGTAAACTGCCCGGCCTTTTTTGAGTACTCAGTGGTGTCTATAAATTGGAATTAAAATTAAATTAAATGAAGCTTCCTCTATCAGCTGTTTGCAGCCTCAATAGTGCAACTAAAGCCTAGAGCTTCAACCTGTCTTCCTTTGTTCTTTGATTACTTTAATAACATTTTTAGCAGCATTCTACTACCTCATTTCAGGGTACAGCATTCCTGATAACTAAACTCATTTGCATCCCTCTCTCCTTCTTCTTCTTCAAATAATCTGGATATTGTTTCATTACCCCCAACAGCTTTTCATTACCCCCAACAGTTTCCCAGATTGAACTCAAGTACTCAGCTATCTGTTCTTGTAATCCAACCCCCAGTAGCTTCTGAGACTGCCTTTGTACAATAAGAGTTCACTTCCTGTCAGATCAGGACCCTCATGAATTACAACTCACAGAATTACCATGAGCTTACTTCTTTCAAAGATCTGATATGCTCTCTTGAAGTCCCTCTGGCAGTGAACTGCTGTATAACCAGTGGCAACGTGCTCAGCACATCATAAAAGATATACGTATTTTCAATGCTGATAAATGTACATGCTTTTCCCTTATTTACATAATTGTAACTGAGGGGGGGGGGGGGATCTTACATTAAGTGCTTGGTTAGTAGAAAATAATATATTATAAGATTTACATAATTACATATGATTTGGTAAGGGTGGGGGGGGAGGGGAAATTTCATTAATTTAAGATGATTGTAATAGAAATTCAAGTGATGTTTGTAAGTTTATAAGTTTAATTGTTATTTATGTATACACTTGTTGTAAGTTGTAAAAATGAATAAAGAATTATAAAAAAAAAATGTACATGCTATTGAATATACATTATGGCTCAGATTCTATAAAGGAGACTAGATTGGTGTGTCTGACCAATCTAGGTGCCTAACTGGTATCTATAACAAGCTTATTGGCTTGATAATTAGCTTAAATGAATTAATTGGTTGGTTGGCACCTAACTTGATTTTGGACAAGTGCCTAGCCTAAGACATCTACCAGAAAGCTGTGTTTTCTGTGTAGGCACCTAAAATGGACTTAGGTGCTGGTATTTAGGCCAAGAAAATCCTGGCATAAATAGGAGGCACCTAAATCTTTTCTAGGCACTGCTAGGTGCAAATCTATAAATGGCGCTTAACTAAAGATTGACTATATTGTAACTCCACCTCAGGGAATCCTATTTGTAGATCAAGTAAAATTAAGCACATACTTTATTTACTTTTATGCATATATGCAGTTACACAATTCTACTTTAAAAAAACACCTTTCTTTCAAAGGCTTCACAAATGGAAAAAGCTTTAAAAATATATCCTCCACATTTTCAGATTGCCCTTCATACTGGTCCACTCTTATTAATTGTAAGAAATGCATTTATTTTAACAGGTTTGCGGTAGGGTTTCAGGGTTAAACTCATACCCCCTCCCTCTTCCTAGTCTCCTTGAAATCAGAAATGCAAACTCAGAGCATCAGGTACGAAGGGTCCTCATATGATGACAAAAAAAGATGAAATCACCTCTTGCCTGCAAAATTAACTTTGTAGACTTTATGTGGAGGGCCATCTTTAGATACAACATCTAAGTTTGGACATTTTCTGCATCGTGTCCAAATATCAGGTAGAAAATATGGCCATTTTTGAAACCGCATAACGTCTTTTTTTTTTTACAAAAATGACCATTTTCGAAAACCAAAATGTTCAAATGCAAAATGCACAAAATAAGCCATTGGGAGGTAGGAGGGGGTCAGTATTTTTAGTTAGAGGGGCCACACAGACATCCCAGCAGAGCAGTGGGGCACTACAGTGAACTTCACATAAAAGGCCTCAGATACCCATCTCACCCTAACTCCCTTATATTGTATGGGGAGCCCTCCAAAACCCACGCAAAACCTACTATACCCACTTGACTACCACCCCAATAGCGATTATTCCTGCAGGTGTCACCTATATGTCAGGACAAGAGGGTTTTGGTGGGCACACACTTTCCATCACAAGTGTACTAGTTAGGGTGGGATATGGGCCAGAGTTCCCTTCTCTGGGGGAGCCACTGGACTAACTACCAGGCTACTCCAGACACTTGTTTGCAGCACTATGACATAATATCTTCAGCTGTCATAGAGAGGTATGTAATATTTGTTTTACATCTTTGGGGAGTAGAAGAGGATCACTGATCACTGGGAGAATATGGGGAGAGGGGCATACCTTCATTCTTGCAATAGTCATCTGGTCAGTTTGGGCACCTTTTTGTCCCTTATTCATGTTTAAAACAGGTCTAGACCCAGACGTTCAAATTGTGCCCTAGACATCTGAAATTTTTGATGATGACAGAAAAGCATCCAAAACAAATAACTCACTCATTACAAAAATGCATTGATTCAGTATCCAATAACGCTGAAAAAGTTCATACGGCTAGATGTTAAGCCAAATCATCTTCTTCATACTCCTGCCATCAAATAATAAGTGGCAGAGCAAATATAAAGTCCAATAACAGCGTCAATTGGAATATTGTGCAACTGGTGCAATTAGTGTAAACAGTTTTTTAATGTGCAAAAAAGTGCTATTAAAGTGCCTTGTACATATTAATTCAATGCCTGGCTGTGATATAATAAAGATTATTATCAAATCATCACAGAATACTAGAAACTTACTCCCTAATAGTAGACATAGAAAAACATCCAAGCCATAAACCTACCCTAGTTCCACCCACATCACGCCTCTAACACTCCCCTTAAGATTTAGATGCCCTATTGCTCAAAAGCATAGATATTCATCTAGAACATAGGTTTTTAAAATAGTGTATTGCAAATGTTTAGCAAGAAAAATTGTCTACAAATCCATTTATGCCACTTTTGGACATCTTTCTCTTTTGAAAATGAGCCCCATAGTCAAGGAAACCTGGAGACAAAGATGTAAATAGGAACAATATAAAGACAAACTAATATCGCTTAACATGAAACGATATGTGGCTGTAGTTGTGGGTGTTTGTGTTTATATTATGTATTACACATTTCTGATAATGAGTGACAAAAATCAATAAACTTGTAATTTATAAAGAACAAACACCATCTTCTCCTATGTTAGTTTACAGTTGAGTGTTATGTCAACTGATCATCATATACTCATCAAATAAGTTTATAATCCCCCTCCACACAAAGCCTATGCAGTCAGTAGCATATCCAGTAGTATATCAACAGCTGTGCAATCCTGTTAATTCTCTTGTTTTAAACCCAGGAGACTGAAATCTATAATAGTGACAGAAAGCAATTAGGCAGCAACAACTGTGTAACTGGTAGAGGAGTGGGCAAAATAAATGCACAACTCAGTTTCATTCAACAGGTCTAAAAGGCTTTTAGTACACCTAATACCCCATAAAGGATTACATTTGCCCAGCTGTAAATATACTGGATGCATTCAGGACTGAATTCTATATATTGTGCCTAAAAAAAAATCAGTGCCAAAAATGCTGCCCAACCACTATTCTATAAACGGAGCCTAAAGTTAAGCTTGGTTTATAGAATAGACTAGATCTGGTAGCATCTCCTACCAAAAGTTTTCATAAACTTTCCATCAATATACTTTCAACATCTTATACAATCCATCCAACGATTAAAATTTTAGGAATCATATTAGATAAACATCTTACTATGAAAACCCAGATAGATGCTGTTGTACATAAAAGTTATTTTACTTTATGGAGACTTCGAATAATTAGACCCTATTTTGAATTTTCAGCCTTTAAATTATTGGTCCAGTCATTACTGTTGAGTCTCCTTGACTATTGCAATATTGCTTATTTATCAATTACTAAGAAGGAATTATTAAGATCATCATTGATACAGAACACAGTATTTAGATTGATTTACGGATTGAAGAAATACAATCATGTTACGTTATTTTATTGCGAATTGCACTGGTTGCCTGTGGAAGCTTGGGTATTGTTCAAGTTGGGCTGTTTTTGTTACAAGGTTTTATATGGTGCAGCCCCTAATTATCTGGCTAATAGTTTTTCCATAGCTAAGCACAAATGCAGTAGAAAAACTCATGCTCTGTTCAATTTCCCTTCTGTAAAAGGTTGTAAAAGCAAGAAATTCCTAAATCACTCTTTAGCATCTCAGGCATCTTCTCATGAAAAAGAATTTTGATCATTGTTGCTCACAGCTGTTGCTCACAGACATTTTAGAAAAAAGCTAAAAACCTATCTTTTCTCCAAATACCTGACTAGCTGACTCATTCAAATATACGATTATGTTTAATGTTTATAATCTTTTGTAAACCGCATAGAACTTTTTGGTAACGTGGTCTATAAATATAATGTTATGTTATGTTATGTATGTAGGAACTCTGCCTAAATTTAAGTTTGGCCACTTCACCAACAGAAATGTGCAAATCCTCGCACCTAAAATTAGGCATGGATGCCCTTATTCTATAATTGTTGTTGTTGTTAGGTGCCATTGACTCATGCTCGCGTCCTAGCGACGCAAATCTACAAAGAAATTGGTTTTGTGCTAATCCAGAAAGGTCCTCCAGCGACATCCCCATGGTTGTTTTCAACATGTCTAGCCATCTGATTGCCAGTCACCCTCTTCACCTGGTTCCTTTGATCTTCCCAAACTTGATGTCCTTCTCCAGTGATATCTGTCTTCTGATAGTGTGACCAAAATAAGACAGTCATAACATCATTTGGGCTTCAAGTGACATAGCCGGTTTGATCTCTTCCAGAATTGATTTGATAGTTCTTCTGGAAGTCCACGGCAAGCCTAAAATCCTTCTCCAGCACCAAAGCTCAAGTCAGTCAACTTTCTTTTTGTCTTGTTTCTGTAGTGTCCAGCTTTCACATCCATGTGAGGATCGCCCCTGATCTCCCATTCCTACGCCCTCTTTTTGCCATTGTTTGTAATTTTAGTTATGAATCCCATGCCTAAATGTGCATACATAAATTTACATTTCATTCAATTAACTCTGATAATCAACCAAAACCAGCTAAAGAGGGATTTGCGTTCTGAGAAGCAAATGAATCTTAAAATATCCTCGTTGAATTTGATGAGATCAGTAAGACTGTGTCAGTCTATGATGTCAGTTCAGGGAGTTAAGTTATAGAATTCATTGCCTGATGAAGTTAAGCAATCCTCAAATGTAATGCAATTTAGAAAAGGAATGAAAACTATACTATTTGAGAGAGTATATAAGTAAATTACTTCATGTATTGCAGGCAGTTTTTTTATATTCCTGTATTTTTGCTATAAGAATTGAGTTTATGACAGGTGAAAGTAAATTGTATAAGGAATTTCCTTCTTATTTATTGTTTGTTTGCCATTATTTTATTATGTATGTTTTTATGTAACCTGCTCAGAACTGTAGAGGGGCAGAATATAATTTTTTTTAAAAATAAAATAATTAATCAGCACTAATTGGCTCATTCAATTAAGGGTCCAAATTTGAATGTGCAACTCAAAAGTGCCATATATAGAATTCAGGAGATAATGTCCTCTTATGAAACCTGACTTACCCTATACATCATCTTAAGAAAAACTGAAGGAATTAGAACCTGCTGTAAAACTATCTTAGATCACTGCACAATAATAAAAGCCAGTTGAGATGTGAGTAGAAATACAACATGCAAGTCATTTGACTCTATGATGAATCCCATGATATATAAAGTAAGAGCCATGAGATGTTGGCAAAAAGTTCATCTAACTCTCCTTTTCAGCACTTCTAAATAGTAAACTTGGTTAACCATTTGTCCAGTTGGTACAAATTCATAATGAACAGTCCCTTTGATATCAAAAAAGGTTGGCAACCTTGTTTTGACTCTTGATTTGGACTGGTGGAACTTTTTTGGTCATGGAGAATTGGCTGACTTCCATTGTGCACTTTGATGCTTTGTTTCAGGGTCGTATTGGTACACCCATGTTTCATCACGGCCCAAAACATTGTCTTGCCTCTCCAAAAGGTCTTGGCAACCTTTGATTCTCCTTTGCTTTTGTTCATCTATGAGCTCCTTCGGGACCATTTTTGCACACACCTTTCTCATGCCAAAATTTTCAGTTAAGATTTTCCTGTTTCTCTATGTTTACTTGGTCTGCTATGCTTCTCACAGTCAGACGATGATTTTGATGCACAATTCAACAAATTTTTGCAATGTTTTCATCAGTTCTGCTCGTTACTGGCCACCCTTACCTTTCTTCATCAGTGATGCTTTTTCTTCTCTCAGAAAAAATATTTAATCCATTTGTGCACTGCTGTTTTCATCATGGCATTATCCCCATAAACTTGGACTAACATGTCCCTGATTTAACTTCCACTCTTGCCAAATTTAACAAGAAATGTAATATTTGTTCATTGCTCTAATTCAAATTCTGACATTCTTGCAATGGCACACAAAAACACGCAACAATAATGAATGCCACTCAGCAAGACACAACCACACATCGACACAAACACAGCTGTGGGACACGGGACACTGATATACCAAGGTTATGAAACATTACTGAGTTGTTTGTAAAACATTACTGAGTTGTTTGTAAAGTGCTGACAACATAAGTGCGAGGAGGCAAGTTCCCCAAACTTAATTGTCAGTCCTCATAATAGGTAAATAAAACTTGCCCTGTTGACTTAGCAATTAGACAAACCTTATGTGCCTAAGGCTCCGCCCACAGGAGGGGCTTAAGGCAACTGGGCCTATTCCGGTTGGCCCAAGTGCCTCAGGCCCCACCTGTGGGTGGGGCTTGATGCACCTGGGCCAATCAGGCCTAAGGTCCGCCATTCTGAGGATGGCAGGCTGCCGGATGGACGGGCTTGGGGCCCGTCCGTCTGTCCAACTTTCTTAAGGTACCAGGGGGGGGTATCGGGGTGGAGGGTGGGGATCACCGGGTTTGGGGGGTCCGCAGAGTTCAGGGGGGCCAAGCCGGGGTTTGGGGGGCGATAGTGTGGGGGGTGCAATGAGGGCAGGAGGGCCTGGGATCCCTCCTGCCTGTATCTTAGAGGGGGTGGGGGATAGGTGGTTTCACCAGAGCAGGAGGGCTTGGACTCCCTCCTGCACCGATGTTGTCAAGAGGGTCGTGGCTCGCCAGAGCAGGAGGGCTTGGGCTTCCTCCTGTCCCGATGTTGTCGGGGGGGAAGGGTCACGGCTCACTGGGGCAGGAGGGCTTGGGCTCCCTCCTGCCCGCTGATTGGGGGGGGGGTGGATTGCAGCAGGAGAGACTGGCTATCTCTCCTGCTGTGATCATTGCTGGGGGGGGATTCTGTAACCGATGTTCTTTTTGACAGACAGCGGTTACGGAATCCATCTTTAAGAGCTTCTCCTAAAAGCTCTTGTGTTGGGCATTTGGGACTTAGGCTTTTTTTTGGTTGATTATATGTTGTTAGTGTAGATGTAGTAATGGTCTGGGCGTTTAAACAGCTGAATGTAGAGGCAGGTCATTTTTTTTTTTTTTTTTGAGAATGGACATTTTCCCTGCTTCTACTTTCAGCGTTTAGGGCCTAGACCAAAAGGGAACTTAGACTTTTTTTTTCATTATGCCCCTCAACGCTACTAAGAGATGATTATCTAAAGATTTAAATAATTTAAGTAGAAGTTAATTTAAAATATTTAAAAAAGAAAAACATAATTAAAAAATTGAAGAACGATGACAGTTCTGGTGCTATCAAGTCTATGTGTTGAAGCCTTGTCACACAGCAGCATGCCGAGGTCTCTTAGTCTGAATACTTAAGATATATATATATCTATGAAGTGAACAATTATTAAGCATAGTTATGTACTTATGGGTGGATAAATAATTGTCCTAAAATTATCCAGGAAATTTAGTCCTCTTTTTTTGGGTATATTCAGAATCCACAGGGGGAGGGGCATTTTCAATAGGATGTCTAAGTCTGAGTTTGGACGTTTTGAGAAAGAGATCCAGAAATTCAGTAGAGAAAATATTCATTTTCAAATCTACAAAACATCTATCTTTTTTATATTATTTTAAATAACTTATCTAGATGTTTTGGACCTTAGAACGCCTATCTTTTTTGGCCATTCTCAAATATAAAGACGTCCACATGAAAAACACATAAAAGCAAGTTTTTCAGATGTCCAAGCAGTCAGCATGTTTAGCAAATTGTTCACAGACAGCTGAGCACAGCAGAGGGATATTCTAAGAGGAATTGTAGTGAATGTCACATAAAAAGTCCCAAGTACCCATGTATATCCTGTTATATTGTAGGTAAGCCCTCCAAAACCCACCCACCCGCCTGTACACCACAACAATAGCCCTTATGCATGTAGGTGTCACCTTTATCTAGGTACAGTAGGTTTTGGAGGGCTCACCATACAATATAAGCAAGTTATAATGACATCTGACCTGGAACTTTTAATGTGACATTCATTGCAGTAACCCTTAGAGTTCCCCTCTGCTCTGCTGTGGAGATGTATATGAATCTGTAAGACAAGCTGGAAAGTACTGTTATTTCACATATTTGGGTGGTGGGAGGGGGTCAGAGACCACTGAGGGAGTAAGTGGAGGTCATGCCTAAATCCCTCCAGTGGTCATCTGGTCAGTTTGGGCACCTTTTTTGATCCTTATTCATTTTTTTAAACAGGTCTAGTCTCAAATATCTAAATGGGATTATCCCTGCAGGGCATCTAAGTCCTAAACCCACCTCTAACACCCCCCATAAGATTTAGACACACTGGAGTCAAAACAACCACAAAGACATCTAAAAAGTCAATTTCGAGAATGCCCACTTGGCCATTTTGACTAGTAAGATGTCCAAGTACTGGTCTTTTGTGACATCTATTTTTTTTTTTTAGAATGAGCCCAATAGCCTGAATATCTGAATAAAAAATACTAATGGTGTTGTTCAGTTTAATTTCCCACTTTGTGGATTTTTCAAAATTTACATGGCCTGAAAACTCCCCTCCGAAGCCAAGAGCACAAAGAAACTTGTACCGGGGTATAGGTAAAATTTATGTATGAATTTCATGCATGCTTTACCTTTTGTGCACTTTGTTTCAACTGCAATAGTGCCTCTGTTTCAAAAGAAGCTCCATGGAGAGCTTCCCTTTGAAATTCACTTGCAGGTCCAAGGCACAAATGCCTCGATTCTATAAATAACACCTAAAACATAGACAACCAAGGAATGCAATGCATAGCGCATGTCAATCATGAGTTAGGCGCCATTCATAGAATCTCACATAGCGGTGCCAAAAATAGACTTAAGGGCCAATAGGCGTTAAAATCTTAGGCACCGCTATTTATGCCAAGGTTTTCTGACACCTAAGTTTAATTTAGGCACCTATACTCAAAACACAACCTGACATAACATAACATGTCACTTGTATACCACAAAACCATATGGATCCTTGCAGTTTACAATAAACAAGAAAAGCTGGACATCAAAGATCCTTAACCACACTCACTTTCTGGTAGGCACCGTAGACAAGGTGCCTACCTGAAAGCAGTAGACATCTACCAAGTTAGGCACTTACCCAACTGATTTTAATTTAAGCCAATTAAGCTTGCTATCGGGGCAGATAAAGCCTATTAAATAATTAAGGGGTCCTTTTACTAAGGCGTGCTAATCGATTTAGCGTGCGCTAAATGCTAAGGCGTCCATAGAATATAATGGGCTAAATCAGTTAACGCGCCTTAGTAAAAGAACCCCTAAGTTAGATTGTAAACCGCTTAGATCTGCCTAATGTGGTATAACAAATGTGATTATTATTACTATTTGACCTTTATCTGCCATCATGTTTCTCTGTTTCTTTTAATGTAAGGAAATACTTTTTTTGATAGAAAGGGAGGTAGATGCATGGAACAGAGTCCCGGTAGAGGTGGTGGAGACAATGGCTGTGTATGAATTCATGAAAGTGTGGGACAGGCATGTAGGATCTCTTAGGGAAAGGAGGAGACAGTGGATGCTGCGGATGGGCCATCTGGCCTTTATCTAACATCATGTTTCTCTGTTTCCATTATTATCTGAACCCGGTCTTCTGTGGTTCTAAGTTCACTGCTCTAACTACTAGGCTATTTCTCCACTGATATTTTACAAACAGCACAATAACAGAACACAAGAATGTTCAATTTGAGCTTTATCCCTTTAAGATTTAATAATACTGTATGTGTTGTGACAGGGAAGCTCCTGTCACCAGTTTAAACCCGGTTTTAAACCCTGCCATGCAAAGGGCTGCCCCTATTCCTAAGCCCAGGAAGCTGCCCATTAACCCTGTTCCTATTACAAAGAGCCAACAGGCAGGGCAAGGCAGAGAGAGAAGGGCAGAAACCACAATATCTGATTTAGGGCACTATAATCCCTTTTATAATTCCTTGGGCAGTTCTCCAGTAAAGCCTCTGGTAAAGAAAACTAGCCCAGGAAGGGTTAAGGAAAGTGGCGGAGCTGGCAGGCAAGAGTGGGAGTGGGAACGAGCCTGCAGCATAAAACCAAACACCTGGGAACACTCGGGGGAACTCAGGAACTGCAAGAGAGAGACGTGCCGTGCAGAGCAGGAAGGAAACAGCTAGGAGTTTTCTTTCACAGCCCAGGGCTAAGGAACAGGCTGTCCTACAGCCCTCATGAATTAACAAACTTCTGGCTCCCAGGCAGAAGCTCAAAGGAGGAGAAAGGCTTCCAGAGCAGGGCTTGCCGGTAGCTGCCCCTGAAGGGAATTCCTATCCAGCCTCAGAGAGCGGGGAGTCCCTAATGGAGATAGAGATAGAAGTCTCTGAAGGAAGTGAAATGGAGTGCAGTCTGGCTGCCTGGGATCTCCTATCTAACTACAGTCAATAAGGTAATGAATGGGGGAGGGGAATGAAAGTTAATGTCTTTCTGTGCAGCGTTCTTTCTCCCTTAGGCAGGACTGTAGGGAAACATAGAAACATAGAAAGATGACGGCAGATAAGGGCTACAGCCCATCAAGTCTGCCCATACTATTGACCCCCTTTTAAGTCTACTGGCCCCCTTAACTCTACTGACCTGCTCTATTAAGTCTATATCCTAGCGACCCTATTCATTGGTATGACTCTCGCAGTGATCCCACATAGGTATCCCATTTATTCTTGAAGTCTGGGATACTGCAGGCCTCGATCACCTGTACTGGAAGCTTGTTCCAATGCTCTATCACTCGTTCCGTGAAGAAGTACTTCCTGACGTCTCCACGAAACTTCCCTCCCCTGAGTTTGAGCGGATGTCCTCTTGTGTTCGAGGGTCCTTTGAGAAGAAAGATATCATCTTCCACCTCGACCCGTCCCGTGATGTACTTAAATGTCTCAATCATGTCTCCCCTCTCCCTACGCTCCTCGAGAGTATAGAGCTGCAATTTGTTCAGTCTCTCTTCGTACGAGAGACCTTTTAGCCCCGAGACCATCCTGGTGGCCATCCGCTGAACCGACTCAATTCTGAGCACATCTTTACGGTAATGTGGCCTCCAAAATTGCACACAGTATTCCAGATGAGGTCTCACCATGGCTCTGTACAATGGCATCATGACCTCAGGCTTCCTGTTGACGAAACTTCTCTTGATACAACTCATCATCTGCCGTGCCTTAGATGAAGCCTTCTCCACTTGAGTAGCAGTCTTCATGTCTGCACTGATGATCACTCCCAGGTCTCGTTCTGCTGTAGTCTTGGTCAAAGTTTCTCCATTCAAGGTGTAAGTTCTGCATGGATTTCCATTTCCGAGATGCATGACCTTACATTTCTTGGCGTTGAAGCCCAGCTGCCAGACAGAGGACCAGCTTTCTAAAGTACGGAGGTCCTGTTCCATAGTATTCTGCAGATTGTAGCCGTTTATGATATTGCATAGTTTGGCATCATCAGCGAATAAGGTTACCTTACCTTGAAGCCCTTGAGTCAAATCCCTAATGAATATGTTGAAGAGGAGTGGACCCAGGACTGAACCCTGTGGCACTCCGCTGGTCACTTCCGACGTTTTGGAGAGGGTGCCGTTAACCATCACCCTCTGAAGTCTGCCACTTAACCAATCTTTAACCCATGCAGTTAGTGTTACTCCTAACCCCATTGATTCCATCTTGTTCAGCAGTCTGCGGTTTGGGACACTGTCAAAAGCCTTGCTGAAGTCAAGGTATACGACGTCTAAGGACTCTCGAGTCCAGCCTTCTTGTTACCCAGTCAAAGAAGCTGATAAGATTGGACTGGCAGGACCTACCCTTGGTGAATCCATGTTGACTGGGGTCCCGGAGATTCCCCTCATTCAAGACCATATCTAATTTATGCTTAATTAGTGTTTCCATGAGTTTACACGCTATTGAAGTAAGACTCACCGGTCTATAGTTCGCAGCCTCAGCCTTGCAACCCTTTTTATGCAGAGGAATGACGTTGGCTGTTTTCCAGTCCAACGGAACTTTCCCCGTGCTTAGTGAGAGATTGAAGAGTACGGCCAACGGTTCCGCCAGAACATCTCTCAATTCTCTAAGCACTCTTGGGTGTAAATTGTCCGGTCCTATGGCCTTGTTCTCCTTGAGCCTTGTCAGCTCACTGTAGACGTCTTCAGGTGTGAACTCAAAATTCTGAAACGGGTCTTCCGCAATTTGTTTTGCCTTCAGCTGTGGTCCGTGTCCCGGTGCCTCACAGGTGAAGACTGAACAGAAATATTCATTTAGTATTTCGGCTTTTTCAGAATCCGCCACTGCGTAGTTTCCGTCCGGTCTTCTAAGACGTACTATGCCGTCTGTGTTCCTTTTCCTATCACTAATATACCTGAAGAAAGATTTGTCCCCTTTTTTAATGTTTTTTGCCAAAGTTTCTTCCACTCGAAGTTTGGCCTCCCTAACTGCTGTTTTGACCGGAAGTGCGAATGTGTCAATTAGAGCCCGAGAGATAGGCCTTGCAGAGAGAGTGAAGGAGGTGGGAACCCTAATTAACCTCCGAGAAAAGCCTTAACGGGAATTCAGTGACCTGACGTTACATAGCCCTGAATAGGGGAACTTTTGGGTGGGGACTTAAACCAGTCAGAAAAGGGTGGATGGTTCCCCAGCCCCTACCCCAGGAGCATAAGGGTAGTGGGGGCACTGTACTTCAGGTGGGAAAAGCTTCCTGAAGTATCCACAGGCACAATTGGTGAAACTGAAAAAAAAAAAAACGTTTTTGTTTATTTTTGGTTTATCTGCCTGAACAGCAGTCTGGGCTCTCTTATAAAGGAGAAGCATTGCTGATGTATTATTTGTTTCAAGTCCACTCAGCCAAGAGGGACTATTTGAAACCCAGTGCCTTGAACTGGGGATAATAAAAAGGAAAATCTGAACTTTACCAAGTGCACAGTGTATGCTATTTTCTACTGGGATTATCCAGCGGGAGTCCTCTAGGGAGCGCTCCGTCCTGCGCCTGGGGAGGGAGCCAAGTTGCCAGCGCTAGGCTTATCCCTGGCCCTGCCACAGTGTTCATTTACAATTATGACAATTCCAAATGGTATTTAATATGTGTTGCTATGTCCGCGCCCCGGGGGCCACATGCGATCTGCCAGGTACTATTTTGAGGCCCTTGATATGTTTATCATAATCACAAAAGTAAAATAAAACAGTTTCTTGATCATATGTCTCTTTAGCTAAAAAATTACAATATTATTATTAAGACTTAGCAAAAAGGAAAGATTTATAAACTATTTTTTTTTTTAAGTTCAATAATATTTATTGAAAATTTTTGAATATAATACAGAAAATCAAACAATGAGGAATACAAGAAAACATTCTTGCAGGAATGTACAATCGGTTCTTGAGGGTATACAGAGTAATATGAGCAAATAATCAAAACCATAGGTACATAAGTTAGACATCATAGATAAGAATAAGTCAATAGTGAAAAGTGGTACAATAATCTAGCACCCTCTGCCACGTGTTCTGGAAAGAAGATACAGAATTCGTATTGACAGCTATAATATATTTTTTTTAATTATTTTATTTATATTTTCAAATAATTACATACAAAATTTGTACAAGAAATATTGAATACATCTTTTTCAATTCATTGTTAAACAAATGAATATGAAACAAAAAGAAAAAGAAGAAGAAAATCTATAGTCCACCTGTGAGGGAGAAAAAAGCTTAAGAAACCTCTCCTTTTGGGGGATCAAGGATCAAAAACTAATATATAATAAAAGGAAATTAAGCTCGAACTTACATCATTCTTATCATTTTATGACCACATTATACAACTTCAGTTTCAGTCTGGGCCACGGTAGAAAGCCCTTTACCTTCCAGGAAAAAACCCAATTGGGCCGGTTCAAAAAAGATATACTTATTCCCTTGATAGGAAATAAAACACTTACAAGGAAACCTTAACTGAAAACTTGCCCCTAAAGAAATCACTCTTGTACGGTATGTAAGAAATTATTTCCTGCGAGATTGAGTCCATTTAGATACATCTGGAAATATATTCACCTTTTCACCTAAATAGGAGACGTGTTTCATTTTAAAGTATAATTTCAGTAACATTTCTTTATCTTGTAGAAACACAAGTGTAACTACCAATGTAGCACGGCCTTGCACCTCTATCACAGATGACAGCTATAATATTTTATGTAAAGACAAACAGTATTCCACCATTCATTATAGCTCAGACCCATAAAATCCTTCCAATGAGATAGAATTATTTTAATAGCTATGAATAGTAAGCATCTTAACAATTTATGTTCATATTTGTCTAGAGTTGAGGATAATGCATGACCACCAAAAATTACAATAGAGAATGTAATAGGAGCATCGATAGGTAATATGGTACAGATTGTGGACCACAGTTCTATCCAATAAGATTGCAAAAGATGACAATGGAAGAGCATATGATCCAGTGTACCAATCTGAGAAGAACAAGGCCAGCATAGATTGGAATTACGTGTAGAAATTTTGGACACCTAATTACAGGCAGATTTATAAGCAATAAAGAGTTTTACCTCATGCAAAATTGTCATTTATTTAATAAGACATTAACTATTTTTTTTCTGAGGTCCTCCAAGTACCTACAAATCCAAAATGTGGCCCTGCAAAAGGTTTGAGTTTGAGACCACTGTCCTAGCCCATGGCCAAATGTCAAATGCAGATGTTAATGCTAAAACCTATTAATACTGTCCATATCGGTCGTTGGTCATCAACAGTAAGTTTCATAATTTGCATAGATTTTTATTATCTCAAGAGAGTGCTTGCTATAGGACATCTTAGTTACCTGTATGTACAGAGGGTGCAGCATAGTATAAAAGATTTACTTCCACTTTTGTAACAACAATAACAACAAAAAAAATTGATTAGTCAGGTAATGACTGAAATCATCAGTCTGAAGAGCTGTTCAGCCTGTTTCAGCTGATCATGGCACACAGGGATTTTTCAAACCACTTTGCAAGCAAATTGATCAAATTGAGTGTTGCTGTTGGCAGGCATGATCACAGCTGGCTACCACTATTCTGTCTGTAATTTTTGCAGAGGTCTGAAAAGCATACTGTATAGTGGTAACATTCAGCTATTTTCAAAGCATACCTTGATGGTTACAGAAAGGCTGCCATAGTATCTGAAGGTTATTACTAAAATGTCCCTGATAATACAATCCCTTTAACACGTGGGTGAATAATTTTTTTTTTTTTTTTTAATGTAATGTAATTTATTTCTTATATACCGCTACATCCGTTAGGTTCTAAGCGGTTTACAGAAAATATACATTAAGATTATTACTGACAAAAGGATATTTATAACTTCAAACATTGCCAGTCATAATTTACTTATATTTACTTTTCTATACAATATGCAGTTCTGGCTTGTTCTATATAGCTTTGTCTGCTCTGGCGTATGCATAGATTTCAATATTTAGAAGCCCTCAGCAGTGGCTCTCTTTTACACGATGAGAATTTTTCATATGGCCACAAGCTTCCTAATCAGCTTCAATTTTATTATATAACACTTTTTTTTTAACTTTTTGGCAGGGTTTGACAGCGAACTGAAAAATGATAGTTTGAGATAAGCACATATAATATCAGTAAAAAAAAAAAAAAAAAAAAAACCCCAACAAAAACAACATTGCAAAAAGTAAAAAAGTGTTCTATTAAAATTGTAGCCGATGAGGAAGCTTTTGGCTATATGAAAAATTCTCATTGTGTAAATTGAACATTCTCAAATTGAACATTTCCCATAAGAAAGCCACTTCTGAGGGCTTCTAAATATTGCAATCTATACATATGCTTGATAATACAGTATCATTTGAGCCTTTATTGAAACTTTCAATTTGCACAGCATGCTGAAGTTTGTTTTCTGGTTCCAATAAACAAGAAGCTAATAGCCTTAAGAACTGAGGAAATCATTAGGGACCATTTACTTATGTCATTCAAGTGAGGTTTCTTTTATTTGAAACATAATTAATGTAATGATAGTTTTCATTTACTGAATAGTGTTGAGGGAACTTTAGTGATAATGCAAGCAGACATGCAGGTCATCTGTGTTTACTGGTCTTAGCCCATGGCCATAGTTAACATTTGTACGAATGAGTGTCAAATGCAGATGTTGATGTTAAAACCTATCAATACATATAATAGAGCTCATCACTCTTCTAATCTTTCAGGGATTTTATTGACATCCATTTCCCACCAATTTTTTTAATCAGTTATTTGAAATGGTAAAGGAACATTTTAATGTTAGTACAGTGCTAGCTTTGCAGTTATGTATTGTAATCCACGTCCATGCTCATCCTATTAGCAACACATCACAAAACAAAGTGAGATAAATACCACAATACCTGGATGAACACACACATTTTAATTTAGGAACAATTTGCATTTGTAGTAGATTCTAAAAAACAAACAAACAGTGGAGATGTCCAATCAAGACTGGTGAGCTGTATGTATTTCTCAAATCTCTTGTATTCACTTCAATTGACTCAACATGTACATGTTTTGGCTGCACTGGCCTGCATCAGGAGTCTTGAATTCTTAAGAGACTATGATAACTAGATTTCAAATAATAGTAGACCACTTTAGATGTCAATTATTGTGCTTGCAGAAAGCTTGCAGAAAGCTAACCCAAGTGCAACATCTGGTCTCTCAGTGTTCTCTGAGAGGCCAGTAGATGTTTCACTTGGGTTAGCTTTCTGCAAGCACACTAATTGACATCTAAAGTGGTCTAGTATTATTTGAAATCTAGTCATTATAGTCTCTTAAGAATTCAAGACTCCTGATGTAGGCCAGTGCAACCGAAATACGTACATGTTGAGTCAATTGAAGTGAATAAAAGAGATTTTATATTTGATAAGGCTGTATATCATATTTTTAAGAAACTTGAAACCTAAACATCATAAACACAAAAATCCATAGGTTAATGGGGTTAAAAATTAGTATAATATAAAATTCCAAAATTGAGAGACAATACTGGTCTAAGGCAAACATATTGCACAAAAGTGCTCAAATGGTGCTTATTTTAAAGATACAACAGCATTATGCAATGGCATTAAGCAACTTTCTGAGCACCAAAAAAAAACCAAACAAAAAAACTATAGAATTATTAACTGTATCAACAATGTGAGGGTAAATTTTCTTTATGTAATGGAAGCAACTGCTGTAAAACCTTTTAACATAAAGTACTGTATATGAGTTTGTAAAAACAAAAGCCAGATAACAAGTATGCTAGGGAGTAAGAGGTTCTATCTCACTAATGTGGCAATTATATTGTTGGACAGAAGGGGGCGTTAGCATAAGAGGCAGCCACCTAGACTCCTAGAGGAAAGTAATACAAGCCTGCTAAGTCAGAGGGGCAGGACTCAGACAGCGAGGAGTACATTTGTGCCAGACTGGAGTCATTCAGGGAGGTCCTGAGGGAGAGGCTTCCAGGAGAGAGACTTCAGATCTCTGGGAACAAAGAGAACTTGTGAGATCTGTCTATGTGAGGTGGAAAATGTCTGTTTGACTGAGGTAAGCCACTTATATTCCTTGAACATTGTGAGAGATGGTCTATTGACCAAAGACTAAAGACTGCTGAACTGGATATGTTATGGTTAACTGCCTAGAGAATAAGGACTGCTCAAGTTGGATTGAGATATAAAAGTAAAGAGTATGTCTTAGTTTTCCTTGAGCCTGTGAGGGAACAGGCTCAGGTCTGTAAATGAATAAAGACTTGTCCTAAAAGTAAAGACTGCTGAAGTGGACTAAGATATAAAAGTTAAAATTATATATTTGCCTTCCCTGAGACTGTGAGGGAACAGGCTCAGTTAGGTGAACAAATCATAGCTTTTCATTATACCTTTCAAGAGTATCCAGATTGTGTATGTGTGTGGGTGTATACAAGGTTTACTGGAAAACCCGGGCAGGAATCCTACAAGGTATTATAATGCTGTTTAGAATAGCATGAAAAGAAATGTAGCAAAAATGAAGTGTGAATAAACTGAGGGGTAGTTGGGAACTGAACATAGGCCTCCAACATGGCAGACCCAAACTCTACCACATAGGCACAATGGGCCTGATTCTGTAAATGATGCCTAAGCTAGGTAGCCCAAGGCAGCCTAATCGCAGATGCCTAAGTGATGCCTAATTAAAATCTATGTGCAACTTAATTATTTTTTTTCAGTAGGTTAAATGTTGTGGTAATTGACCACACCATTACAAACCCATTAAAAATATATACTGCATTTGTTAAATTGGCAATTTAGGTTGAATATCAGCACGGTGCTTAGAGATATCTAAGTTGAGGCACCCTCTAATGGCCCCTTGAGGGTGGGGGATAAGTACCTCCAAAGCACAAAAAAAATGCAAATGTGTGAACTTGTGTCCATGCTGCAGGAAGTGGAAAATTAATGGTGCTTGTGAAGGCGCTGGTACAGGCAACTCTGATGTTCCATCATTCAAGTTTGCAAAGGTCTTGCAGTTTTCCCTAAGTACACTTCTCCCTCCGTATTCATTGTGATATGGGATTAACAGACCCGCGAATACAGAAAAACCGCAAATAACTTTTCCATATGTTATTCGCTGTTTTCTATTAAAAACCACCGTGAATGTGGTGAAACCGTGAATAACACGGTGGGAGACCTGGTCTGTTCCTAAAGGAGAGGCAAGACACGGTGAAGAAAGTGCTTGGAATCAGCGATTTCTCTATGCAAGCTGATGTAATTTGGGGGGAGGAGCCAACAAGCTAAAAACCGTGAATAATCGAAACCGCGAATACGGAGGGAGAAGTGTATACCAGCCTGCACAGGCATTGTATTTGTACAGGGTAAGACAAAAAAACAAACCAAAAACCCCCAACCCTCTAAAGATTGTTGCCATTTTCTCAGCAATCTCTTTGAATTTCAACAACAAAAATTTACATACTTATTTAGTCATCATATTTACATATTACTATTATACAACATTTAATTATCTTACGTTATGCTGATGTTACTGATATTTTAGCATTACTGCCCAGCAATTACTGTGTGTTAAAAATGTTTGTATTAAAACCACAATAAAATAACATCATTCAAATGATACGATTAAGAACGTGTCAAGTTCTTAGAAAATCAATTACTTCTACCTCTCTTGTCTTATTTTTTTTTTTTATTATTTAGTTCTTTTGTATTTTCCTTTTCTTATTGTTAACCGAGTCGCGCTCCAAATTCGCTGATGACCTGTTTTATAAAACTAACCCCCTCTTTTACTAAGGTGCGCTGACCAATTAGCACGCGCTAATCGAATTAGAACGCACTAAATGCTAACGTGTCCCATAGACTAACATGCACGTGTTAGCGTTTAGCATGCGCTAATCAGTTAGCGCACCTTAGTAAAAGAGGGCTTAAATTTTAGTTTAGTTTAGTGCCAGAATTTCACAGTCACTGTGAATCTTCAAAGTGTCTATTACCCCCAACTTTAACACAGAAAAAAAAATATGGCTAAAAGAAAAATGCACAGAACAACCATTGGGATGTAGGAGGGGGGGCAGCTTTCTTAGTAGAATGACCTCATAGACATCCCAGAAGAGCCCCTTAGGGGGCACTGCAGTGAACTTCACATAAAAACGCCCAGGTACACACATCTCACCATAGTCTCATTTATATGGTATGGTGAGCCCTCCAAAACCCACTGTATACCACACCAATAGCCCTTATGCCTGCAGGTGTCACCTATATGTGGGTAGATTAGGATGAGGTTTGGAAGGCTCACAGATTCTACCATGTGTAATAGTTAGAGTGGGAAATAGGCTTGTGTACCTATCTCTATGGCTGACTACATTTTCCACCAGGCTACTTCAGAAACCTGCTTGCTGCTCTAATAGGACTGGCCTTAACATTTGAAGTGGTCATATAGGCAGGTATGTACTGTTTCATTCTCATGTTTGGGGAGTGGAAAGGGGTCAGTGACAATTGGGGGGGAGGATGTTGGGGGGTGGGGGTCATGCTTACATTCCTCCAGTGGTCATCTGGTACGTTTGGGCACCTTTTGGCGGTGATGGGATAATCGTGTGCCAGAAGCCAGTGCGCCGACAATTCGGCGCAAGACAGAAGCGCGCGGGGGAAAAAATAATTTTAAAGAGCTACGACTGGAGATTTGGGGTGGCAACCCCCCCACTTTATTGGTTAGTGTTTGCGCTGCTGTTGCGGGGGGGGTTGTGAGGGGAGAAACCCCCCACATTATAGAGAAAACGGGACTTTTCCCGAAAAAAATCAGAAAAAAGTTCAGTTTTCTCTATAATGCAAGTTTCCAACCCCCCGAACCCCCCTCCAACAGCAGCGCGAACACTAACCAATAAAGTGGGGGGTTGCCATCCCAAACACCCCGTTGGAGCTCTTTAAAAATTACTTTTTCCCCCGCGCACTTCTGTCTTGCGCCAAATTGTCGGCGCGCTGGCATCTGGCGCACGATTATCCCGTCATCGCCAAAAGGTGCCCAAACGTACCAGATGACCACTCTCTGCACAGTTTAATAGAATAGTTTAATAGAAGAGGGGGTAAGTTTTCCAAGTTTTAATTAAAATTTGATAAAGCCACCTAAGCACTGTACCAGCAAATCCAAATGTATGCAGCCATTTTAAAAGCACAGAATGGTTTACTGTATCAAACACAGCAGTAACATCAAGGGACACCAGCAGATAACACTCCCCTTTGTCAAAGCCCTTCCAGATCTCTTCACATAGTGATAGTACAAGCAATTCTGTATCATGCCTTTTCCGAAATCCAAATTGGAAATCATCTAAGCAACTATGAGTAGTTACAAACCCATCTACTTGAGATAGGAATATTTTCTCCAATCCTTTGGACATGAACATCAAATTTGAAATAGGTCGAAAATGCTCTACCTTAGACACATCCAAAGAAGCATTCTTAAGAATAGGGCGAACTACTGCTCTTAACATGTCAAAGACCTGCCAAGAACATGAGATAATAGCATGGAGGGATGGTGCTAACTCTAATTTAATCGCTCTCAGTACAGTCATAGAACATGGATTTAACAAACAATTAGTCGCATTCACTGATTCAATTGCTTGAACCACATTTGACACACTAATCAGAGCAAAAGCTTTCCATGCCTCCTTATCCACCTCCTGCTCACTCTCTACACTCACCATCAAAGAATCATCTGATGGCGGGATCTAAGATAAAAAATAAGGTGCAAATTGTTTTTGCTAATTCTTGGCATTATTACCACGGAATTTACAATTGACGACAATTCCTTGGATGCTGATGGAGCAGCAGCAATTTGTTTATCAGAGTGATCCTTTTTCAAAGCAAACACTAGCACATCTTTATAATCATGCAGTGCAACCATATAAGCTTCTTGCGCTGAAGGACCAGGAGATTTTCTCCACTGACGCTCCAATTTCTGTAATCCCGTTTTAAAAAAATTTTTGCCTCACCTCTATACTATACTACAACTACTACTACTTATCCCTTATATAGCGCTGAAAGGCATTTGCAGCACTGTACATTTTGACATTTATAGACAGTCCCTGCTCTGAAGAGCTTACCAACTAACTTGGACATACAGACACTACATATAGGGTTGGAGTTGAAAGCACTCTAAAAGAATTCTATTGCACTTTGTATTTGTTTTTAAAATTGATAAAGATATACAAAAAAAGAAAGCACTCTCAAAGAAGTAGACTTTTAACTGGCCCTTCAACACTGCCAGAGACAGAGCCTGCCATGGGGATTCGGGCAGCTTGTTCCCAGCATACGGGCAGCAGTGTCGGACAGGCAGGCTGAGACTCTGGTCTGGGTTTCAGTAGAGATATTTGGCTCAGAGAGGTAGATCTGGGAGTCGTTGGCTTAGAGGTGATACTGAAAGCCCTGAGAGGAGATCAGCGCTCTAAGTGAGTAAGTATAGATTGAGAAAATGAGCGGTCTCAGGACAGAGCCTTGAGGTACACCAATCGATAGTGGGAAGGCTGTGGAGGAGGAACCACCATTGCATACATTGAAGGTGCGATGGGAGAGATAGGAAGAAAAACAGGAGAGGGCAGAACCCTGGAATCCCAACAAGGACACCGTATCAAGGAGTAGGTGGTGATTAACAGTATCATAGGTGGCAGACAGATCAAGAAGGATGAGGATAGAGTAGATGCCTTTGGATCTGGCCAAGAACAGGTCATTGGAAACTTTAGTAAGGGCAGTTTCCGTGGCATGCAGTGGGCAAAAGCCTGACTAAAGTGGATCCAGAATAGCATCCGAAACTCGAAATACAGAGATTAAAATCTATTACACTCATTCTGACTCACTTTATAATAATGTAGGTTAAAATCCCCCATTATAATAGTATCTGCTCCTATCTTAGGGCATTCCTACAGAACTTCAATCAATTAAGAAAAATCATACAACACTCCTGGAGGACAGTAAAATATCAGTAATTTCAAAGTAAGTGAAATAAAAAACAAACTTTCAAGCCCCTTCAACACCGTACTAACCCTCTATTTTAAAAAGCCATGCTAGCAGCTGCTGTGTGGCAAAAGCCCTGAAGCCCTTTAAATCCCTATGGGCTTTGGGATAGTTACTGCAGCGGCAGCCACTAGCAAAGCTTTGTATAATGGAGGGGGGGGGAGATAAATGGTGATAACCAAAGCATTATTTTAAAAACGTATGAATTATGATCTCATGTGAGAAAAGAAGTACTAATCTTTGAAAAGACAATTCTACGTTGAAAAATACAAGAGTTATTTAAACATGGGGGTGGGGGCTATAGACCTTTAGTTAATGTATTTTATTTTCCCCAAAGAATGATAATTAACTGTCAAAATCATTCTTTAAGAAATACATTGAGATCTACATGGTTATAGCAGTGCGTGTGCCTGGAGTTTATCCAGCCTTAGGCAACAGTAAATATATTGAAATCTGAAGTGCTTTTATTAAAGTGATTTTGACTTGTTTTGGCTAGTCACCTTTTAGAGGTCAAAAGCAATTTTGAATGAGTCAAGTCCAACATGAATTTAAGTAGGGATTTTTGCAAATAATTTGCAAAGGGTGAAACCTCCAGTTATATACGACAGTTTTACATTACCATTTTGGAAAGTATCAGTAACACATGCAAAACTCATGAATCTATGTAAAATTTGTAAAATGCTGGAGGTACCCCATCTTTTATTTATGGAATTGTATTTACAAGTTATTAGAACTATTAAAAATGGTAGCCATCTTAGTCTAATGTAGCCCAAATGATAGAGGAAGGTGGTGCTGTAAAGGCTAGCCAATTCATTGAGGTGTAAGTTTTTGAAGATCACAATCCACTAGATTTTTTTTCCCTTGTGTATATTGGTAACATGGATGCTCCCATTTCATACGCCATATATACGGACACTACTGCCAGTTTTGTAGAAAAGGCTCTATCCTGGTAGATCCTTTTCTAAAACATCAGAAATGAACACATTCCTACCTGGATGTCTCAATTCTGATATCTTCATTTTTTGCTTATTCTCTCCATTACTGGTCTCTGCTCTGCCTCCAGTTTTCACCTAGAAAGGATTTATCATGGAAAAATTCATAAAAAGAAAAAATATATATATTAACTCCCCGCAAACACCCTCATGTAACCTTTTGTTTAATTCTTAATCTAACAGTATCAGTTTTAAGCACTGTTAACTGGAGATTAATATATGTGTAATTCATATACTCAACAAAAGCAAAAAGAGACCCAATATTCCTCAGTGAGAACAATCCAACGATAAAAACAAAAGACTGTGGATGTGGATGTTCTGAAAGACAATTTAATATTCGATCTTCACAGTAAAAACATAAAAATACAAGTATAAGTCTACTTATGTAGTACACGTGTGATTTTCCAACCAGACCCTTTATTATGTTTTATTTATTTATTTAGGGCTCCTTTTACGAAGGCGCGTTAAGGCCTTAACACGCAGAATAGCGTGCGCTAAAATGCCGCACGCACTAGCCGCTACCGCCTCCTCTTGAGCAGGCGGTAGTTTTTCGGCTAACGCACGCTAAATCCGGTGCATGTGCTAAAAACGCTAGCGCACCTGCGTAAAAGGAGCCCTTAGCGTTTTTAGCGCACGCACCGGATTAGCGTGTGCTAGTCAAAAAACTACCACCTGCTCAAGAGGAGGCGGTAGCGGCATTTTAGCGCATGCTATTCCACGCATTAAGGCCCTAATGCACCTTTGTAAAAGGAGCCCTTAGTGTTTTATGCCATCCAATTTTCTTCTAAAGCATTTATTTTTATGGCTGTTTTACTTCAAGTACTAATTACATATAATCAGTACCTGTTATCATTATGCTTGATCAGTATTTATCATGCTTAATCAAGTTTTTGTTTTATTATTCCATACAACGTGTTTTTTGATGAAATGTTCCTTTTAAGAATTTGTGGTCATGATTGTGTGTAAGTCAAAAATCTTTTCTCGTTGCTCCAATTGTTTCATTTTACATTGTTATTTATTGTTTTAAGTGTTCTTTTATGAGGGTATAGTTCTTAACGTTTCTGAAATTATAGCTTATTATGCATTCGATGCATTTATTTTTCAGTTATATATGATTTTTTTCTGTGAATAATCAATTTTATCTATAGCTCAAAGACACATACACTGCTTTTAGTCCATACTTTTATCTGTGTACCCTATATCATCCGGTATGTATATGGAATTTATCAGCACGTCTTTACTGCCATATCATGATACTCACCAGTGCTTGTTTTTATATCTGTATGTGCACATCATGCACAATGAAATTCGGGTTTCCCATTTATCAATTCCCATTGACTGTTCTTGGCACTTTCCAGATTCTCACATTCTTTTTCCTCTCATGTCTCATGGAAAACCTTTCATATGCTGAAAAGTTAGAGAAACTGGGGCTCTTTTCCCTAGAAAAGTGGAGACTTAGAGGGGGACATGATAGAGACTTACGAGATCATGAAGGGTATAGAAAAAGTGGAGAGGGACAGATTCTTCAAATTTTCGAAAACTACAAAAACGAGAGGGCATTCGGAAAAGTTAAGAGGTGATAGATTCTAGGATGCTAGGAAGTTCTTCTTTACTCAGAGGGTGGTGGACACCTGGAATGCGCTTCCAGAGGGTGTGATAGGACAGAGTACGGTATTGGGGTTCAAGAAGGGATTAGACAATTTAATGGAGGAAAAGTGGATAGAAGGTATAGATAGAGGGTTACTATACAGGTCCTGGACCTGAAGGGCCGCTGCGTGAGCGGACTGCTGGGCATGATGGACCTCTGGTCTGACCCAGCAGAGGCACTGCTTATGTTCTTATGTCAAAGTTTTCAGCCACCTCAAACAGCATGGTCACACTTGGCACTTTTTCCATCTTTTAGTCAAGTTTAGTCATTAATTTGCATGTATAAGGTTGGTACCACAGTCACTTTTATGCCATTTATTACTTATTTATTATATTATATTTATTTCATTATACCTTAATCCCCTGTTCCTTGTGACCCTGGGCAAGTCACTTAATCCCCCCAATGTCTCAGGTACATTAGGTAGATTGTGAGCCCTCCGGGATAGACAGGGGAAAATGCTTGAGTGCCTGAATAAACTCATGTAAACCGTTCTGAGCTCTCCTGAGAGAACAGTATAGAAAATTAAATAAACAAACTAAAACTAAACTAACCTTAAAAGCTGCTTTTGTGACCAGGATAGTCAAATTTTGAAATTTACCTATTTAAAACATGAAAACACTGAATTTTCATCTCTTCATTCTTATATAAAAAATATGAATCATAAAATGCATTGAGGTTATACAAAGATGACCACAGAAGATTTAGAATTGAGTAGTTTTTTGAGATTTGCAATTATAAGTAACTTTCACAAATCAGCTCCCATATGTATTTTCCCATTATTTTCTCATTATATTGTGCTTTGTAGTGGCATTCAAAGTCCAATATATCCTGTTGGAAGTGCTTACCTTGCTTCTCCGATTATGCTTACACTAGTGTTTAAGCCCGTTACATTAACGGGTGCTAGTAAAGCCTCCTTCCCTGACATGTCCACTATTTTCAGCCCCAGCTCCAACACCCCCCCCCAGCCCCCTTCTCCCATCTTTTCCCTTTCAGCTTACAGCCCAAGCCCCCCTTTTCTCACCAAAAGCATTTCCCCCCCACACACACTTCCCTGTGCAGCAGCAGCAGCATTCCCTCCCCCTCCATTTCCCTGTGCAGCAGCATCCCCTCCACTTCCCTGTTCTGGCCAGCTCCCTTACAGTCTCTTGCCAAAGTTATTTTTGAGTTTAAAGCTGCCGCAGCGGCTCCTCTCACAATCCGCGCCTGCATTGGAAGCCTTCTCTCTGACGTGACGTCAGAGAGACTTCCGATGCAGGTACGGCTCGTGAGAGGAGCTGTGGAGACGGCTTTGAACTTAAAAATAACCGGCAAGGGACTGTAAGGGAACCAGCCAGACCAAGGGCCGCACTGTGTTAGACAGAGTCAGGCCAGGAGGGGGGAGTCGCCTCTGTGCGTCCTGCTTAAAGTGCTTCCGCATGCACAGAAGAAACCACCGCTGACTCCTTCTACTGTGCATGTGAAGCCACGGAGCTACAGAGCACGGATCACGCAGGTAGGAGTGCGCATGCGTGCTTAGGGTTTTATTATTAGTGATATTCTCCTTGAATGTCTCAAGATGAGCATCAAAGAGTAAGACAAGGACTTTGAGAGACATCTTATAGCCCATTTTACTGTAATTCTTCACCACATTCTCAACTAACTCCACATAGTTTTTGGACTTTTGATTGCCTAGGAAACCCCAAACTACTGTGACAAAGCTGTTCCAAACTGCTTTATCCTATCTAGTTAGCTTCTTGGGAAATTCTTTGCACTCCAGGTCTTCTTTATCTGTAGTCTGATGAAGATATCCGCTTTGACCTTTGCCTCAGACAGATTAGGGAAGATGTCTTGAAGGTACTTGAAGTCGGCCGACTCCTTTTCTAGAGTTCTTGACAAATTGTTTCATTAGGCTTAATTTGATGTACAGTGATGGCATCAATATCTTTTGAGGGCCCACCAGTGGTTCCCATTTGATGTTGTTTCTCCCCATAGAAAACTCGGTCTACTGTGGCAGTACCACCTTTGGTAATGCATTTTTGTGTCTCTGCTGTCCCAAAGGCAGAGATAGCAAGGAAACTTGCTAAAACTGCCTTGGAGACCCATTAGGAATGCCACCATTTTGAAGTCTTTGATGACCTCCCAGCAATACTCATACATCAAGGTGCCTACTAAGGTCTTGATGCTGTTGTAATCCTCTTTGAGGTGCACTAGGTGAGCCAGTAGATGGGACAGGTACTTGTTTCCATTATGGAGCAGCATGGCTTTTATACTCCTGGATGAGCTGTCAATGAAGAGACAACACTCTTTCGGGTTACAGGCAATTTCAATAGCCTCAAACAGACTGTTCACATTGTGGTACAAGCAGAGCCCATCTGGATGGGGAAAAAAGGGGAAAAAATCTTGGTGATGCTTCATCTGATCTGTGACTTGCACACTTTTATCCAACAAGTTCCACTTCTTGAGCCTAGATGTCAAAAGGGCCCCTAAGTTTACTCAGTATGAAATCAATCTGGAGTGTTCTCAAAAAAGGTAAATTTCTAAATATCAATATCCTGGTCACAGAAGCAAAGTTTAAGGGAAATAATAGCCATTTTCTATAATTTTGTGGCATAGGCAATTAAGAAAGAATACTTATTACCCAAGAACAAAAAAAAGAAGAGCAATATGTAAATCAAATATTCGGTATTGTTACAAGGAAAGTGATTAATGCATGTGAAATCTGTATACTTTGAATATTTACAGGGGAAAAATGAAATAAGCACTCATAATAAATATTATTCACTTTCAGTGCTACATATCAGCAAGTAAAAATAAAAATAAATAATACATATATATTGTAACAGGATCCCACCTGAGCCAAAGCTACACAGAGGAATGCCTATCAGGTTGAACAGGTGAAACCAAAAAGTTGACCCATCAAATCCACAGAAAGACAAAAATCCAAAAGAAAAGAGGCTGTGGAGATGGAGGTTACTGATGTCGACTTTATTTGGAGCAATCATTCATAACTTAAAACACTGAAGATCATCCACAATTTGAGACATTGAAGAGGACCCAGGTGGCACACAATAGGCAAAACTCTCAGTGCCTCTCAATCACACTGAGAGTCTCTTTTGGTCCAGAAAAAGAAGTAAAGTTTTATTGGTGAATGCACATCATATAGTCAGGATATTGGTATTGGCATGAATGGTGCAATATCAAAGATACAAGATTCTCATGTTCAAAAGCAAAACTCCCCTTAACTTAATTTAATATGTGATGCTCGTTGGAAGCTCTTATACATGTGGATGATTACAAGTATGCCATTGGTCAATAATGTGTGTGCTGGTATTGCAATGTACACTTGTCTTATTCATAATTTAATATAATGTGTGTGTATATATATATATATATATATATATATATAATACTTATGCTTTGTATAATCAGATTGTTTCATGTTTTGTTTAATATACTTTGTTATAAAATCAATGAAAAATATTTGAATTAAAAAAAACCCCCAAAAAAAGCCAAAACTCAAAAAGTTTGTTCTTCACTCCTGAGCCTGGCTCAGAGTGCAAATCCATTCCCACTTTTCTAAGAGAATCCACAGGGACCTTCTTTAAACACACTCCTCCTTACAGCATAGCATAAAGAAAAAATAAAACAGAGTCCAAGGATTCCCTTATAACTTGTAGGCCCTTCTTTGGATCAAAGCAGTCTTTCAAAAAGAAACTCTCAGGAATAAACAGACTTTCCTTTTCTGATTGCACACAGCCTACAAACAAACACTCGCCTTTAAAATTGCAAAGTTCCCCAAACACAAGTCCCCTCTTTTACCTGCTTCTGGGTCAAGTAGAGCTATTGCCTTGCCTTGGGCAAACCAGCACTCCCAAGCAGGCTGGTATGCCTGAAAACCACTCTGATATTTGGTCACCCACTCAAAATAACAGGTGTCAGGTCAAAAGTGTGCCAGGACAAAGGCGCGCCCAGACAATTGAGCACAGCGCACGCTGCCGCTCTGCTCTAAATTACTGTTTTTAGCGCTCCGACGGGGGGCGTGGGGGGGAATCCCCCCACTTTACTTAATAGACATCGCGCAGCGTTGTGGGGGTGTTGTGATGGGTGTGGGGGGTTCTAACCCCCCACATTTTGCTGAAAACTTCACTTTTTCCCTGTTTTTAGGGAAAAAGTTCAGTTTACAGTAAAATGTGGAGGGTTACAACCCCGCAAACCCCCCATAAAGCTGGCGTGATGTCTATTAAGTAAACTGGGGGGGTTCCCCAACAAAACCCCCCGTCGGAGCCCCTAAAAACTGTAATTTAGAGCGGCGTGGTGGCGCGCGCTGCGCTCAATTGTCGGCGTGCGCTTTTGTCTTTCGCGCCGTTGTCTATGAACCAAAATAACAGGCTGTCTACACTTCCACAGCACAGTTAAGCTTTAGTAGAAAACCCAGATTAACAGTTTCAAAAAAAAAAAAAAGAAAGAAAAGAGTACAAGCTTTCAGCTGGCAAAGAAAGTCAAACGCTGTTTCTAAACAAAGTTCAAAAAATGCTGAGCCTGCCACGCCTTACTCTGGAATCTTCAGGCACAAACCTTTGCACAGGCAAAAAAAGAACAAAAAAATGTAATGGCCTTGCAGCCTACTCAAACTCCATTCCCTCATCAGGCACATCTGGCAAGTTAGAGTCCAGTGTCCACTCCATGAGACTCTCCTCATCTGACTCGTCCAGTACAGGGCTAGGCTCAGTGTCTTCCCTTTCTTCCATTTCCTAATGCTATTTCTGCATAAGGCAACATACATACATTTCTGTCTTTATGAAATAGGGTCATAAGAACATAAGAATTGCTGCTGCTGGGGCAGACCAGTGGTCCATAATGCCCAGCAGTCTGCTCACGTGGCGGCCCTCTGGTCAAAGACCAGCGCCCTAACTGAAACTAGCCCTCCTGGTTTTATCCCCAGTCACACACATAGAAACATAGAGTATGACGGCAGAAAAGGGCCGGCGGCCCAACAAGTCTGCCCACTCAAGAACCCTCCCTCAGCAAATTTGAATCTCCCAAGAGTCCGTTTTTTAAGCATGACTCTGTAGCAACCCCACTTGTTTGTCCCAACGTCTCTTGAAGTCGAGCACGTTACTGGCCTCGACCACCTGGCATGGAAGACCATTCCATCGATCAACCACCCTTTCGGTGAAGAAGTATTTCCTGGTGTCCCCATGAAATCTTCCCCCTTTAAGTTTTAGCGGATGCCCTCTTGTCGTCGTGGGACCCTTAAGAAAAAACATTTCCTCCTCGACTTCAATGCGGCCTGTGATGTATTTAAATGTTTCTATCATGTCCCCCCTTTCTCTGCGCTCCTCGAGAGAATATAGGCGCAGTCTGGTCAGACGTTCCTCATAAGGGAGATCCCTAAGTCCCGAGACCATCCTAGTGGCCATTCTCTGGATCGACTTCAGTCTCTTCACATCTTTCCGATAATGCGGCCTCCAGAACTGGACACAGTACTCCAGGTGAGGTCTTACCATGGATCTGTACAATGGCAGTATGACTTCAGGCTTTCGGCTGATAAAGCTCCTTCAGTTGCAACCCAGCATTTGTCTAGCTTTTGCTGAAGCTTTCTCCACTTGATTTGCAGCTTTCATATCGTCCTGGATGAGCACTCCTAAGTAGAAAAACATTTTCAAAAACACATCCAAATCAGAATTGGGACATCCTATGCATAATGTTTAAAAAAAATAATCTATCTCATAGCCATTTTCCTAATTTAAAATATATGAGAACATCCAAAATGAACAGAATTTTACTAACTGAAATGCACAAATTATGAATGCAAAAAAAAACCCCAAAAACAAAACACCAAGTACAATGGCATCTGGCAACATTTTTTTTCAAAATTGGCCTTACAGATGTCTTTGTAGAGCAGTGGGCAGTACAGTGGACTGTAAACTAGGATACCAGGTTCATATTCTTCTCTTTCTCACATACACACTGAGCCTACTTAAATACGGAGAAAGCTTTTCAGTGCAAGGCAGGTTTAGCACTTGTCTACAATCATATTTGTTCAAAATATTTCTTTATTCATTTGTTGTGGATGTGTGCTATGATTCAGCCTAGCGGTACGTGCGGTTGAGGACTATAGCTATAGCAAATATTGCAAGTCAATTTATACTCAGTGCTATACCAAAATGTGCTCTAAATAACCCTTATAGTTTTGCAATGTGGAAAATTCAGATACAGTGGTGCCTCACACAACGAACTTAATTGGTTCCAGGAGCAAGTTTGTTATGCGAAACGTTCGTTATGTGAAACGCGTTTTCCCATAAGAATACATGTAAAAAAAAATAATTCGTTCTGCAGCATAAAATATGCTAAGATGACATAAAAAAAGATAAATTTTTGGTTATTATTTTTATTTAGATACATCTAAAAACATAATTGTTTTTTAAAACAACACACATTTTTTAAATTTAAAGACAGACTAAGTAGAGTCTAATTTTACAGTGAGAGAGGGCAGAGTCTCAGCGGCAAAAACTGGGACTTAACTGTTCATTTTTTTTTTTTTTCTACCGTGTTTCCCCGATGATAAGGCAGGGCCATCAAATAAGACAGCCCCCCCTTTTTAGAAAAAAATGTAAAATAAGGCACCCCCCCGCAAATAAGCCACCCACCGATACCTGCGCTTACCCGAATCGGGTGGTACGGTGGGTGACTCCGTGTGGTCCCTGGCACCCCCGACACGATCGGGGCAAGAGGGAGCTCAAGCCCTCTTGCCCCCCCGACTCCCCGACACGATCGGGGCAAGAGGGAGCCCAAGCCCCCTTGCCCCCCGACCCCCCGACACGATCGGGGCAAGAGGGGGCCCAAGCCCTCTTGCCCCCCCCCGACTCCCCGACACGATCGGGGCAAGAGGGAGCCCAAGCCCTCTTGCCCCCCCCGACTCCCCGACACGATCGGGGCAAGGGGGAGCCCAAGCCCTCTTGCCCCCCGACTCCCCGACACGATCGGGGCAAGAGGGAGCCCAAGCCCTCTTGCCCCCCCGACTCCCCGACACGATCGGGGCAAGAGGGAGCCCAAGCCCTCTTGCCCTCCCGACTCCCCGACACGATCGGGGCAAGGGGGAGCCCAAGCCCTCTTGCCCCGCCGATTGCCCCGCCGATTCCCCAACTCCCCGACAATATCGGGCCAGGAGGGAGCCCAAGTCCTCCTGGCCACGGCGACCCCCTAACCCCACCCTGCACTACATTACGGGCCCCGCCCCCAGGAGGGACCTAAGGCTCCCGGGCCTATTCTGATTGGCCCAGGCGCCTTAGGCCCCACCAGTAGGCGGAGCTTTGGGACGGATGGGCCAATCCGGCCTCATTCCGTCGTTGGCTGCCTGCCGGACAGGCGGGTTTGGCTCCCGTCTGTCCGGCCAACTACAGAAAGGTACGGGGAAGGGGGTTGGGGGTGTCGTGGGGGTCGGCCAGGGGGGTAGCGGGTCAGCTGGGGGGCGGTCGGAGGTTCTTGGGGGGGGCGGTCGTTGGGGGGAGGGGGGGTTTGCGTCGAGGGCAGGAGGGCCTGGGATCCCTCCTGCCCGTAATGTAGTGCAGGGTGGGGTTAGGGGGTCGCCGTGGCCAGGAGGACTTGGGCTCCCTCCTGGCCCGATCGTGTCGGGGAGTCGGGGGGGCAAGAGGGCTTGGGCTCCCTCTTGCCCCGATCGTGTCGGGGAGTCGGGGGGGCAAGAGGGCTTGAGCTCCCTCTTGCCCCGATCGTGTCGGGGAGTCGGGGGGGCAAGAGGGCTTGGGCTCCCTCTTGCCCCGATCGTGTCGGGGGGGGCAAGAGGGCTTGAGCTCCCTCTTGCCCCGATCGTGTCGGGGAGTCGGGGGGGCAAGAGGGCTTGGGCTCCCTCTTGCCCCGATCGTGTCGGGGAGTCGGGGGGGCAAGAGGGCTTGGGCTCCCTCTTGCCCCGATCGTGTCGGGGAGTCGGGGGGGGCAAGAGGGAGCCAGGCGGAGAGAGGGCAGTTAAGCGCAGTGCCTGCGCGGAAGGATGCAGCTCGGGCGACTTCGTTGTGTGAAACGAAGTTCGTTGTACGAATCAAGACATAAAGTTCGTTGTGCGCAGCGTTCGCTGTGCGAGGCGTCCGTTATGCGAGGCACCACTGTACATTCTTTAATGGTTTGCTGCAGTTAAGAACTTGCATTCCATTTGAGATGTGTATATTTCTTTACCATCAGAGGAAGCAAAGTGTTCAGTTTGTTTACCTAATCTGAGTGTGGTTGTGCCCATCCAATTGACTGTTAAACTTAGGGCCTCTTTAATAAAGGCGCGCTAAGGGTTCCTTTTATCAAGCTCGCGCTAGCGGGGTTAGCGCACGTGACTTTTCATCACGCGCTAACCCCCGCGCTGGCCTAAAAACTACCGCCTGTTTAAGGGAGGCGTTGGCGGCTAGCACGGCCGGCGGTTTAGCGTGCGTTAAACCGCTAAAGCGGCTTGATAAAAGGAGCCCTAAGCGTTTTAGCGTGGATTTAGCGCACGCTGAATCAATGCATGCGCTAACTGCGTCCATAGGATAACATGCATGTGTTAGCGCGCACTAAAAAGCATAGCACACCTTTGTTAAAAAAAGGGGTTAGTTTTCTTAAGGGAAGCAGATCTGATGCATGTTTCTTTTTTACTGTATTATTAAATTCAGTACTTTTGATATTGTTAAATCACTTCAGGTCTGAACAGAGATTCCGCTGTTACCTTACTGACATTATGCTGGGAGAAGAATATATAAGTAGGAGGATGGAAAGGAAGGCATTTTGGACATTTTTTATTAAACTATGGTGATTTATCTCTCCTTGGCGTGTGACCACTATTTAATGTTGTATAACGTATTCTGTTTCAATAATTTGCGATCATCTTAATCATATTGTTGAAAATAAAACTATAAACTTGGCACTCACACAGCTTCACGTCGCCAAACTTAAATCATCATTCCAGACTCCAAAATTGGCAGAAATTACCGTAGCTCCATTTATTAACAATTTCAACTATTACTTACAAAACAATTTTAACTCACCCCAGATGGCCTTAATAACTCCTATAATCAATACATCCAAATGGCTAGTCGGTGATAAACTAGCTCCCTGACTATACAAGCTTTATGTCAACATCAATTCCATATATACGTGGAGGGGCATAATCGAAAGAAACGTCTACGTCCGTTTTCGTCCAAGTGGCAAGACGTCCAAAGTAAAAAACAGCTTAGGACCCATTTTTGAAAAATACGTCCAAATTATTTTTCGTTTTGAAAATTGTCTAACTATACGTCCTGCCGATCTGATCGTCCAAGCTGCTAAATCATCCATCTTTATACCACATTTTCATCCAACCTTTTGTCCAAGGCAAAAATGCCTAGAAACAGACCTTTTGGATGTGGGAGGGGTCTACAAAGTGATGGACTGGACAACCAGACATGGCACCAAAATAGTGGGGTACCTTACAGGGCACTGCTGTGAACTTCACAAAAAGGGTGCCATGTCTTCATCTCACTACTGCTCCATTATAGATAATGGAGAGCCCTCCAAACCACCTTCAAAATCCATTAGACCCACCTATCTACCAGCTCAATAACCCTTATGGCTGCAGAAGCCACTTATAGGACAGTACAAAAGGGTTTGGTTTTTTTTAAGGGGAATGCACATGTTTAACCAGCAATGCAGTGATTATGGGCATGGGTCCTTCTCTCCATGAGTCTCTAATCCACCCCCAAGACAACTTAAGCTGCCTCTGTGCAGGTCGACTAGGCTTTCCTATACCAGGCTGCCAGGTGATGATGATATGGAGGCTGAATTTTAAGGTGTGATTATGATTTTTATGGGGTTGGGGAGGATCGGTGATCACTGGGGTAGTGTGTGGGGGTCTGTAGTTTGTGTCTGCAGTGCTTATCTAGTGACTTTAAGTGTTTTTTGTGACTTAGACCATGTTTTAAATAGTCTAAGTCCCAATGTCCAAGTTCCGTCTATGCTGTGCTGTATAACTACATGCAGTGCGACTAAGTCTAAGCCTGCCCGTGTCCCACCCAAATCCCTCCTCAGCACTCCTCCTGAAACGCCCCATTTACCTATAGTTGTTTAGTGGCACTGTGAAGGCCTAGGTCATTTTTTAATACGTCCAAAACCCGATGTTATTATCGGCACTTGGACGTTTTTGACTGATGATCGTCCAAGTGCCGACTTAGGCCGTTTTTCTCTTTCGATTTATGAGCCCCATAACGTTTTTGAAAATGTGTTCTGTATGAGCTGCAGTTTGCAGGCTAGGGTGGTGTTGATGTCAGTATAGATGAAGTTGCAGTAGTCCAGCTGTGTTAGGATATTCTAAGGCCCATACTCTATAAACGGTACCATAAGTTAGGTGATAGTAGGTACGCTATGTGACATGGACCCTGCGCTGCACCCCCTTATCTCAGAGTCGCAGGACAATCAGCTCCCTAGTCCTACCCCTGAGCCCTCAGAGAGGCAGAAGGAAACAGTGCAGCCTTAAAACCTTTAACACTGTTCCTTTAAGAAATCTCAGTAGAAAGCCCCTGGTTAGTGGCAAAGGCTCTTTTAAGAATTTGCCTGTTGCTTCCAAGGGGCTAGGCCGAGCTACAGCAGAGCCCTTTTCCCCAGCTGAGCCAGAACAGAAAAGGGGGAGGAACAGCGTGGAGCTGGAAGCAAACGGTGAGAGCGAAGAAGCCAAGCAGCCGGTTTCTAGTGGCTGGGAAATGTTTGATGCTGATATGCCTGAGGAGGATTTGAAAGTAAGCCCAGACCCAGAAATGGAGTGAGAGCAAGTTGTTTCTTCTGAACACTTCACAGAGGACGACAGCATGGATGTGAGCACTGCCTAACTACAGGTCAGACAATTGGAGTCTTTATTTTGTTGCTGCAGAGTTTTTGTTTCCCTTTGTTTTTTTCTTTTTCACAGGGAAAGTTTTGCTGGACTCTTGTGGCGTGGGTGGAGCACCCAGGACAAAATGTTTGCTAAGGCACTAGTGTTTTGTCTGTGGTTTATTTTTCCTTTTTTTCCCCCTGAAACCCTATTTTTGGAGGTTACTCTGTTCCTGGACATTAAGAACTGCTAAGGAAATACAAAAGTACCACAGTCTGTTAAAATTGAGGGACGTAGCTTTGCTGTTGTCACACTGTGCACTGTAGTATTTTGGGAGGGATATGTTCTTCCCCTCGTGGCTAATTACCAGCCCAGTTATACTAGAGCCTGAAAGCCAAAGGAAGAGCGCTAAGAAAAGGAGTTTGTTTCTTAAGCCAAATTGCAAGGCATGTACCTTGATAGGGGTTTTGGTTTTCCTTTTCCTTTTAGTCCCTGAGCGAGTGACTCAGGTGGGACTAGAAGCCACTAAACTATAGGAGTTTACGTTTGGGAAACTTTTGTTTTCCTTTGCCTAAGTTTGGTGAGGGCAGGACTGTTCTTTTTACCACAGCATGGTAGAATTTAAAAGTTGTTTTTTGGATTTTTTTTTTCCTATGTGTGGCCATCTGACATGGACTGAATAATAAAGCTGTGCTTTAATTATTAAAGTAAGATTACCTTATCCGAGAGTAAAGACTGGTGATTTTTGTACTGTTAGAAGAGCTGTTAACCTTAACAGCCTCAAAAGTGTTACAAAACAGTGGAAGTAGGAGCCACTGTCTTCTTAAAGCTAAGCCACACAATTGTCCATCCAGCCAGGGCACCCTGGCCGGTTTCCCTGTGACCAGCTAAGCGTCCCCTGTCATAGCTCCTACAGCCTAACTTAAGCGGCAAGGCAGTTTTTAAAAGCAACCTTAAAATTGTTTAAAACCAAAAACGTAGGTGCCTAGAGGTATCTACAAAACCGTTGTTCATGTTTACAGTAGCACCTAAAAACACCTAAGGTCAAAGTAGGCGTGTCACACACTGGAAATGACTTTAGACATCCTTGGGCACCACCGTGAGATGCGATTCGTGTCAAACATAGGTGCTGGAAATGTAGGCCTCAAAAATCCTAGCCTATATTTCTCGTGCCTATGTTTGAGGTAGCTGAAGTTCTACAAATGGTGCCATTGAGTGACAGACATGTGATCGGCAGCCATAATTTAGGTGGCTGCCAATACCAGCACTGTTTGTAGAATCCGGCCCTAAATTTATGCAAGAGAAGAATTAAGGTAAAACTTTACTCTGATAATGTACTTATATTTGCTTTATCTTGTAAAGGATTTTTCAGATTGCTTTACGGTTTGTTGGAGAGTGAATATCATTTGCCCAGATAATCCCCCCCTTCCCCCCTTCTTAGTTAGGGAAGTCTTACTGAGTTGCTAAGAGAGAGATGAGAAACACACCAAGCACACACAACTAGAATCATGTCATATACAGTAACTGAAGCTCCAGGGAGTTTTCTATCTGATACTTAAAAGCAGCACCATAAAGAAAAAACCCCGAAGCATACAGCACTGACTCCTATTATTGAAAAGATTGGAGGCAGACTAACAAGCAAAGGTCACATTATTGGTAATGATTACATATGTCACAAGAAGCAAGCCAGAGGTCATATGGTCAATGGACAAAAGTTACATTATATACGTCATAAATCATAAGGTCATAACGTCATAAAAACTTTTTATCTTCAAGCAAGGATGTTTTCTAGGGCAGAGTGCAAGCTTTCTACCATAGCAAGTCTTAGCTGATATATCTGAGCAATATTCTTTATACCTATATTTCATTATATAGGTTTTCAGTGGGGAGGTGGGGGGTGGGGGAGGTAATCCTCACATGCCCCTTTCAGGGTCTACAGGTTTATATGAGTGCTTTGAAATTTTATATTTACTTTTTGTGATTTTAAAAAGTGATCCATATATCTAATAAAATGAAATGAAACACAGGGAAAAAGGGAGCATACAAAGAACAAAGCTGGGTAAAGCATAAAAAGAAGTACCTGAACTAGTGGAATTTTGACTTTGATTCTAGTCACTTAAACATCTGCATGTGTCACTTGTGCAACTATGGTGACTGTTAATAATAATAATAACAACTTTATTTTTGTATACCGCAATACCACAAACAGTTCAGAGCGGTTTACAATGTAAGAGACTGTACATATACAGCGAAGATACAATGTAAGGGAATGTACTATGCAGTTGAGAACAGTTTACAATGCAGGGGACTGTACATATTCAGCACAGGTGTTTATACAGTGAAAAACAATGCAGATTTACAATGCAGGAGACTGTACATATACAGCACAGATATTTATACAGTGAAGATAAGTGAAGATAAGTGTGCATCATGAGCATAGCATCACTTGAGCAACTGTCATTTAAGTGTGCATTATTTGACTGTATGTTATTTCTCTTTCAACTCTCCGTCTATGCTGTCCAGGGCTGCCCAAGTCCGGTCCTCGAGATCTACTGGCAGGCCAGGTTTTCTGGATATCCACAATGAACATGCATGAGAGAGATTTGCATACCAAGAAGGTAGTGCAGGCAAATCTCTCTCATGCATATTGTGGCCGGGCCAGGACCCAAGTGAGTGGGCAAACCCGGCTCGGACCGCAGGTAAGATTTATTTGTGCACCTTTTATATGGTGGGTGGAAGAAAACCCGTACACTGGATTTCTTAACCAGATTCCCTAGGTTTATTGATGCAAACACAAAAGAAAAAAAAAATTCTCACAACGAACCAATGTTCTGCCCGGCCTTGCTTATCAAGTTCCTTTACACTTAGGACTATCTTGGAGCTTCCATCCAGGGACTCGACAGTCCTTATCAACAAAAAGAATAATCAAGAAAAAACAAACATGAATCTTCAATCCCTTTTCTGTCCAATATTCTCAGGATCGCTGGCTTCTCTTAGCTACAGTTCCTTATAGCTCAGCTGAGCACTGCCGGTGTCAGCTCTCTCTCTCTTCCCATATCTTCTCGATAAGAGCAAAAAAAAAAAAAAGTCTTCTCTTTTACTACTTCCCCCCCTTTAACACTCTGTCCCCTTTTGAAGGACATTCAGAGCCCTGCCTTACCGGCTGTGTGGGGCAAACCTCCCTTTTACCTAAGGTCTTCAGACCCACCCAAATTATGCCCCTAACATCCTTTATCTTTAGTTCTTAGGGAGACTTGTAGAAATGAGGTTCAAAGAAACACTTTTCTTAATTAGGCACTGCTGCCTTATCATTGCTTGTAGCTTCCCTCCGGCTCAGGTCTCTAGGTCAGTGACTGGATTCCTTACAGGAAGGAAGGAAACAATTACACACTGCTCACTACTATGTCCATGTCCACCCCAAACACACTTTCTTCTGGGTCACCTCAACTAGACATTTCCCATTCTGTGTCCAGGGAACTGGGGCTTTCCATCAAGTCATCCACTTCTGGCTTTACCTCCCATACCCCTCTCTGCATGCTTGCCAGCTTTCCTAAACCGTTTTCTTCCTTAGGATAAACTTCCAGCCCTTCACCCCAAGGCTTAATGGGAAAGTTACTGTACCTCCCTGGAGTTAGACTTTCCTTCCTTGTGGGCTGGCCTCCTGAAAACCTTCTTGGCTGGAGGATAGGAGAAGTGTGGAAACTGCCCTTCGTATGTGGTACTCTGCTTTCCCAATTGGGAGCAGCTGTGTCTCTCTCCTGCTCTCCCTGCACACTTGCTACTTGAGGCTTCTGAGCCTGCAAACTACGGTGGTTGACTCCACCCCCTTCTGGGTTAATCTCCTGTTTCACTCTAGCTCTGGGAAAGGAGTAATAGGGGATAGGCTCTGTTTTCTGTGCCTCCCTGCCTGCATTTCTGGCTGTGACCTCACCTGCCTTTTCTCCCATCTCTCTGGCTGTACTGAACTAGTGCTTTTAGCAGGGTGTACAGGCTTTATTTTAGGGATTGCAGGTTTAAGGGCCATCTTTTTAACCGTGACAGGAGCTTCCCTGTCACAATATTCATTGCGGATATCCAGAAAACCTGGCCTGCCAGTATATCTCGAGGACCGGACTTGGGCAGCCCTGCTTGTAAACTATTCTCTTTATGGAATGAAACTTTAGAAGTCATCAAAAGGAAGGAATAAAATCTATTTCATTGGCAATTCTTATTGCCTTTCCAAGAACAAAGCAGCAATAAATTGGAATTGTGATCATCAACATTGTAATGGGAGTTTAACCACTTCTATTGATTACAGCGCAACTAATGCCTGCTTTAAAGAACTGAATGGCCATAACCATCCTTCAGCTGCTTCTGCTGAGCAGCTAAAGTTAAGTTACAAAGAATGACTGATGAGGAATGTGTAAATTGTGTCCTCTATAGGCGCATGATCAGGTCAGCAATTGCATCATTTACCGAAGAAGCACTCATACCTGCTCCGTTGAAAATGTCAATAGCGTGTCAAATTCAGCATATTCATAAATGCACAGATGGGTATATGCTTGAAATGATCACTGTTGATGACTTGCAGATTCCTGTGAAATATCAAACCGTGATGGCAGAAGAGTACCGAGGCCATCGCGAGCTATAGACGGAGGGTGCTATTATCAATAATTTCACATATCCGCTATAGGTCTTGGAACCTAATTATCCACAGATACAGGGGCCCTACTATATATTCCAAACACAACGCTGACATAAAGTATTAAAGGCAGTTTTAAACTTTCTAAATATGTGGCTTTTACACACTATGCAAAATGTTATAAAATCAAACTTTAAGACAAGGAACTCAGCATTGTATCTCTGGATTCAAATTACAAAGCAGGAAGCCAATACCCACAATTAGCATATCTAGCTGAACATAATGCTTATAGGCTACCCTTCTGTAGTCAATTTAAGAGCTTTGGAGTTCATGTCAGAACACTTCTTTATCCTAGCTTGTCTTCATCTGTTACTGCCTCTAGCTATTCTTTTTTATTTTTGGCTCAGTCTTGCCTGTGGGTGCCAACTGTCAAAGCCCAAATGAAAATAGTATCTGATGACAGGACAGATGTAATAACTGCTGCAAATATGAACAAGTTTCTATATAGACATAGCTTTTGGACAAGGCCCTGAGGAATGCGCAGATTCATAACAACGACAACAAAAAAAAAAAACCAAAGAAAAGATTGTTCTGTATCTTCTGTAAACATAGGGCTCCTTTTACTAAGCTGCGTTAGGGCTGTAACGCGCGGAATAGGGCACGCTACGTTGCCGCGCACGTTAGACCTTAACACCAGCATTGAGCTGGAGTTAGGTCTAGCCGCGTAGCGCACAGTGTAGCGCGCGGTAATTTCCTGCGTGCGCTAAAAACGCTAGCGCACCTTAGTAAAAGGAGTCCATAGTAGCAAATGAAAAGTTCAAGTATTAGGGTCTATTTTCAAAGAAAATAGAATTCATACTGCTAGACCTATAAAGCTCTATGATCCATTAAATTCAGTTAGGAGTAAGAGTTCTCTACACTTCAAAGGAGAACCAATCTCTAATCTATCTTGAAGTTTTGTTTAGATTTTAGCTGGTTTGGTTTAATCCATTGATGTGATTCATAATAAATTGTATTAAGTGGGATTGTACTTGTCTGTTCGACACCATTTCTCCAAGAAATCTCAACGTTTCAATTAAATGGAGTCAATTTTTTTTGAATGCACAAGTCATTAGCAATCCTTTAATGTGTATTTATTAGAGGTTGGGGAATTTAAAGTTCAGTGTTTTAAGGGCAGTGGCTGTCATGTTTTGTTAGAATTAACTCATATATGTATAAACTCGTATATGCTCTTTTATGTAGGTTGGAGCCACAATGATTGATAATGGATTGAAGCTTATAATATGAGCGTTGTTTTTCTATTGTGCAATATTGATTTATATTTTGATAAATCTAGAGTGGTGGGTTTTGTTGTTTTGGGTTTTTTTTAAGTTCAGAATTCACATATGAAGTTTCTGTGAAGCACAGATTTGCCAGTGTCAGATGACATTTTGATCCCTTAGGCCAGGAGAGGGGGGATATGATTGAGGCATTTAAATACATGATTACGGGACATGTCGAGGTGGATGATGACATCTTCTTTCTCAAAGGACCCTCGGCCACAAGAGGGCATCCGCTCAAACTCAGAGGAGGGAAATTTAATGGGGCCATCAGGAAGTATTTCTTCACGGAAAGAGTGGTGGACCATTGGAACAAGCTTCCAGAGCAGGTGGTCAAGGCCGCCAGCGTGCTTGACTTTAAGAATAAATGGGACATCTACGTGGGATCCCTACAAAAGTCGAGTTAAGGAACTGAGTGATTTGCACTCAGACTTAATGGGGTGGGTCATCTTTCTATGTTTCTAAGTCCCTCCTCGAGGGCAAAAATCCAATCGGGTTTTCAGGATTTCCCCAATGAATATGTATGAGATCTATTAGCATACATTGAAACAGTGCATGCAAATAGATCTCATGCATATTCATTGGGGAAATCGTGAAAACCCGACTGGATTGTGGCCCTCGAGGAGGGACTTTGACACCCCTGCCTTAGGCCTTCTTTTACTTAGCTGCAGTAGAGGTTTATACCGTGGCCTGGAGCGCTAAATGCTCTGACGCTTCTCTGATGCTCATAGAAATTCTATGAGCGTTGGAGCATTTAGCACTCTGGGCTATGGTAAAAACCTCTACCGCGGCTTAGTAGAATGAGGCCTAATATCCTGTGTGGAGGAAATGAAATTTGGACACTTGGGGGTAATTCTATAAGAAGCTGCATAGATTTAGGTGACAAGTACACACATAGGGACAGATTCTATAAAAGGTGCCTAACTAAGTAGACACCTAGCAAAGCGGCACTTACCTCATATCAATCAAAGGTAGGCACCGTTTGTAGAATTATACCTAGCTGCACCTAAATCAGCTAAGGCACTGGTACGCATCATAAGGTTAAGCATCGGTATATTAATCCAATGTTTTCTTGGCCTAATGTACTGGTGCCTAACATAGACGCCTCCCGATACCTACATGAATTTACACCCAAACTCTACTCCTAACCATACCTACTTTCTGTGTAGGTGCCAGTAGACACTTCAGTGTACAGTAGGTGCCCGCCATCTAATTAAAAAAAAAAAAAAAAAATCAGTTAAGCTAATTAAAATAAATAAGCTAATTAAAATAATTAAATAAATAAGTTAATTATCTAGATTCATAAGCACCTTTGATAGAATCAAGGCCATAAAGTCTAGTCTACTAGTGATTTAAGTGCGTTTGTGGTAATAATCTGGCTTTGCGTTAGTTTTTAAGTATGGGGTTATTTTCAATGATGTGTATTTTACAGATGGCCATTCACATAGGTGAAGTTGGGGCGGAATGCATGAGTGAAGAGCTCACTTAAATGCATAATTCTATCGGGAAGTAACAAATAAGTCAGTGGGTACAAATGATCTTAAGAAGAGTTCACATCTAGAGCTTCCAATATCCTCTTACCTCCATACTGTTAATAAATGTCACTAACTGAGCAGGTTGAGAAACATATATTTAACAATACAGATACATGAACATAAGAATAGCCTTACTGGAATCGGACCAATGGTCCATCTAGCCCAGTATCCCGTCTTAATGGAGGCAAATCCAAGTCACAAGTACCTGGCAAAAAAACAAATAGTAGCAGCATCCCAAGCTCCAGGGCAAGCAGTGGCTTCTCCCATGCCTGTCTCAACAGCAGTTTATGGACTTTTCCTCCTAGTTTCTCTGGTTATATCAAGAAATATCTGAACAGTAGAAATTAAAAAGGAAATAGTAGTATCTATAAAGAAAAATCATAACAGCCAATCTTTACCAGAGCTTAGTGCTAATGTTAACTACTAATGTTAACTACTAATGTTTCATGAACATGAACGCTCAAATCAAGTTTCTCTAATGAGGAAACAACCTCCAGAGTCCAGTGCTTGACCCGTATCTTGCTGGGAGTCTCTAGACCTCTTCCCATTTAATCAATAAATTCTTGAAACAGGAGAACATGATGACCTACTACTACTATTAATTATTTTTATAGTGCTACCAGACATAAGCAGCACTGTACAGAGTCACAAAGAAGACAGGCCCTGCTCAAAAGAGCTTACAATGATCATTCTGGAAGTTTCATATATTTTTTTTAAACATCTCACAAGGAAACTCAAGAGATGTTGTAAGAAACTTAATAAACCAAAGGTTACAATTTCTAGTACTATACTCCACTCCAGTATCTTAATCTTGGACCTTAACTTAGTCATATTCTTAAACACCACAGAATTTATCAAAGAAAGCAAATAGAATGTTAGGCATGATAAAGAAAGGAATCACGAGTAGATCGGAGAAGGTTATAATGCCGCTTTATAGAGCAATGGTCAGACCACATTTGGAATACTGTGTGCAACATTGGTCTCCCAACCTAAAGAAGGATATAAAACTGTTGGAGAGGGTGCAGAGACGAATAACGAAGCTAATAAAAGGTATGGAGAACTTGGAATATGAGGAATGACTTAAGAGACTGGGATTGTTCTCCCTTGAGAAAAGGAGACTGCGAGGGGATATGATCGAGACTTTCAAAATACTGAAAGGAATTGACAAAACAGAGCAGGATAAAAAATTATTTACAATGTCCAATGTGACACGGACAAGAGGACATGGACTGAAGCTAAGGGGGGACAAGTCCAGGACAAATATCAGGAAGTTCTGCTTCACGCAAGAGTAGTGGACACTTGGAATGCTCTCCCAGAGGAGGTTATTGTGGAATCCACCGTTCTAGGATTTAAAAGCAAACTAGATGCACATCTCCTTACGTAAGGCATAGAGGGATATGGGTGACTAAAATTACGCCAGGTGTACACCTGGCTGGGCCTCCGCGTGTGCGGATCGCCAGACTTGATGGACCGAAGGTCTGATCCGGAGATGGCAGTTCTTATGTTCTCCTTCAAAGACTGAAATTGATCAGCAAAGTTCTCTGTTGAAAATAGTAGCTACAAACTTTATCTTCAAGCTTTCTGATTCTAAGTTCATGTTCCTGTACTTTACCAGACAAAGGGGCCCTTCTATTAAAGTGCATTATGCACTTAGCATGTAGTCAATGAACAAAAACAGCCTAACATGCAAACATACCATCCGGTCCTTGGAAGCAGCTCTTCCCCGAATATACCCAGTCATTAAATTCCAATCAAAAAGGAAGCTATAGGATCAGGCCAGCCACGTAACTTGGAAACAAAGGCCACTCCTACTAAGCTGGGACTTTGTTGGAGGTACAACATTTCTTATCCGGATTTAATTTTATTGCACTGGGGGGGGGAGAAGGGGATAATAATTTGTGTAAGGTAAGAGGAACTGTTTTATATTTAAATCTTTTTTATTAAACAGTGGCAACAGCAGGAACAACTAGCTACCGCGGAGGACTGGACTCTTATGTCCTCCACGGTCATTATCAAACACCAAACCACCCCTACCCCGCACAAAGAAACCTGCCCACCCTCCTTCCCTCCCTCCCCCACCAACAAAAATACTACAGTACAGTCAGGGGTTAGATGTCAAATAGATATGCCCGAATACAATTGAAGTCTATTCAGGATACGGCTACGACTCACAGGGGATAAAATGTTCAAATATGGAGTCCAGGTGTTGACAAAGTCTCTGCTCCGGCAACGAGAAGAACAGGCCAAGTGAAGAACAGGCCAAGTGGGCCTCCCAGCCCATAAGCTCATGTAGCCGATTCTTCCAAAGCCAAAAGGAGGGGGGCTCAGAAGAGAGCCAACAACATAAGATACATTTCTTCCCCAAAATGGAACATTTACTAAGAAATAGTTTTTTCTGAAGAAGTGTACACGGAGAGCAAGGAACTGTTTTAATTTTACAAATGAAGAAGGATTTTATGGTGCTTGCCTGCTCTTTTCTTTGCACCTGTTTAGTGTGGTCCCAGATTATTCCAGGATTAGTTTGGAGGGAAGCTAGACATGGTAAAGGTTTTGAGCTCCTACAGAAGCGAGTAAATGCCGAGGTGTCTAAGTTTGTTGGATATTTGGGTGGCATAATATTGACTCATTAATTGTTAACAGTGGACTTTCCAGGATTCTACCATCCGGATTGTATTCATTTATCTGAGATTGGGTTGGATATCTTTTATCTACAATGCAGCACTTGTTGGAATCCATCTATGAGGGTTCAGTTGGTGGGGGGGGAGGGAGGAGCGGCGAAACACATAGGCTATCACTACTTTGATGGGGAAAATGAGTTATTCTAGGTGGCCATCAGCATGGGGTGAAGAGGTTTTAGGGAATTATTGCTGTGGTATACTTGTGTGTGATACTGCTACAGGTAACTGTGAGGTCAGGCAACACCGCAGGTCTTGCAGGAGGGAGAAATTCGGTTGAATTTGAGAATGAATTTGGATTTGACATGGCAGCTAGGCCATTACTGACTAGCTGACAGGGGAAGTAAGAGGCTGCTCTAGGAGAATTGTTAATGGAATTTTGACTTGTTACTTTGTTAATGGCTAGAATTGTTAAAATAAAGCTGCGGCCAACATACAGCATTTTATCCAAGAAGGTTTTGCAATCTGTTATTTAGAAGTATTGTGGGATTTAATATGGATATGTGCGATGAAAGTGGTGCAAGTGCCAGATGTTATGGAAATTAGACTAAACATCCTTAGTCTCACTGAAGAGAATATAATGCATAAATGAAGGAATACAATTAAGGGAGAGATGAAGTAATTTTAAATTTAATTTTTATTTTAACTTCTTTATATAAATTGAATTGCAACAGGGTTAGTTTTAGACTTTCAAATCATTTGTCGATAGCTATAAATCACAACAGCATTTTAGTGAATTGCAGCAGTTGGTGAAATATGTGCTGCCGCAACATTTTAACCTGCCAAACCAGCGCCATATAAATAAAAATGATATGAAATGGGACACTAGCAAGTGGACAGTGAGGCCCAGATTCTCAAAATGGTGCCTAAGTTAAGCTCATGGATCATGTCTATTAACGCATAACTTAATTGCTGTAATTGGCTTTAATTGGCATAGTAATTGACCACGCCATTTAAAACCAATTAAAAACTCATTAAAAAAGTAGACGCTCAGAGGCATTTACCAGGGTAGGCGCTGGAATCACACCTACAGCATGGTGTCTAGCAATGCCTAAGGTGAAAGTAGGTGTGTTTAGGGAAGAAGATGACCTTAAGAGCCACTATGCACAATTCTCTATAAAACCTAGGTGCTGAAAATGTAGGCCTTTAAAACATTGGCCTAATTACCGACACCTAAGTTTTGTCTTAAGCGCCGGTAGCCACAATTCTGTTAATGATTGAGATGCTGTTTATAGAATCCGGGCCTGAGTGCATCAATAGCCTACAATACTCACCTTGAGATACTGAATACAGTTGGTACTTGAAGTGATATTGATCCTGATCTCACATTGTGCACAGAATTTACCAAGTTTCCAAATTTATTTATAATTTGATAGACTGGCCATCAACAAATATCTGGTTGGTTTACAAAGCTAAAATTTACAATTAAAAAAAAAACATTAAAAAAAAAAGAAAGGGGGGGACTTGACAAAGACGATTGGGAAGGGAAGGGTTGCTACATAAGGTAATAGGGGAGGGAAGATATTATAAATACATCTAAGTGAAAATAAAATTAAATTGAAGGAAGGAGGGGGAGGGGAAAAAACAAAAAGGGAGAGGAGGTCGCTTCTTAAAAGCGGTTCATAGTGAATGCTGCTGGATTTACAATTTGCTTAGTCAATGTTTTGTTTTTAAGTTTGTAGAAATCTGGAATGAACTTCCTGACTCCATTAGGATTATAGGTCAGCTGCAATTATTTCGTAAGACCCTGAAAACGTTCTTCTCGCAATCCTTAAATGGTTTAATCATAGTCTCAATGAAATGGTAATACTATAGTTCTTCTCTCATGTTTCTCTCTATATATACTCTAGTCTTAATTATATGTGAACCAAGTCGAGCTCCAGTGGGAGATGACCCGGTATACAAACCGAAGATTAGATTACATTAAATTCAAATTCAGCTTCTCACAAAATATTCCCTCACTTCTAAACTATTAATTTTGGATTGTTCAAACAGTAACCGATTCCTAAATCAACAATAAACACTAACTATATACCACAGTGTAGGAATGCCCCACAAAGGAAACACACATACACACGCAGTCTTGGAATTGGGAGGAGGCGCTAGTAAGGGCTAGCTCTGAGTCCCTATTTATTATGCTTCTAAGCTAATGACATCATAGTAACTCCCTCGTTTACACATCTCATGATTGGTGGGTACAAAGGTACATGGTTTTACATTGGTGGATACAAAGATAGGTACATGCTTTTTACCTTGTGATTACCTCGTGCTTTTACCTCGTGATCATCCTCCAACTCAGCACTTAGACAAGGGCCTGAGTCTTTGCACATATGCAATGCCTGTTAACTGATGTCCTTACCAAATAAGGACAGCTCAAATAAGATAAGCATGTGACAGTCTAAAGGTTATAATGCATGCTCCTTAGCCTTAAGCTGTAGGCAAAGTCTGATTGTTGCCCATATAAGGGATGCTTATACAAGATAAGGAATAAGGGTAAATGTGTGTCGGGTTAATATGTGACAAATGCAGTCTTGTGACAAGATGCTAGTATTTTTCCTTTACTTAGAATGGCTGCATGGAAAGAAGGGAAAGGGAATGGGGATAATTCATAATTCTTTCCCAGGGGCTCATAATTCTTTCACAGGGGCAGTGAAATCAGTGTGCTGATTTTGCCCTGTTTCAGAATGGTAGAATGGCGTCCCTACACCACAGATATTTTTAACTGTAAAAACAAATTCACAACTGTAAAGGGAACAGAGCAGTGATGTTGAGTTGTGTCATCACTGGCAATTAGTTCAAGAAATATGTGAAAAATGTTCCAGATTTGCCAGGCTACAGGAAAACCCTTGATTGGAAAATGTCTAACCAAAAATAACTCGTATTTCCTTCCTATCCATCTAATCACAGTACAGTTTCACATTTTATCCTATCATAGTACTTCCTTCTAATCCATCCAATCACAGAAACTACATTGTGATTGGATAAAATAAGAAACTATATTGTGATTGGATGGATAAGAAGGAAGTAATAATTTCCAGTGATAACACAACTTCATCACTGCTTTGTTCCATTTACAGTAGTGAATTTCTTTTTACAAACAAAAATCTGAGGTATATATTTAAAATGATTTAACCACATTTATTTTCTTTTGTGTCAAGGCATAGAGGGGCATAATTGAAAGGGACTTCTAAGTCCATTTACGTCCAACTCGCAAGTCATCCAAAGTAAAAAACAGCCTAGGACACATTTTCGAAAAATACGTCCAAAATTTTTTTACTTTCGAAAATTGTCTAATTATACGTCCTGCAGATCTGATCATCCAAGTCGTTAAATCCTCCATATTTATACCACATTTTCGTCTAACTTTTCGTCCAAGGCCAAAACGCCTAGAACAAGCCCTGTTGGATGTGGGAGGGATCTGCAAAGTGATGGATTGAACACCCAGACATGGCACCTAAATAGTGACACTGCTGTGAACTTCACAAAAAGGATGCCATGGCTTCTCCTCACTATAGGTTATGGTGAGCCCCCCAAACTACCTCCAGAATCCCCTAGACCCACTTATCTTCTACCCCAATAACCCTTCTCATCCCTACATGGTGAGCCCCCTAAACCACCTCCAGAATCCCCTAGACCCACTTATCTACCACCCCAATAGTCCTTATGGCTGCAGGAGCCACTTATATGCCAGTACAAAAGGGTTTTGGGGGTGTATAGGGGAGTCTACATGTTTACGTATCAATGCAGTGATTACAGGGGCTTTTGGGCATGGGTCCTCCTCTCTATGGGTCCCTAACCCTGCCCCAAGACGACTTAAGCTGCCTCTGTCCTGGACGACTAGGCTTTTCTATGCTAGGCGGCCAGGTGATGATGGTCTGGAGGCTGAATTTTAAAGATGTAATTAATATTTTTAGGGGGGGGGGGTCGGTGATCACTGGGGTAGTGTGTGGGTGTCTATTTTATGTGTTTTTAGTGCTTATCTGGTGACTTTAGGTAGGTTTTTGTGACTTAGACCATGTTTTACATGGTCTAAGTGACAATGTTCAAGTTTTGTCGATCGTGGACTGTATAACTTTCGGTTATACATGCTGTACGACTAAGTCTAAGCTGGCCCACGTCCCACCTAATTCCCGCCCTCGACACTCCTCCCGAAACATCCTGTTTAGCTTTGGTCATTCAACGGCACTATTTAGGCCTAGGTCGTTTAGAAATACGTCCAAAACCCGTTTTTATTATCGGCACTTGGACGTATTTGGGAAATGTTCATCCAAGTGCCAACTTAGGCTGGTTTTTGGACATTTTTCTCTTTTGATTATGAGCCCCATAGCTTTCAAAAAAAAAAAAAAAAAAAGTTTCAGATTCTCCAAATGTCACATAACTGTATACACTGGTCAAGGGCTCAGCAGATTAGTTATTAGAAAATGATTCAGGAATGAACACCAGCAGAATAACAGCTGTACACCAAATTAAATACAAAACATTTGCCTCAAACACCAATAATAGTAGGCAATCTGAGTTGAATTAGTGGTCTTACACAGTGAAGGGATTAAAACTCTCTTTTTCCCAGGACTTACTTCTTTTTAGCAACAGGAGACACAAAAATCCAGTTTAAATTCCAAAACACACTTTAAAAATTCTTATCAATTGTCCTTTGAAATATAACTCCAAACAATTTAGAAATCTCATTACACACCTCAACTCAACAGCTCATAAGCAGGTTCGAGTTGCAGCATTTCTCATAAAACCAAACATTAACGGGAAATATTTAAAAAATATCCATTCCTTCCATACACAAACTCCAGAGCAGATCTAGAAATTTTCACTCAGCAGCCTCAACAATTCCTGGTGCTGCCTTAATCTCTCTGTTCCCCTGTAGCTCACAATAAGGGTTCTGGTTTAATGATAGAGTTGCTATTATGTGGCGAGTTTCTTCCAAGCTTCTTGCTGCAGACTCTGTCTCAGCTCTATGATCTCCCTGCAGCTCACAGGCTCTGTGCATGTGGCCATCTCCTAAGCACCCTTCAGTATTTCCTCAATATATATATATATATATATATATATATATATATATATATATATATATATATATATATATATCTATATATATCTATATATATCTAAAATCGGAGGTATGTATGTGTGTATGTGCCGCGATCACGCAAAAACGGCTTGACCGATTTGAACGTCACTTGGTATGCAGATCCTTCACTACCTGGGGTGATATGTTCTGGGGGTCTCGCGGCCCACCTGCACACGTGGGCGGAGCTACAAACATAAAATCAGATTTCACCCATTCATGTCAATGGAAAAAATGTAAAAAGCTGCCATTCTCACAGTAATTCAAAAACGGCTTGACCGATTTGAACTAAACTTGGTATGCAGATCCCTCACTACCTGGGGTGATATGTTCTGGGGGTCTCGCGGCCCACCTGCACACGTGGGTGGAGCTACAAACAGTAAATCAGATTTCACCCATTCATGTCAATGGAAAAAATGTAAAAAGCTGCCATTCTCACTGTAATTCAAAAACGGCTTGACCGATTTGAACAAAACTTGGTATGCAGATCCCTCACTACCTGGGGTGATATGTTCTGGGGGTCTCACATCCCACCTGCACACGTGGGCGGAGCTACAAACAGAAAATCAGATTTCACCCATTCATGTCAATGGAAAAAATGTAAAAAGCTGCCATTCTCACAGTAATTCAAAAACGGCTTGACCGATTTGAACAAAACTTGGTATGCAGATCCCTCACTACCTGGGGTGATATGTTCTGGGGGTCTCGCAGCCCACAACTCTATGTTGCTTGCTCAAGGGTGGGTTCACCCAAGAATTTATATGTTCTTGCTCCAGGAGGTGAAACTAAAAATGTTGTTTATAATCACGTTTTGTGTTAGTTGTATTGTATTCATTTTGTCAAATATTTCACATTATAATTTGAATATTGTACTTTTTATTAAGCTGTAAAAAAATAATTTCATTTACCACTATAAAGTATCTTTATTTGAATCCATTTACAGTGTTATTGCTATAATTAAATACCCGTGCAACGCCGGGGCATCAGCTAGTATATATATATAGATATAGATATAGATATAGATATATAGATGCGGCAGAGCAAATCAGGGCAGTAGAAGGCTGCAAAGCAGCGTGTTTAGAGTGCTGCGGCCGCTGCTGGAGTCAGGTTTGTCGGGACCGCAGGAAGGGAAGGGGGCCGGCGGCGGCAAGGGGCTAAGGGAGCCGGCCAGACCGCGAGAAGGGAAGGTTAGATGGGAGGGTCAGACCGTGATGGGAGGCTCAACGGGGGTTCGGGTGTGCCAGGGAGGGGGGTAGGCAACGACGAAGACGAACTGAAAAGAACCCTAAGCGTACATGCGCACTCCTGCTAGCCACGGACCTACTGATCACAGATCAAAGATCACGGAAGCATGCAAGTAGGAGTGCGCATGCGCGGCTAGGATTTTATTATATAGGATTTAAAGCAGAGAATATATATATATATATATATATTGTAGCGTGGCCGACCCTCGAGGCTTGAGGTAACTGGCCCACCCTTAAAATATTTTCCCAGCATGCTTCCCCAAGAGGGAGGAAGACCCTGTTGTGAATAAATTATCCTATGTGAATAAAACAGAATGGCCTCACACAGGTAAGTAATGAAATAAAGAAATCAAATTTATTGTTCAACTGAACAGGTCCAAGCAAAAATGCATAAAAAGAAAATGTACTCAAAAGATCTTGGTCATAATCATGAAAACAAAATATATTGTAATTACCAGCCTGGTCTGGATAACTTTCCCAAAGTTCTTTCATCAATGTCCCAGGTATCACAGAGTCTCCGGCAGTCCTTGACTCTCTCAAAGTCTTACTTGTAAATTGGCAAACAAACTATGTCATTCTGCAATGTGCAGTGCTGCCCTTTCAAAAACAGTGACAGAAGGCTGGCGGATTCGCCAAAGCGGCCCCTTGTTACCAAGAGCAAAATAACCTGCAAATCTTCCACTAAGGTGTTGGGCAAATTCTGCCCCAGCTTTCAGGATATTCACTCCTTATGAAAGCAATTGCTGAAGTTTTAACACAGCAGCCATCTTGGCAAAAAAGAGGAAAAAAAAAACTTCTCATCAAAGTAAAACCCTTCACTAGCATACATCCCTTTAGCTAGCATGCTCAAGGAAAATACTTTTTGTACAGCAGAAATGGAAACATTCAAAAAAATATAAACTCAGAAAGCAACTCAAACTAATTAATATCCATTTCTTCAATCAATCCCACCTCTGGTAGAGCACTGCAATCCATTGCTTCATAATCTGGGTTTACCAGTGTTGTTCCTTCAGGTTCAAAGACCAGCATTTCAATATCGTTTGGCTCTGGGGGACTTGGAGGCTCCTTCCACCTGAGAGCTTCTCCTCTGTCCCCCCTTCCTCCTGTTCAGCCAGCTATCCAAATGGTGCAAAGCTGCTATACCACGCCCAGCCCTACTCAGGGGCTGAACTTCCTTCAGCTGAGGCTGCCTTCTACCCTGTTTAGCCAGCCTTTTACAAAATGGAGGATTTAAAGGGGCCCTGCCAGTTTTCACCAGGCTGTGTTCTAAAGCAGGTCTGAACACAGCCTGTGCTTCCTGGTCTTGTTCCTGCCTATCAGGGACACAGTGATTAGCCCGGACCAGATTCAGGGGATGTTTTTTATGACTCTTCCCTGGCACAAGGCCGGCATTGGGCTCGGGTTTGTGACAATATATATATATATATATAGTATTTCTTCCTGTTCCACATGGTTTTGTATTATAAAGAAAACTGCATGTGTTGTTTCAGAAAAAAACCCATTAATTTTCTAGGAGCAATCAAAGCTAAACTAATTCATAGTATAGTTTTGCTTATTGGTGCAAATCCTTTGGTTGCAAGTGCTTGTGGGGTTTGTACAAAAGCAGCTAATTTGATTAGTTCCCCTTATGTAAACATCTGAAAATATATTTCACGAGAAGCTGACTGCACTTATATTTACGTATAAGTATTTGCTTTACATATTAAAGCTCAAAACAAGTTTACATCATAGAAACATAGAAACATGATGGCAGATAAAGACTAAATGGCCCAGCTAGTCTGCCCATCTGCAGTAACCATTATCTCTTTCTCTAGATCTCTTTCTCTCTATCCCAGGCCCTCTTGAATTCAGACACAGTCTCTGTTTCCACCACCTCTTCCGGGAGATTGTTCCACTCATCTACCACCCTTTCTGTAAAAAAACATTTCCTCAGATTACTCCGGAGCCTATCACCTCTTAACTTCATTTTATGCCCTCTCATTGCAGAGTTTCCTTTCAAATAAAAGAGACTCGACACATGCATATTTATATTATGTAGGTATTTAAACGACTCTATCATATCTCCCCTCTCCCGCCTTTCCTCCAAAGTATACAGATTGAGATCTTTACAATGCAATATAAAAAAATAGCAATGCTTCAAACTCCTTCTAAAACTGGCACCTCTCTGATCAACCCAAGGAAATATTTTTTAATATATATATTATTATTATTGTAATATATTGATTATTAAATTTGGTGTGTATACTTTTTCTCCCTTTTGTCTTTTTGAAACCACTGAAATCAATGAAATAGTGTATTATTTTATGTTTCAGATTCAGTTGGTCAGAGCACTCAGGCATAGAGAATATTCAAGGACATAAGGTTATGCGACTCAAAGCTGTATCTTTGTTTGCAGATGGTGCACTGAGACATTTATGCAAGGGCATCTATCATAAAATTTACAGCATCTCTTCCAATGAGAACTAACTTGCCACTACATACTTCATGTTCCTTCTCTTTTACAGAATGGCAGCTTCTGCAGACATTTCTTGAAACAAGTCCCTTATTTTGGTGGACTTGCTCAGATAAAAGAGCAATCCCAGCTGAAATACCCTCTGACAAACCCTTCGATGCTTTGGAAACTTTCTGCACGTACCATCTAGCAAAGGAGAGCTGTGCTATAAAACTATACACATTCAGGATTTTGCACTATAAATAGCACTAATAGCATCTGGACACATTGTAAAAATATAGGGGTCCTTTTACTAAGGTGCGCTAGTGCGTCTTAGTGCGCGCTAAATGCTAACGCGTAGCAACGCGTCCATAGGATATAATGAATGCGTCAGCATTTAGCGAGCGCTAAGACGCACTAGCGCTCATTGTGGGGTAAAAGGATCCCCCCACAATGAGCAGTAACAATGCAATCTAAAGTTCTTAAGCATGATGCAAAAAAGTTTAATACCGCAATTAGATATTGATTTTAAAAAAAGGAATGAGACTTCTTTTCTAGTTTGTAAAAAAAAAAAAAAGAAAGAAAGAAAACTTTAAAACTGCCTCCTCCGTATACTTCTCCTAGTACTCTTCGCTATGACCAGCCTGGTCTCTAGAATAAGCTCTGTTTTTGTCTACTGTAACCTATTTGTTGTCATGACTGGTCTGTTTTCAAACGATTATGAATGTCTACTTGTAACCCGTTCTGGGAGAACGGTATAAAAATTGAAATAAATAAATATTGTAAGGATTAAGTAAAATTGTTTCCCTTATATTTATCAGTTTATGGTATAGGGAGGGGGTATTTTATTATTATATAAATTATATGGTAATGGAATACATGGTTGGGAGGGATGGGAAAGAGGATGGGATAAGAATTTATGTAATGTACCAATGATTATTTATAAGTGATGTATTTATTGTTACTGTGAATGAATATATTTAGCACTTAATGTAATTTTGAAAATGAATAAAGAAGTTTAAATAAATAAATAAATAAATAAAGATGAATGAAATGAAAAAAACATATATATCTCTTTTAAAAGAGCTACATGTAAAAATCTAATGTGGTATTATATGCTACTAGTATAAAATTATGTTTATAAATATGTAGTGCTCCACACACAAAGATTACACGCGTAAAAAAAAACTTATAAATGAATGTTTTACCATTTTGGACTTGTAAACATTATGGCAAAGACACAAATACCGGTACATGTGGCTGAAGGTTCTCAACATGGGTTCAGCAAGGTTAATGCTCTAGTGCTCATAGCAATTCTATGAGTGTCATAGGGCTCCTTTTTACTAAGGTGCAATAGCGTTTTTAGGGCGCGCTAAATGAAAAATACTAACGCAAGCTCTATGGAGGCGTTAGCATTTAGCGTGTGTGATATTGTAGCGCGTGCTAAAATGCTTAGCATGCCTTTGTAAAAGGAGCCCGTAGTATTTACCTTGCTGGCCTGCGCTAAAAACATCTAGCGCCACTTAGTAAAAGGAGCCCTAAGATAACATGTGTTTTGGTAAACCAGTTGAAATAGATGTGGACTGGGTACTAATAAGTAATTCCCTTGACAAAAAAAATGTTGCCGACTAATTACCCTTTCAAAAATAGATGGGCTTTGCATGAATGGATTCCTCCTCCTCACATTTAATATCTCTCTATTATTTATTTAAACAACAACATAAAGGTACAAAAAAAGAAGAAAGAGGAATTGAAAGAGACCAATGATAGTTTGCATCAAAGCTATATTGACAAGACTAGTTCTAAAGTCATAATAGTCGCAAACACTGGAGGTAACCTTTCCTTATACTAAACGATATACCAGAATGGTTGTTTAAAGAAATAATAGAGAGATATTAAGGGCTCCTTTTATCAAGCCGCGCTAGCGGGGTCAGAACGCGTGACATTTCATCACGCGCTAACCCCTGCGCTGGCCAAAACCTACTGCCTGCTCAAGAGGAGGCAGTAGCGGCTAGCGTGGCCGGCGGTTTAACGCGCATCAAACCACTAGCGAGGCTTGATAAAAGGATCCCTAAATGTGAGGAGGAGGAATCCATTCATGTAAAGCCCATCTATTTTTGATAGGGTGATTAGTCACTAATATACAATGCCAACCATTCCTGAAAATACAACATTTCAGAAGTCAATTAAGAAGTTCCGGAACTTGGAGGCGAGGAGGATGGCAGTTTGAGTGCAGAGCTCCTCTCCCTGGACAATCTGCCTGCTTTTAAATATCAGCAGCAGTGGGAGATCAATTGCTTTTACACCTAAGCAGCAACGGGACCAACCCACCAAAAACCCACAGTCCCGGTCCTGCAAAAATATGAGCTCCACCCTCCCTGCAGTTCGCTAGGAAAATCAACTGCTTTTACACCTAAGCAGCAGCAGGACCAGCCACCACTACCAAGAGCCCTTTGCCCCAATCCAGCCAGGCATGTGAGCTCCTCCCTCTGCAGTCCATTGGAGAGATCAATCTACCTGCTTTTAAATATCAGCAACAGTGGGAAATCAACTGCTTTTACACCTCAGCAGCAGCGGAACTATCCACAACTACCAAGAGCACACAGACCCGATCAAACCAAGAGTGTGAGCTCCACCTCCCCCTGCAGTCCACTAGGAAGATCAACTGTGTTTTACACCTAAGCAGCAACAGGACCAGCAACCACTACCGAGAGCCCTTTGCCCTGATCCAGCCAAACAAGTAAGCTCTTCCCCCAGCATTCCGTTGGAAAAATCAATATGCTTGCTTTTAAATATTATCAGAAGTAGGAGATCAACTGCTTTTACACCTAAGCAGCCTATAATAGGAGCCCTTGCCCCGATCCAACCAGGCATGTGAGCTCCTCCCCCTATATCCCGTTTAAGAGATCAATCTACCTGCTTTAAATATCAGCAGCAGTAGAAAAACAACTGCTTTTACATACAAGCAGCAGCGAGACCTACCGCAACCACCAAGAGCCCACAGACCCGATCCTGCCAGGAGTGTGAACTCCTCCCCCTGCAGTCCATTGGAGAGATCAATCTGCCTGCTTTTAAATATCAGCAGCAGTGGAGATCAACTGCTTTTACACCTAAGCAGCAACGAGACCAGCCACAACCACCGAGAGCACACAGACCCGATCCTACCAAGAGTGTGAACTCTTCCCCCCATGCAATCCGCTAAGAAGATCGACTGTCGGCTCCGGGCGGCTTTCCCGCAGAGGAGAGAATCCTGCATTCACCGTGGGCCTCATCTGGGGCAGCCTCCTTGGAGCGGCTGGGGCACGGGCAGTGTGTCTGGGAGGGAATGCATGGATGGGAGAACATCGCAGGGGAGGAGACATAGGCATCCTGGGACTGTCTGCCAAGTCTCTTCCCTGAAGAAGCCCTTTCTGGAAACGTCAATCGCTCCTCCTAAACTTACTTGCTCCACTTTCATCACTGACGCTGAAACCGTGGATTGAAGACAAAGTTTTATTTTATTTTTCTTTCCAGCTTATGATTTATCTTTAATCTTATCTATTGTTTTGCCTTTTGTCTTTGTTTTGTTCTATTTCTATCATTTAAATTTCTCCAGAATTCTACTGTTCAACGGCTCCCCCTTCTGCTTCTATTCCTTTCTCTCCTCTCTTCTACCTTCCAAAGTATTTAGATCAATGCTGTCTTGTTAAAATGTTTATTTTATTTTTATTTTTCCTCTAACTCTACTTTTCACTTCTCTATTACCCTCCAGGTGCTTTAGTTAGATTGTGAGCCTTCGGGACAGTAAGGGAAATTTTCAAGTACCTTTCTTATTTCTAATCTTAATGTATATTTTCTGTAAACCGCTTAGAACCTAACGGATGTAGCGGTATATAAGAAATAAATTACATTACATTACATTACATCTCAGACTTTGCAAATCAAACCATCTGCTGAAAATGATTTAAGACTATAACTGCTTGGACAGATTTTTGTGGTGGTTAGAAAAGGGACGTATCGTATTGTGGTATTAATTTCTATTGCCAAAATAACGGGACGTACCCATGATAGAGAAAATTGGATTTCAGAAAACTTAGTTGCATGGTTTTTAGGGTTCCGTAACTAAAGTGCGCCGGACATAGGCGCACTGACAAAGACGCACCGACAACTGCGTGTAGGACGCATGCGTGCCACAGGTCCTGCCACTTTAAAGCCTTAATGTAAGCATTGTGAGGGGGCATGGGGGAGCCTCCCAGTACATATAGAAGTCTTCGTGCTCCCGTTGCTGGGGGATTGGGGGGGTTGGGGGAACCCCCCAAGTACACTGAAAACTTCTGTTTTCCATTCAGTTTTCAGTGCTCAGAAGTTTTTCAGTGTCGGGGGAATTCCCCGCCACCCCCCCCCCCAAAAGGAGCGCAAGGACTTGTACATATAGTGGTGGTGGTGGTGGTGGGTTCCCCCCACAACCCCTCACAGTGCTAACGTTACAGGTTTAAAGAGGTGGGACCGGCAGCGCGCATACGCCCTGCGTGCAATTGTCGGCGTGTCTTAGTCGGAGCGCTTTTGTCCTGCCTTCAATTGACGAGTCACCGGTTTTTAGTGCCAACCATGGCAGTAACAGCTCCGACACTCATAGAAATCCTGTGAGCATCCAAGCTGTTACCAGCACTAAAAACCTTTTGTAAAAGGGGAGGGGGTAAAAGTTAAGGCAGAGGCTTTGTGGCTTTTTTTTTTTTTTTAATAATAGCACTAAGATTATGAAACAGAATTGGATCAAAGCTGAGTCAAATGTCATAAGGCAAGAATGTACCATATGCTCTATGAGGCAAACTTGAAGAATTAAATTGCCTACAAAATAAGAAAGTTATCAATTTACTGGCATATAGCATATGAATTGCTCAAATGTAACTACCGAAGATTAATCTATATGACCATGGTCTAATATTTTCATGTTGATGAATATGCTATAGCAAACTCTCATAATCTCTTGGCAGTATTAGCAGAAAAAAATATTGTAACAGATGTTTTCCTAAACAGCAAGACTGATAAGGCGCACAAGGAGGTGATTTAATCTATAGCACCCGGATGGGACTGCTTTCTCAGGGCTCAGAACTTCAGTGCACAATTCAGAGTTTGCACATCTCTTCTTGCATGCAACAGTCTCCTCAGCTCCTTAGTGAGATTCAAGCCTCAAAACTGTGAGGCAACTGTCAGGGTGGTGGGCGGAATTTTGAGTCTTATCAATCAGACACAAAATTGGGTGAATCCCAAATGTAGGACTGTTGAACATTGAATTTTCAGCTTTTAGGAGCAATCCACGCATTCAAGGGTGAGATTGATACTTTAAAAGGACAGATTAGTCAGCACCACGTGACAAAATACACTGTCCTGTGCTGAATCTTGGCCCAAACATTAAAGCACAGAAAAAGTATGTAGGGAAGACCATGTGACTGCCTTCCTGGTGGTATTCAGCGAGACAGATTTCAGGAGGGCCACAGGGACTGTAGTAGCTCTAACCTGATGAGGCTTGACTTTGGAGCTATGAGAAATATCCACTTGTTACTACTACTACTACTGTTTATTAAAAGGAGATAGATTCCGTACGAACATAAGGAAGTTCTTCTTCACCCAGAGAGTGGTAGAAAACTGGAACGCTCTTCCGGAGTCTGTCATAGGAGAAAACATCCTCCAGGGATTCAAGTTGCTGCTGAACCAGAACATATGCAGGTAAGGCGCTGGTCTTTGACCTAAGGGCCGCCGCGTGAGCGGACTGCTGGGCACGATGGACCACTGGTCTGACCCAGCAGCGGCAATTCTTATATTCTTATTATTTCTACTAGTCTTTAAGCCCGTTACATTAACGGGTGCTAGAATACTGTTCACCCTCTATGTTGCCCCTTCCATTCACTGCCCTCTCTTCTCTTTCCATCTCTCTCTTTCTCTCCCATATGGCTTCTCTCCATCTCCTCCTTCCTTTTGCCTTGGTCTGGCATACCTTCCTCCTTCCCTCCAAGCCATTCTCTCTCCCTCTGCTCCCTTTCCTCATTTAACTACTTCATTGGTCAGCAGCAGCATTCACAATTCATTGCTGTTGCTGGCTTCAGGTCTTTCTCTCTGGCCGGTCCTGTCTTCATGAAAACAGGAATTAGGCAGGACTGGCCAGAGAGGAAGGCCTGAAGCCAGCAACAGCAGCAAATTGTAAACGCTGCTGCTGCCTGAAGCACCCGAGGCAGACGCTTCTCTCCCCTCCCAGCCCAACCCCCGCTGACTCTGCGACCCTCCCAGCAAGATGACTTTAATATCAAACCTCCCTCCAGCGTTGAGTCTCTTTGTCGCATCATTGATGACATCATCAGTGATGTGGCAAAGGGACTCAACTGCAGGAGAAAGCCCGAAGCAGCCTGTTTAACATGCAGCGACTGCCAACGCTGGAGGGATGTTTGTGCCGGTGCAGAAGCGATATGTCTCTCCCCCTCCAGTACCTGTGCAGCACTTTGCTGCGGCGCATCCTCCCATGGGGGGGGGGGGGTTTGCACAGTGGGAGCGGGTGAGAGCGCCGATCTCCAGTTGGGGTTTTTGTTTTTTTTTTGTTTTAAGTTGAAAGCCGGCGCTGCAGCTCCTCTCTCGATCCTGGTGCAGTTCAAGAGAGGAGCCGTTACCATTCACGGTGAGTAAGGCCGCCGCAGCTGTGTAATTTTTTTTATTATTATTTGAAAGCCGCCGCGAGCAAGTGGTGACGTAAAACCCGCACATGCGCAATCGTGTTTTCACGACGGATCAGGGAACACGATTTTTTTAGTGTGCATGCGCGTCCTACCATTTTATTATATTAGATAGTGCTAACAGATGCATGCAGCGCTGTACATTAAACACACAAGAGAGGTCCCTGCTTGAAAGCGTTTACAATCTAATTATGAAAGACATACAGTACTAGACAAAAATGGCAAATCAATATATGTTCAAAGTTGAATTGAAAACAAGAGGCCAGCTCATGTCCTTCTTGCAGCTGGCACATCAGTTCTATTAGGAGTGAAGGAGATGAAAAGTTGTATGGATCTTCTAATTGTTTTATTTCTTCTCAAGTGGAGAATCAGAATTCATTTACAGTGTAGAGTAGTGCTGCCCAATATCCGATTGGAATTGATTCACCGATTCACTTTGAGTGAATCAATTCGAATCGATTTCTTAAAAAAAAAAAAAATCGGCCTGGCCAATTCAGTGACCAACTCTCCTCCCCGTGCCTTCAGGTCTCCTAAAGCAGGAGTGGCAGTGCTGCCTCTTGCTGGCCGTCCACTGCCGCTGCTGCTTCTGCTTTAGGGGGTGAGGGGCGAGGGTCAGTCGAGAATTGCTGCAGAGCTTAGGCGCTCATTGCAGCATCCTCTGGCTTCCCCCCAGGCCTCCCGGTCTTACCTTAAGTACAGCAGCGGAGCAGCCTGCAGAGAGGATCGCCGGTGCTATAGTGATCCTTGCAGGCTTCCATCATCCTCAGCAACACGTTCCCTCTGCCGCGATCCTGCCCCTGATGTCAGAGGGAGGAGCGGTACACTACAGAATCCTGCAGGGTACACCAAAATACTAGAGCTCCCACAGAAAGGATTTTGTTTTTAGAATAGTTACAGAGGAATTTCAGTAAAGGGGACTTGTATACTACCTTTTTGCTGCTTGGGCATTTCAAAGCTGACATTCAAACTGGTGGGCACTGGATGATTGAGTTACTAGCCCAGGGTCACAAGGAACAGTACTGCCATCTCACAATCTCTGGGTGCAGAGATAGCAGCTCAACCGGTGAGCCACAGCCCTTCTTCCCCAGAGAAGGTGTGTCACATTTTTATGGCCTGCTATATACTTCATAACTTTGTATTATATCAGTATGAACCCATGCCAAAACAAGATCCAATGGACACTGAAGATACAGAATTACCAGATCTGGCAGCCAAAAATACACACACATTTTCTCTGAAGGCATGCACAACATTTATTGATAACAATCGTAATAAAAGGTACAGTGTGACAACCCCTTCTACCCAGCCACCCCTCACATCACATCCTCACACCCAAGCCTCCTTCACAGCACTTCCTCAACCCTGGTCCCCTTCACAATATATTCACACATTTTGGTGCTCTCATGCCCATCCCCCTACCAACAGGCTTCACAATACCCACCAAGTGACCCAAGGTACCTGTGTATCTTTATAAATTAGTAAGGAAAAAGTGGCAGAAACAGTGCTACATAAGAACAGTCTTACTGGATCAGACCAATGGTCCATCAAGCCCAGAAGCCCACTCTCACAGTGGCCAATCCAGGTCCCTAGTACTTGTCCAAAACTCACAGAGTAGCAACATTTCATGCTACCGATCCAGGGCAAGCAGTGGATTCCCCCATTCTTTCCTAGTCTAAAGGTTTTATACTAGGATAGCTTTACATTTGGATGTCTATTCTATGTCTATTCATGTACTGTTAGCACATAACTGTCATTTAGAGAAGTTATTATGGGTTACCATTAAAGTGGGTTATTTTACCCTAGGTCAGGGGTAGGCAATTTCGGTCCTCGAGAGCCGGAGCCAGGTCAGGTTTTCAGGATATCCACAATAAATATGCATGAGATAGATTTGCATCTCTAGGAGGAAGTGCATGCAAATCCATCTCATACAAACTCATTGTGAATATCCTGAAAATCTGACCTGGCTCTGGAGGACCGGAATTGCCTATCCCTGCCCTAGGTTATGGTATCTTATCACAGGTTCTCATTGAATAAAATGGCACCCTATGCTAATATAGCACGACTAGTGGTGAAATAACCCACAACAGTATCCCACATTGATAATTTTCTCCCTTAATCTTGATGATATGCTTTAATTCTTCTACATTTTATGTGTCTTTTTGCAGAATATCAGTGACACATCCTGACAACAGGTGTTGAATCATCTCTGCAAAGTTTAGCTGCTGAAAGATCGTTGCCAAATGTTCCTTGGTTATGGTGGAACTGATTTAGTTATAATTTGCCTACTCACCACTAAACCTGCCAATTTTGTTTCACCTATCATAACTGGTGAGACCTCATTTAGAATATTGTGTACAATTCTGGAGGCCGCACCTTGAAAAAGATATAAAAAGGATGGAGTCGGTCCAGAGGAAGGCTACTAAAATGGTATGTGGTCTTCGTCATAAGGCATATGGGGACAGACTTAAAGATCTAAATCTGTATACTTTGGAGGAAAGTCTGGAGAGGGGAGCTATGATAGAGACTGTTGAAAAATGAAGTGCACTGAAGACCGGCAGCTGCCTCCTGACTGAGTTCTCTGGCGCCAGAGCTAAGTAGTTTTTGCTTTTGCTTCTGCTTTTTTCAGCATGTTACACTTTAAAGCTTTGTAGCTTGTATCTTGAAAACTTTTGAAAACGTTTAAAACAATAGTAAAAAGTATTATCACGTTTTGAAAATTTTTTTGATTACTGTGCACAGTAGTGGGTTATTCCCCCAGTAGATCTTTAAATATTGTTACATGGTGTGAGTTTTTTGCCGATGATAATAACAGCGCCAGCTGAAAATCATCAAAGATTGCTGCGTGATACATGGTTTTGAGGCTTTTTCTCCACCTGTTTTATATCTTAATGTTAGATTTTATTGTGGTAACCCACTGCTGGTGAGTGACATTTTTTTTGAAATTTTTGATTTTTTGTCACTACAATAGTGTTCTTGAGAGACGTTTAAATACCTACGTGATGTAAATGCGCATGAGTTGAGTCTCTTTCATTTGAAAGAAAGCTCTGAAATGAGAGGGCATAGGATGAAGTTAAGAGGTGATAGGCTCCAGAGTAATCTAAGGAAATACTTTTTTATAGAAAGGGTGGTAGATGCATGGAACAGTCTATCAGAAGAGATGGTGGAGACAGAGACTGAGTCTGAATTCAAAAGGGCCAGGGATAGGCACGTGGGATCTCTTAGAGAGAGGAAGAGATAATTGTTACTGCGGATGGACAGACTGGATGGGCCATTTGGCTTTTATCTGCCATCATGTTTCTATGTAACTTACATTGAAAATCAGAGAGGCAAAATAAGTCATACATTTAAAGTTCAAACTAGCCTACACACTTTTGTGCAAGCCAGGGTTGAGGCAATTTGAAAATCTGGCTAAGGGTACTAGAAACTGATGTTCTGCCTGCCCAGATATATTTAGCTTATTTGATCTCTAAGTTGCTGCTTGAGATATTGAAATGCTTCTGTAAAATAGAGTTTCCATCAGAGAGAAATTAACAGCAGTCATAGTTTTCCTCATTTTACTTATGATAGGCCTTGAGTACAAATTAGGTAAGACAACTGATAAAAGGATAGTGGGAAGTGAAGTCCGTTAAATTATATATGCTTTTTTGTTACAGAAGGTTAGTTTTTAATAGTTTATCCACAAGGCTAGGTATTGCTAAGGAAGAAATTGCCAGTTTTGTTTGTAGGGATAATTAGAAGATGGCATCTTTTTTCACTAGAAATAAGATGAACAATCAGCCACTTGTTAATTTAAAGAGATATTTTCCTAATGGCTAAATTGAACAAAACATTCACTACAATGCATTCAATTTGTGAGTGTGGCCTAAAATGTTGATTTAACACAAATTAACCTACAAATGAATGTGTTAGCTCAACATGTTTACCAGTTTTTTTTTTGGGGGGGGTTGTTTTTTTAATTAAAAATGTCTGAAATTCTGAGGACAAAAAATAAAACAGGGGAAACAAAACCACAAACAAAAAAGCACAAAACCAAAGTGGAATTGTCCCAATCAGAATGGTGCGCACTAAACAAAAGTGTCCTTCAACTCATTTGATAAATCCAAATGCCTTTATTCATCCAAAGCCTCATAAAATTCATCCAATGACTCAATGACCCGACATGCACATGTTTCGGCCTAACCGGTTTGCCTCAGGAGTCTACAAGTACATACATGGATATAAACAAATTAAAAACATACAATGTTTAGTTAATAAATATCATTGAACAATATGAAGGGGAACTCTCTGATATTATTTTGGTCACTATGGGCTCTTTTGTAGCTTGATATCTTACTCTGCTAAAGTTTTTGTTATTTGTATGATTTTTAATGTTTTTAGCAGCTTGATGATGGTTTATCAAATATTAAATGTAAACTGCTATGCTATATTAGTTTAAAGTTTTTAGAATTCTTATCAAATTTAAATTATTTTAACTACTATATATTGAATGAGCTGGTTAGTGATATAAGACAATTATGAACTTGCTAATCTTGATTTTATTAATTCACACATGGGTCATTGGAACTCATGATGAACCCTGACGTGTGTTTTTGTTTTATTTGTATGTATCTATGTGAATTCTTTGCTGTTATTACACATTAATTGTTATTATGTGTACATTCATATATTTCTATATTAATTAAACATTGTATGTTTTTAATTTGTTTTTAATTTGTTTATATCCATGTATGTATTTGTAGACTCTTGAGGCAGGCCGGTTAGGCCGAAACATGTGCATGTCGGGTCATTGAGTCATTGGATGAATTTTATGAGGCTTTGGATGAATAAAGGCATTTGGATTTATCAGATGAGTTGAAGGACACTTTTGTTTAGTGCGCATCATTCTGATTGGGACAATTCCACTTTGGTTTTGTGAAATTCTGAGGAAACATTTCTAACAGGGATCCAATTTTTTTTTTAAGGTATGGGGAAGGGGTGCAAGTGCACAGCAAGGGGGGACAGGGAAGAGGGTGGGTGAGGGGCTACGCCACTGCTTACCACTTCTCATTCTCCTCTACAGGTGAGACTTCGTTTACTTGTTAGGTTTAACTCATCTTTTTTTATATTCTTTATTGATTTTCCAACTGTTACCAGTGCAATAAATAAGTAGATGTACATATAATAATTCAAGAAATGCACATTCATCTTGCAAAAGTAGATTTTTACCTCTCCCGCCCACCCAAACAACTAATGTTCCATATAATTGGAAGGATTGGAGAAGATTAAATTATAATTTTTGGTGGAACTCTTTATGTCATATCTATAAAATGGAAAGATTTATTGCAACGCAGCGGGGATATTTCAGGAAATTTCAGGATATGTGGAAACCATTTACAAAATATTGTACGGATTAGTTGGCATTGTTTCCCTTAATTTATTAGTTTAATTGTGAAGGAGGGGGATATTTTAATATTACATATTATATAAGATAATGGAATATATGGTAGGGAGGGATAGTTAAGTTTTTGGTTAAGTTTTTCTAAAGAAGCCAGTGTTTATTTAAAAGTTAAGAATTGCACAAACCAGATTTATGCCCTATGCCAGATTTATAAGTTTGAAAATATTAATTCTTTACAGTTGGAACATCATAGTAAATTTAAGGAAATTTGGGGCCCGTTAACAAAATATTGTAAGATTATGAATATGAACTATTATCATTATTATTACTACTATTATTTCCCTTTGTTTCATGAATGAACATTATACATATCCAGGTGGGAGGGGTGGGTGGGAAGGGGGGATAAAACAGTTTTATATTTTATTGTTGGAATAGAGTGCAATATGGTACGTTACTTGAATGTTCATGTGTTTGATATCAAAAATGAATAAAGAATTAAAAAAAAAAAAAAGAATTGCACAAACCTTTAGAGGGAACCTCAAGGAACTGGCAATATCCAGAACTGTAAAAGCAGTGCACTGTAGCAAAGTTATTAAGGATAGGATAAAGTAAGTTTTGTGCATTTCAACGTATGACATCAGGGAGCTGATTGAACAGCTGATGCAATTGCAGGCGCTCAGCACTGTGTATGAGAAGCACTCTGCAAACGTTTTGTTTTCTGAAAGCATTCTGTGGCATCCTTTTGGTTTGTCTTCTGAATTACTTTCTACAGCATGATACGGAACAATGGCTGCTTGTGCCACTTGATTATTTTGGAATGCAAGGGTCAGAAGGGAAATAAAAGAATCCTTTGTTTTGTATCCAAAGTTTGCAGTGCTTTATTGAGGGTTTGGCTTGCTTAGCCACTCCAGTGAACGGCTTGGCTGGATGCTGTGTGTGTGTGTGGATCAAGACAGCGCCTTAGCACCCTGTTCCCCGCCACAATATGTAGGGTCGCCAGATTTTCCAATTGGAAAATCTGGCCCCTTAGACCTGTCCCCAGGCCTGCCAAGTTCCACCCATCCCCACCCTCTAACACCCTAGTCCCGCCCCCACTGCCTGCTCTTGTTGGGCAGAGAGGAAGTCCAAGCATGTGTGGACTTCCTCTCTGCCCGACGCAATTTGAGAAGACTTTTCAAAACCCGGACAAAGGGATCTTTTTATCGAGCCGCACTAGCGGGGTTAGCGTGTCGGACATTTCATCACGTGCTAACCCCCATGGCCGGCTAAAAAACGAATGCCTGCTCAATGCAGGCATTAGCGCAGGGGTAGGGAACTCTGGTCCTCGAGAGCCGTATTCCAGTTGGGTTTTCAGGATTTCCCCAATGAATATGCATTGAAAGCAGTGCATGCAAATAGATCTCATGCATATTCATTGGGAAAATCCTGAAACCCGACTGGAATACGGCTCTCGAGGACCAGTTCCCTATCCCTGCATTAGCGGCTAGCGCAGTAGGCGGTTTAACGTGTGGAATTGCACACGTTAAACCCCTACCGTAGCTTGATAAAAGGACCCCAAAATGCTGGGTTTTGAAAAGCCGTCTGGACCCCCAGACATGTCCTCAAAAGGTGGACATGTCCGGGAAAATCCAGACATCTGGTGAACCTAGATCAGGGGTCTCAAAGTCCCTCCTTGAGGGCCACAATCCATTTCCCCAATGAATAACAGCGATCGCACCGGTGTAGGGGGAGGTTTGGGGGGTTGTAACTCCCCACATTATACTGAAAACTTCACTTTTTCCCTAAAAAAGAGGGGAAAAGTTAAGTTTCCAGTAAATGAGGGGGGTTACAACCCCCCAAGCCCCCCACAACGCCGGCGCGATCTCTCTTAAGTAAAGTGTGGGGGGTTCCCCCTACACCCCCTGTCAGAGCCCTTTAAAATACTGTTTTTCTTTGGCGCGCTTCCGCCTTGCGCTCCGTTGTCTGCGCTGGATTGTCGGCGCGCCTTTATCGTCGCATGCTTTTGTTTATGAACCCAAAACCTTGATTGCTTTGTTGCGCAAATTAGGATAACCACTGCATTAAAAAAAAAAAAAAATTACTTGCCATTAGTTTTCAAGGACCAATCATGTCAAAAAATGATGCCTGTCTGGATGGTTGTATCTTTACGCAAACATTCGCCCATAACATTGACAGACTCTTGTGTACACAAAGTACATATCATCTATTCTAGTGTATACTCATGAAAGGAATTTTTAAAAATAAAGTAAAATTCTGGAATCTCTCATGGCACACCCAGAATCTCTTTGGGGCACACCACTGTGCCGTGGCACATAGTTTGAGAATCACTGCCCTACTGCATACACACACACTTACACATATACACACAGTGGCCTCAACGTGCTTCACTCCACAGTTCTCTGTACAGTGTCCTCAACACTGTTCCCCCTTCAGTCTCACATAGGAAAACTGCTAATGGGATGCTTGGCCCAATGCACTGCTGAAAATGAAGATTTGTTTGCCAACATCCTGATAGAGGTGTGGTCCCTGTCTCTACTGTTTTCCTGCTGAGTAGTTTTAGCAATCTCTCTCTTTAACCTGATTGTCCTCTGGCACTGCAAATATTTGCCAACTTAAATGTCTCGCCCCAACTGTTACAAAACCACGAAAGCATTTTTTAGCGCAAGCCGGAACGCTGTGCGAAAAACTGCTTTTGCAGTTTTGTAAAAGGGGGAAGGGGGTGGCTAATGTTTTGCAACAAAAGCATACTCTGATCTGCCTTCTTGTTTGCCTAACTTCCCCTCAGTGGGGGCAGCTTCTGAAGTCTATTTACTTTCATCTCTGTCTTGTAATTATATTGATCAAATAAGTTACCTTTCACATATTCCACAGCGAGCTTTGATTGTTGTCTAATTAATGTATCATAAGATTCAGGCAAGGTACATAATAGGAAGTCTACACTGAGATTATATTTTATGTCTCCTTTAATCCCCATTAACAGATTTGTAATTCTCAGCACAACATTTAAATGCTGTAGCATTTCTTGTTTTTCCTGGAATCTCAAACTATATTGCCTAATATCATATATATATATATAATATCATATATATATAATATCATATACATATATATGTCAATAAAAAAAAGTCTAACGCGGCTTTGTAAAATGGAGTATATCTATATATAGATAGAGATAGATGTAGTGAGATATAATATACTTAGGCTGATATTCAGAGTGATTTAAGCAGGCCAGAAAGGGGAAGGGGAGGGGGAGGGGGTAATGACAACGATCTCCAATAAATGGCCCCCAAAGTCCTCTATTGAGAACTGGCTGAAATGCTCTACAAATCCTGCAAATGTGTTAAATTCAATCTTGCCCGCTTAATATAGTAATTGCAAACAATCTCTTAAGTGTGTTACATAAGTGTCTCACTTATGGAGTTTCTTACTGTTGACAATCCAAAATCAAGTGAGTTTTTAAAATATGTAATTGAAGTGATGTAGAATCAATATTAGCATTAATTTTGCATTAAGTTTATTAGCATTAAGTTTGAACAAAAAATTAGTAATATGGGTAAGCTTGAAATATTGTTGTGGCATTCTGAGCTTTCATGTATTCACACAACAGATCTTTACATGAAAAAGGTTAGAGACCACTGTTTTATGATTACTCTGCTTTATGTTTAAAGTCTCATAATTCTCAATGGGCTCCTTTTATCAAGGTGCGGTAGGTGGTTAAAGCACAGAATACCGCGCATTCACCCGCCTGCCACGCTAGTCGCTAACGCCTCAGGGTTGTCATCAGAGGAGGAAACTGAAGAATGTTAGTCTAATCAATAAAGCAAAAAGTGTTCTTTCAGTGAGTCTACACTGCTCATAAGTAAAAACTTCTCGCTATTTTGTGGATTTCCTGAAGCAGATACGAAACGTGTCACATCAGAACCTGACACCTGCAAGCTACAAGATAAGTGACTTTTCAGATTTAACGTATACAGATGAAGAAGTAGCTTTTCCTTATTGACACTTCAAGTCATTCAATTCAAATATTTATGCTATCTACAAATGGTGCTTTAAAATGCGATGATTGGATGGTGAGACAGTTGTGTCGAGGCTTTGCCCCAGTTATTGTCATCATGATTCTGAGCACAAAAAGCTACCAAGATACATAAGCAAAATTGAAACTGCTATTGTTGAAATTTATTTACGAGTGATTATTTCATTCTGTTTAACCAATCCAGGACAAGCAGTGGCTTCCCCCATGTCTGTCTCAATAACAGACTATGGACTTTTCCTCCATGAAATTGTCCAAACCTTTCTTAAAACCAGCTATGCTTTCTGCTCTTACCACAACCTCTGGCAACGTGTTAACTATTCTTTGAGTGAAAAAAATATTTCCTCCTATTGGTTTTAAAAGTATCTCCCTATAACTTCATTGAGTGTCCTCTAATCTTTGTAATTTTTATGGAGTAAAAAATCAATTCACTTGTACCCCATTCTATACCACTCAGGATTTTGTAGACTTCAATCATATCTCCCTTCAGCTGTCTCTTTTCCAAGCTGAAAAGCCCTCATACGCGAGGAGTTCCATCTCCTTTATCATCTTGGTTGTTCTTCTTTGAACTTTTCCTAATTCTATATCTCTTTTTTGAGATATGGTGACAAGAATTGAACACAATACTCAAAGTGAGGTTGCACTATGGGGCAATACAGAGGCATTATACGTGGGGTGGTATTTTTGATAGGATGTCTAAGCCTGATTTTATATGTTACCTGCAAGACGTATAAAGTCTGAGGTGGAGAAATGGCCATTTCTGAAACTGGCAACACCGCAAGACATCCAATTATTTTCTTTTGAAAATCACAAACTTTGAAATCCTGGCCGCCAGAATGTCCAACCGTAGGACAGCCATCTTTGTTTGCCATTTTTTACCATGAAACCATCCAAGTTCAATATGTCTAAATCTAGACCATTTGAATTTAGGAGGGGCCAGCAATGTAATGGACTGGTCACATAGACATGCTAATAGAGCAGTGGGGCACCTCAGAGGACACTGCTATGAACTTCACATAAAGGGTTCCAAACGTACATCTAACCATAACCCTCCAAAACCTACTATACCTAACTATCACCCCAATAGCCCTTATGGCTGCAGGTAGCACCTATATAGCAGTATAGTAGAGTCTGGCTGAGTTTTGATGTGCTCATATTTAATACCATAGATGTGGTTAGAATACCTTATGGATCTGGGTTCTCCCACCCACCAGGTAACGCTACACACCTTATGCTCTACTGGGCTTACCCATACCAAATGCAGCTGTTCTAGAGCCAGGCATGTACCTTTTTGTTTGAATTTATGTATGGTGGAAGGGAGTCGGTGAGCGCTGTGGGATTGTGGGGTATCTTATCTTGATTCAGCATGCAGTTGTCATCTGGTCAGTTTGGGCACCTTTGTGGCACTTAGAAACTTCTAAAATGGGTCTAGCCGCGCTAGTACCTAACACCTCCATTGATGAGGCGTTAGGATTTTAGGCTGCCGCAGGGGTTAGCGCATGATGAAATGTCCAACGCGCTAACCCCTGTAGCGTGCCTTGATAAAAGGAGCCCTAAGGGAGCTGGCCTGAACATGCTGCATTGATCGCCCCGTGCACCGGCCCGAAGGTAACACCAGGGGGCAGGCCAGAAGGCAAGGCACAGCATGGAGGGAGAGAGACAACAACGGTAGGGGGAATGCTTTTGCTTTCATATTTAGTGATTGATTTACATCTGCTGTCTGTTCAGGAAGAAATGCATTTGTTTCTTTTCCTCTGGGGTTGTACTGCTTGCAGAGTCTTGCATCTTAGGGTTTGTTTGTAAATATTGGTACTTTTAGTTTTTGGTCCTGCATTTGCATGGGGTTATCTGTTTTCTGGTGGGAATTAGTGTTGAAAGGCATACAGTGTGCTTTGTGTATTTTAATTGTACTGGTTAACCATTATGTGTTGTTAATACGATTATATTGTGTGTATATATGAAAAATGAATGGAAAAAATAGTGTTACAATTAGTACTGTTATGGGACGAAGTCTGGGGCGGAGATCGGCAGGGTCTGGCCCATGACAGCCCAGTGTTCTTCAAATGCCGGTCCGCGGACCGGTGCCGGTCCACAAAATAATTATTTTATTTCCGCCGGTCCATAGGTGTCAAAAGGTTGAAGAACACTGTCCTATAGTATTTAATGTTAGTTAAATAGAATTTGGGGGGGAATTTTGTACCCTCATTTACTAGCTTGGAACAAAAATGTATCTGTTACAGAATGAGGGCAATATAACAACTGAGTGTGTTTAACCACTAGTTGCATATCTAGATTTTGTATATTTGTCATGTTTAGAAAAGCGACTTGTATTCCGACCTGTCATTGGGGTTAATGAACTGCTTTAGTCTCCACTGTACTCCAGTGATCAGCATTAATTATGCTATATTTAAACACTGTGCCCTACTCGAATTTATCATGTTGAATACATGCATCACACAAAACCCTGGAGTGAAAATGAGAAATGTTTATTTTTGTTTAAGAAAAGTGTTTGCTGTTTAGAAAGAGCAACACACATAATGACTGAACATAAAATCCAAATGTTATAACTTGCCAGTGTGTTGGTGTATTTTCTTTTAACACAGAGAATAAGTAGCATCATTTTGTCAGCATACTTCCAAGGTACTAGAAAGAAGTTTAATGAATAGGAAATGTTCATTACTGTGCCCCAGTTTCAGCCATTTTACTCTTGGGTATAATCCTTAACATTGCTGAGGAATCTAAAGTATGAATTAAAAATGATATTGAATGCTACATAAATGCAATAATTTTATACTATTAGCTAATCTATTTCATTTCCATTGAGAGGGAGATTTAATTGCATTTCTCTCATGGACTTGGGAAAAATATTTGAAGCTGAAATTTTAATTTGATACAAAATAATACTTTTAAAAGAGAAATCAACAAGAATTCTGGCTTGTTATCATTATACTAGAAGTGTTTAATACAATAAGGAGGCCCACGGGCTAAGGAGTGAGCAATAACATTGGCCGAGTTGCTGATGAAACTACCAGTGGGGTTAATTGAGGGGGGGAGGGTCTAGGATAAAGGGATAGAAGATTTTGAGGTCCTTTTATCAATCTGCGCTAGCAGGGTTAGCACATCAGACATTTCATCACGTGTTAACCCCTGCAGCCGGCTATAAAAACTAACGCCTGCTCAGTGCAGGCGTTAGCGGCTAGCGCGGCAGGCGGTTTAACGCGCGGTATTATGCACATTAAACCCCCTACTGCAGCTTGATAAAAGGACCCCTTTGTATGTGATTTGCATAGTTAGAATCATAAACAGTAGTTTGAATGGATGTTGCTGGGGTGAAGGGTAGCTGGAAATTGGTAGATAGGAGAGGTTCTATGATTGGCTAGTGCTGGGCAAGAATTGAGAGCTGTGTGGCGAGTATTTGGTATTCCAGTGGTGGAAGGACAGGAGGGTAGTGTTAGGTGGTATGAGCTTTGGGAGGTGAAAGAGTTAAAAAAAATAAAGTCCCGCCCATTGGCACACCAAGCTGATATAGGCACCTAACTTAATTGAGTAACAAGCTAAATCAGTGTCAAATTGGCACTCAGTACCGCTTTATTAGTGCTAAGACCCAAATTCTATACATGGTACCTTAACATAAGTGCCAATAGGTGCGCTAGTGGTGCCTAAGTTAAGAGGGAAATTACATTTAAAATAGTAATTAAAAACAAAAAATCAAAATGGTGCCCGACTCGCACCTCAGGAGGTGCCTACTACTGCCACTGTAGGCGTTGGCTAATGCTGGAAGTGGCATTAGGCGCTAGTAGGCACCCCTGGAGCTGTGATTCAAGTCAAAGATAGGCACCGGCAATGTAGGCATTGAAAACACTGGCCTATATTTCTGGCACCTACCTTTGCCAGAGGCAGCTGCCAAAAATGGATCTAAGAGAATCCGTATCTAAGTGGAGGTAATTGAAAGTTAGGTGCCCAATTTAGTAGGTGTGATTCTATAATAATTAAGCACCTAGTGCAAAAGTGAATAATTAAAAGTGGGCGTGGTTAGGAGACAGATCGTGGGTGTGTTTTAGGTGCCTGTTTTAGAGTTAGGGTGCCTAACTTGGCACAGGCATTTAGCTCAATAAAACCTTGTCATAAATCCTAGCATGCTTAGGCAGCACTAAGCACAATTCTATAATGAAAGACTAATTTAGATAGAATCTCACTTGGCACATATTTTTTTAGGTAACATATATATCGAATTGGGCCCCTATGTTCCTTTATTGAATACTAGCCTAACTGGGAATACAGTATGGGGCTGATCCTATAAATAGGCATCCCGATAGTAGGCAGCAGTAGGCGTCCTACTGCCATCTGGCAGCCAATTGCGATGCACGTTTAAAAAAAAAAAATGAGGCAGGACACCTACACTGTAGGCTTTTGTCGCCCAAGGCTGGGCATGGTTTCGCCTAGAAGTGGCCTTGGGTGAGCATAAGGAGTCCTAGGCATCTCCTATACAAAATTACCTTGTGCTTAGTACATAGAGTTGATGTAAGTGTTAATCTAAGTTTTTTAGATACTTGTGCAGCTTACAGTATTCTATAAGTTATGCCTGTAAGTTTGAATGCCACCTGCGTTTTCCCCAAGCTCTGCCAATGTCTATATCCCCTCAAAAATGCAAGCTACTATATATAAGTTTAAGTGGGCATTTACAGAATAGTGAGGAGATGGGATTATGGCAGATACACATGTATGTGCACACATCTGCACACACAAATGTCATTATTGTAAACATGCATGTACCTTATCAGCGTGCAGATATTATTGCCAATGTTACAGAACCTTTACATCAGCTTCTGAACCAGTGTAAATGAATGATGGTTCATTTCTGCTGGTATATATTGTAAACGATCAAAAGAAGGATCATAAGCATTGAAAAGTTAAGTACAAGTTTTCTTCATCTCAAGAAACAGGGAAGTTTTGGCATATTATATACACTTTTGTTTTAGTTTCATCACATTGAAAGAAGTTTGCAAAAATATGAGAAATTGTGGACCGATGATTATAGTTTGAAGCATGGTTTCAACTTTTCTTTGAAATTGCTTCATGTATATGGTCCTTCATATAGAAGCTAGATGAGGGAGATGGGGTATAGAAAGTAGGTGTCTTTTCTCCAAGAGGTGAATAGAGAAGAAACCTGTATGGTAAAGGGTAAATCAAAACGTAAAGACAAAATACATTTAATGGCTTTAATAGAAGTAACTGTGAGCAATTGAACATATCACTTTTCCACTCAGTCCCCATGCAAGATGATGCATTTGATGTATTGTTCAACTAGCTTCTGCATTCCTGCAGAGAAGTTTCTTGGCTGCTTCCTTTACTTCATCATGCTTTCTTTTGCTCTCCGGGTCATACCGATGCAGCCATGTCTTGTCACTAGTGACAATTCTCTCCAGAATACTCAGATCTTCATACTGTCTCGGGAACTGAGTTGCAACCTTAACACGCCGTTGCTCGTGCCGATCAATAAGCTGTTTAGGAACCCATCGTGCGCAGACTTTCCTGTGTCCCAAATCATCATGCATTATGACAAATTCAGATCCATAGATGATATCCAAATTTGTAGCCAATAAAACACCGTTATCCTTCAGTCTTCTCTAATCAAGTCATCTACCCTGTCAATGTGCTCTTGTGTGCATGATGTTGATGGGTAACCAGAATGACTTTCATTGGTTACACCTGTTCTTCCCACTTTAAACCTTTTTACCCACTCATAAACCTTTCATTGATTCATGGTGCTATGTCCATACTGAGTCAGTATCTGATGATGAATTTCCACAGGTTTCATTTCTCTGCCCAAAGAAAGTGCTACTGCACATTGTTCTTCGATGGTGCAATCTTGCAGTGGAGAGTCCATGTTTCTGATCACATGACTAAAGGCTGAGTGCTGCTCAGTGCATGGATGAACTATCCATCAGGCAATATATGAGTACGTATGTTGCATTTCGCTAGCTCTATTCCAGTCATCACATAATTTAACAATTGTCTACAATTTTTGATTTGCCCTCATATGTTCAGCCTCCAAGTGTTAGAGTAAGTTTTTTTATGGAATTGATATGTTTTTTAAAATTTATTATTATTATTAGGTAAATGTCTGGCCATGGAGGGGAACTATCCATCATCTGTGAGCGGGAACTGTCCAGTGGGAATTAACCAAGGCGGTAATTTTCCATGTGGCAATTGGTGGGTGGTAACAGTCTGGTTGGAATTGTCCGGGTGGTTACTGACCTAAAACCATCATCAGTCCATAAAAACTAATATTGTGCACATTAGCAAATAAGAAACAAACACATTTAAATCTCGATTCATAAAAGTCCATTCTTCCGTACTGCTATGCAATCTCTCATAGTGGTTTTGAAGAATGGAGTTTTAGGATTTGTTTCTTATTTATCTATAGCACCCTGTTATAGAATTGCTCTTATCATGGTGATATCTGGCCACTATTCCCATATGTAGCTAAGCAGTTTAATTTAGGCTAGGAAACAAAACTTTCCAAAATATAACTATTGAGTTATATGTATAGTTGCCAACATTGAGCATTTTGAATGTATATTCAGCAGTGCTGACAATTTGCATAATGGCACTGTTTCTTAAATGCTTTAGTCATAGGATTTCAGATACTCAAAGAATCTAAAATGTTTGTAGATGATGAGGTTTGTCACTAATTGGAATACTATTTTAAATAAATGCTCATTACTTTTAATGATTTCTTTAATAAGTACCTTAAAAAAGCAGAAGTTGAGAGGAAAAACAATTACAATTGGAATGAAATATTTCAAAGAAAAGTATCTCTGCTATGGTATGTTAATTGAGGAATATAATTCAAAGAAAAAAATTCAGAAATCAGGTATAAAAATAAAATGTGAAAATTTTTAAAGAGACAAGATAAGAAATATCTTCCATTCATTCATGCTAAATCTATTGATAATGAGGATAAATGGAAGATAAGGAAATAGTGACAAATGGAAAGCAATAGAGAATGGAGAAAAGGGAGACAAGTATAAGAAGCAGAGGTGAGTCAGGTATTTGATTCTTCTGCCTCTCTCTTTACTCCACCAGTAAGATATAAAAGGGAGGAGTTTCAAAGAAGAAGCATAATTATACAGCAAATCCTAGTGTCAAGATATTTCAGTAATGGAATCAACGATAATTGTTCTTCATCTGGTCAGCGTATCCCTATTAAGGGCCGGATTCACTAACCTGCCCGATCGGGCCCGATACGGGCAGGTCCGACAAATTCACAAAAAAACAAATATGCAGATGTGGGCGATCAGAGGAACGCTCCCATCTGCCTGCCCGGATTGCTGGTGCAGACTATCTGTAGATGGTCTGCGCATGCCAGTCTGAGCGGAGCCGGGTTTGTGTTGTTTTTTTGTTTTTTTTTTAGTTCAAAATATTTTTATTGATTTTATAGGTATAAAATAAACAACAATAGGCTTCCGAGAAAGCCCAACAAGAAAAAGAAGTGACAGCTCCTTTCAAGTATATCACCACAATAAGATAATATATCGGTAACAAACATATAAGCATCAAATAACTTTTCTGCATGCGCCCTCCTGCTCTCCCTTTCCAAGTCCTGCTCTTTCTGCCCAGACTCTCCTGCTCTCTGCTGCCTTCCCTGCAGTGCGAGCCCGCGGGTTTAAAGCGGGGCTGCACTGCGGCATGCAGCCCCGCTTTAAACCCACGGGCTCGCACTGCAGGGAAGGCGGCAGAGAGTAGAAGCTCGGGGCAGAAAGCAGGGCTGGAAGATTGGAGCAGAGAGCAGGTACAGGCACCGCATGTTTCATTTTCGGGACAGAGAGCAGGGCTGCAAGATCGGGGTGAGCAGGCAGGAGACATGAGGAAGAGCAGAGCTGGAGAGTCAGAAAGACGTTTTCAACTGGTCCCTAGCAGTCACTTTTCAGGATGAGCGGAAAGCCCAGTCGAATCACAAAATTTGTTTAGTAAATTGCATCCTTGCCTATTTGCATGCAGTTCCCCTCATTTGCATGCGCGGATTGTAATTGAATTGCTACACAGGTTAGTGAATAGTGCAGGAGGGAAATCTGGTCACAAAGTGCTCGCAAACCAAATGATACACGATCGGATTGCTTAGTGAATCTAGCCCTAAGTACTTAATAACATCCCCCCCCCCACACACCCTTCACAAAAACGTGATAGTGGTTTTAGCACAGGCTGGCATGCTGAATGCACGCTCCTGTCACTCATAGGAACTCTTTGAGCATCGGGAGCAACGCAGAGCAGAGCATTCAATGCGCCAGCCTGTGCTAAAAAACACTATTATGGTTTTGTAAAAAAAAAAAAAAAAGTGTGTGTGGAGGGGGAACTGACTTATGCTGAAATGTTGTATAACACACATTATAAGAGAATTTTGAATATTCAATTGCTGCTTTATTCTCATAGAGAAACAGCCTTATTTTTGATACTAGGATTTGTTGTATAATTGTACCCCCGATGCAGCCTGAGGGCAAATTGTAACCTTGTCAGGTTAACCAATAAAGAATATTTTTTTATGATTTATAGCAGTAATACCTGGTTCATTGTGTATATGGAAATAAGGGTGAACAAACAACTTGCAGATGACATCTTACTAGACAACATACTGTATACTTGTTATTAACCTCTGATGGTTATCTTGATTTGATGAAGAACAAGCTATCAGCTACAGTTTGTTCATTGACCCTTATTTCCATTTGAGACATCTCAAAATTGGTCTTTATTTCTATAAGGTTGATATTTTATAGTATGGAGAGAAGATTGGCCATATCTGGTGTTGTAATCTTGATGTTATGGTGTCTGGAATCAGTATCACTTCCCTAGTTTGTAAGATCAAATTATACTTTTTAGTTCAGAGTTTGTCTTTTTTCTTTATAATAATATCCATGTTAATATGCTAATTTTAATGTTAGTAAATATGCCAAATTTGTTTGCATCTCGTTAAAATGGCTCATTAACTTGAGCTAATTAATAAACATCATTAAATGATGCTAATGTATCTTAAGCTACTTAAAAAGGTCAATGTATTATCATATTCATGTGCCTTTTTATGCTTCTAAAGAATTTTAGTGCTAGTGAGACAGTTCTATTTGAAAGGGATCCAGTTAATATTATTTTGAATTTTAAAGCAATAAAACAATATAATCAACAGTTAGATCTTATAGGGATGGAGCTTAGCACTGCATGAAGAAGGGTGCCTAGAGTCTAGCTCTCACTCTAAATCCCCAAATGGTGCAAGCAGTGGGATGCATGATAACAGAGGTGCGGAGTGCCTTTAGAACATGGCCAGTGGCAAGCAAAATAAAGAAGCATTCAGAGCGGTGGGTGGTGGTAAATAGCCTAAGCAGGACTTAACTTCTCAACTAAGATGGTGACCCCCCCAGAGAGATACAAAAATGTATAGACCTTGTGATGACTGGATTAACAAAGTCACCCTTGCTATGCCACTGGGTAGATACAGTTAAGGTATCTCTTGAGTGTCTGTTCAGTATTGATTGTGACCTTTCCTTTTTAGAGTTGATTTTAGTTTTGTACTCCCCTTGGGTCCTTTGGTACAGTACAATACAAGTACAATAAATAATAATATCAATATTGTAGTTCTCTCATTCAATTTTTCTAGATAAAAGTACCTTATCTGTCGAATACCTCTCACTTCTTCCTTCACTGATGTTAGCTAAGCAGTGAAATCCAATTTGGTGAGTTACAAGTTCTGTGAAAAACATTTGATCTTAGTTGCTAACTGAGACAAATCTTGTGCAGATATCTCCATGGTGCCATCCAACTTCTGGAGAATTATGCAAATATTTTTCAGAGATGCATCCTTTGATATATCTGGGCCTGACAGTAAATCCAACAAGACCTATTTGCCAGTTTTCTCACAGCTGTCCCTGAGAGCGCTCAAACCCCCAAGAGAAGACTTATCTCATGTGATTGCAATGGAAGAGCATTCCATTGGTGCCATTTAAACAGTGAACAGTGGAGGCAAAAAAGAATAACATCAAGTCCGAAAGCTGCGAGTTCTCCTTCACCTAGGGTCAATGCCAGGACAGTTTCAAATTTAATTAATTTTAATATACCGACCATCGACGTGCTAAAAATGAAAGGTTAAAATACATTTTTGTGTGTGTGTGTGTGTGTGTGGAAATTTGAACATTAAATAGACAAATTACAAATACAAACATGAGCTTGAGGGTAAAGGGGGAGGGGAAGGTTAATAATTAAATCATTAAAAACAAATTAATTAAAGGGACAGGGGGGAGGATAAAACACCAGAAATGGGGATCGCTTCTTAAAAATGGTTTGTGTTATTTTGCTAGCTGTATCAACTGTAGAGGCCTTGAATGCAAAACACTGGGGAAGATGTTTGTGTGGCTGAGAAAACCACCTTCACTATTCCCTTGCACTTTATATTTAATTTTAATTTAATTTAATTCTTATATACCTCTAATAACCGTGAGGTTTCTAAGCGGTTTACAAAAATGATGCATTAAAAGATACAATAAATAAAAATAAATAAGATAGGTACTTGGAAATTCCCTAACTGTCCCAAAGGCTCACAATCTAACTGAAATACCTGAAGAAACAATTTATGAAAAGTAAAAATAAAAATATAAAGACAGAGGTAGAGATAGAGATAGAAATGAATATTCTAACAAGTAATGAATAAATAAGTTAAAGATAGAATTAAAAATAATAATTAAAGTAAATAAAAATAGAGAGAAAAAATAAGTATAGAGAGAAATAAAAATAAAATATATTCCAAAAAAGCATTAAGATCTGATGTTAAATGATCATAATAATTACAAGCCAAAGAATGAAAAACAAACAAACAAAAAAAAAAAAACGTTCAACTGCCATCAACCCCAATTCCGATGACTATCATCTGAAGTCCCGAGATTCCTCCAAGAACAGGCGACATCTCTGGCAAGGTAATCACCACCACTGCCGCACATGATGCAAAATCCTCAGAGGCAGTCCCTACGGAACGGGGGAGGAGTGAAGATGGTATCAGGTGCCCTGCTGGAAAGGGCTCCCGAACTGACCGTTGGTGCTGAGCGCCGGACTGCAGTTCTCCTCTCTCGGTTCTCCCTTGCTGGAATGGGGGAGGAATGAAGATGGTGTCGGGTGCCCTGCTGGAAAGGGCTCCCGAACTGACCATTGATGCTGAGCACCGGTTCTCCTTTGCTGGAACGGGGGAGGAGTGAAGATGATGTCGGGTGCCCTGCTGGAAAGGGCTCCCGAACTGACCGTTGGTGCTGAGCTCCGGTTCTCCCTTGCTGGAACGGGGGAGGAGTGAAGATGGTGTTGGGTGCCCTGCTGGAAAGGGCTCCCGAACTGACCGTTGGTGCTGAGCGCCGGATTGCAGTTCTCCTCTGTCGGTTCTCCCTTGCTGGAACGGGGGAGAAGTGAAGATGATTTCGGGTGCCCTGCTGGAAAGGGCTCCCGAACTGACCGTTGGTGCTGAGCGCTGGATTGCAGTTCTCCTCTGTCGGTTCTCCCTTGCTGAAACGGGGGAGGAGTGAAGATGGTGTCGGGTGCCCTGCTGGAAAGGGCTCCCGAACTGACCGTTGATGCTGAGCGCCGGTTCTCCCTTGCTGGAATGGGGAGGAGTGAAGATGATGTCGGGTGCCCTGCTGGAAAGGGCTCCCGAACTGACCGTTGGTGTTGAGCACCAGTTCTCCCTTGCTGGAACGGGGGAGGAGTGAAGATGGTGTTGGGTGCCCTGTCAGCAACAGCTACTTTCTTTCAGAGACCAGTCCCACCCAACACCCAAAGAACTGGAAAAATTTGGCATCTAAATGTAGTCAGAATAGGCTGAGTTAATGTTTGTTATTGAGATGTAGTAAACCAACAGATATGGTTATATCAAGTCACAACCCTATTCAGGAAGAATAGGATAAAAGGAAAGAATGACATCCATATAAAAAAATATTAAAGCATGAGAATTGCAGGACTTACAAGGTAAGGAGGCAGCACTGTGGGATAATCTGCAGAGGATATTAAACACATATATTGATGTGATACAACACATCTTTATCAGTAATGGAAATGGACAGAGCTGTAAATGAAGATATTCACCAAACAACAATGAAAAGGAAGGTGTACTGCTACATATTGATTTGGAAACGTTGGGATATCTCAAGATGTTAGTATCTTCTAGAAGTTGGGAGGCATGAAGAAAGGAAAAAACAAAACAAAACACAAGCCTCCAAAGGTAAGACATGTCTCCTCTCATTCATGATTCATGCTGCCATCTTAGCTCCATTCCCTTCCCTTTCTGATGTTTATTATATCTAAGGGAAAAAAAATATATTCCACTTGAAAATAACTAAGACAAGGCACAATGCACTGGGATCTGTTATCCTTCCATAATTGTTCTCCTCTGATTCCCTCTCCCCCCCCCCCCCGCCCCCATATTTTCCATCCCTTCTCTTTTATGCAGCCAATTAACTGTTTCCAGTAATGACTGCAGACACTTTTTTGTGGGAATAAACCTCATAGCATAGAAAACAAATAATATAAAAGAGGGAAATGGATTGGGACTCGTATACTGTCTTTTTGTAGTTATACAACCATACTCAAAGTGGTTTACCTACAGGAACTTCAAGCCCTTTCCCTATCTGTCCTGGTGGGCTCACAATCTATCTAATGTACCTGGGGCAGTGGAAGATTAAGTGACTTGTCCAGGGTCACAAGGAGCAGCTTGGGGTTTGAATCCACAACCTCAGGGGGCTGAGGCTGTAGCTCTAATCATTACACCACACTCTCCTCCTCACCAGTTTGAAAGCGGTTCTAATGCGGAAGGTAATTTCATAGCAGGTGGAGGTTGGGAGTTAAAATAGGTTTCACGAAACCTTGCAAGATCATAGTTAAAATTAGTTGCTTGAAAGTAGGTATAAATGTGTAGTTTATAAATTAGTGCATATTTTGTCAATCCACCCATGCGCTGCTCCAGGCTATGTCCCCAGAGCTTGCCTACACACATAACCCAGGGGTAAATTTTTTAGGACTGTAGCTGTCTGTTCCTCTGACATTGTATGCGTATTTTGCCAGACTTACTGTTGATGATTGGTTCATGCTTCTTAAAATTATCCCCCCTCCCCATTTTCCCTTCTCTATTTGAAAGCTGCTCTTGGTTTTCCATGCTGGTTTGGTGGAATGCTTGCATTTTTTTCACCCCAAAAAGTATAAAATAAAACAAAACAAATCACAGATAGCATTTCCATTAATCACTTGATTCCTTCAGTTACTGCTTCTTAACTTAAAAAGCTTCATAAAAAGAGATTTTGAATTTTTTTTTTAACTGTGAAAGTAGTTATTCACTTTCAATTTTCTTTGTTTCTATCCCACTGCTGTTTACTGTTTTCATCTACTCTGGGCTAAGATGTTGTTTACGGAGTGCTAACTAAAGTTCCTTTCTGTATATCTCACTATAACAATCAAATTGCCCCATGTAGAGAAAGAAGCCTTGTAAAGCACTGTACTACATCTGAGGCACTGACTTTGTTTGTGGCATTGCTAATATCAAGGGAGAGGAAAATGGCTGATGATGCATGCTGGGATTCATCTGTTTGACACATTGATTGACAATAGTGGTATATCTAAATAATACATTCAATCCAGTCCAGTCCAATCAGGGGGTGCTTGCATTCTGGAGATCAACACCTGGCTGCATGGATAGTGTCGGCAAGAACATTTTTGGTTCCTGAATCATGAGATGTTTTCCAAAGGCTGCTGTGTATATATGAGGTATATCTATCAAAGAAGGAGAAAAGTGTCTTCAGCAGAAAACTGGCTAACCTACTAAAAAGGGATTTAAACTAGAATCATTGGGACTGGGCAATCAAAGCCCTCAAGTAAGTATAAGTCCTCAGGTAAGTGAATCATTAAATACAGTATGTCTATATACAGTACAAGGGAAATATCTGAAAAGCAATACATACTAATGCCCGTAGTATGGGAAATAAGGTTTTGAATCTAGAGGCTGTGATGGAAGAGGCTGATTTAGATTTAGTGGGGATCCCAAAAATCAGGGGCCATTGACTGAAACTCATTGAATAAATCCCTGCTATTAGAGGACACAGCTGGCCCCCACAAACAGGAAACCATCAAGAGAAAAAAAATGTTGAGAAAACCATTCCAATAAGCAACCTTCCACAAAGATGCTAAACAACTTAAAATGCACACCTGATAAGGAATGACTCATAGGCATATACTGATAAAAGTGGTAAGTATGCTTAAATTGAAGCCCCAACAGAATAAAGCTCTTAGGATATGCTGGAAACAATTGGGATGATGACTCTGTATCTGCTTAAGCCTTTCAAAGTGCGTGTGCAATTCTGGAGACCACACTTTCAAAATGATATAAACAGGATGAAATCGGTCCAGAAGAAGATTACTAAAATGGTGGGTGGTCTTCAACATAAGACATAAGGGGACATATTTAAAGTTCTCAATACGTATACTTTGGAGGAGAGGCTGGAGAGGGGAGATATGATAGAGACATTTAAATATCGATATGGCCTAAAAGCACAGGAAACAAATCTTTCATTTGAAACAAAGCTCTAGAATGAGAGGGCATAGGATGAATTTAAGGGGTGATAGGCTCAGGAGTAATCTAAGGTAATACTTTTTTTACAGAAAGAGTGGGAGATGCGTGGAATAGTCTCCTGGTAGAAGTGGTGGAGACAAAGATTCTCTCTGAATTCAAGAAAGCATGGGACATGCATGTGGAATCTCTTAGGGAGAGGAAGAAATAATAGATGCTCTGGATGGGCAGAATGGATGGGCCATTTAGCCTTTATCTGCCATCATGTTTCTATATTTTTGCAAATATGTTGTGGCTTATTATTCAGAGCACACTCCTGGGAGTATGAAGTCATTCACTGAAGAGCCCTTTAAGTAAGACAGGTTCTAAATGAGTCTAAATATATTAGATTCCTACTTCAAAAATACAAGTACTATGGTAGCAAAGAGGAATCCAGCTCAGTTGATACTTGAGTCCTATTGCATAAGCTAATCACCAAGCAGAGTATACATTTGTAATTACTGGTCTGGATATTTGTTCTTGGTAAGGATTAATGAAACCATCTCTGTACCCCGAAAGTAAGATAGTGACAGTACCCTTATTATGATAATAAACTAATATCCAAGCCCAAAGTATAGATGCTTCAGCTTTGGTGTGGATACTTCATGATTTTATCATCTTTGGAAATGTATCATATTCTATGGGTTGTAGTCATTTTAAACTGTTTGCTTTTTTCATGTCTATATTGACTTATGTCATGCAAAAATAATTGGTCGACAAACCTGACAGACATTTTCAAAGTGCAGAGCAAGGTAGCTTGCTATGTATACTAATTTGTGCTTTTGTGTCTACTTTATAATAACTAACCTCTGCTTTCAGGATGTGCATTAATTAATGCCCATTTGGTTTGTTATTAAGCCTTGAAAAATTAGTGCATGCTACAGCGATGTACAGTGCCCTAACCCACAAATCAAAATATGCTAAGTCAATTAGGAGCTTTTTAATTAATGAGTGATAAGCCCTCAATGCACAATTAACTCATGCAAACAAGTTACTATAGAAATGTGTTATAACTGGCAAATTCAGGGTTAGCATGAGAAGGCCTAACATCTTCTATACAAGATGCAATAACAGGGAAATGCTATAAATGGTGCCTAAAATTTGGGCGCCAAGTAGTGTGACTCTATGCGCAGTTCTGTAAAAGTTAGGCACGCCACCTACAATTGGGATGCCCATTTATAGAATCAGTTCCTTAGTGCATAGTGATACAGCTGCGCTAACCAAATAGAGCAAAATACACCTACACTTTGACCCCACAACCTGCATCTGGTGGTATAATAAAATCATTTTTTAGGGCATGAGAAGCACATGTTGATGATAAAATTACCATGGGACTCTTGAACATGCTTTGCAGTAAGGCATTTTAAGTATGCTTTAGTTCTTACTGCAGCTTAGTGCATGCGGTAAAACCTTGGTTTGCGAGCATAATTTGTTCTGGAAATATTTTTGTAATCCGAAACACTCGTATACCAAAGCAAATTTCCCCATAGGAAATAATGGAAACTCCGATGATTCGTTCCACAACCCAAAAATTTTAATACAAAAGAACCATCGGCTCAGTTGTGATGACATGATGCACGTATAATGTACACACTTGTATTGCAAGACCTCGCTCATTTAGAACAGCCACTACACTCCCGCAGCGTTGGAGAGAAAAGAACCATCGACTTGGTTATGATGGCACGACGCATGTATACTGTACATATTCGGGAGCTTACAGTTTAGCTGTAAGCTGATAACAGTGGCTGAGCGAACCCTTATACAGTGGTTACAGTGGGCTGGGGGTGGGGGGATTAGACTATGAGGGTTGGTAGTGGGAGCTGAAGGGTGGCAGGGATTGGTTGTCGGGGTGCTAGGACAGGAGGATTGGTTGTTAGGGAGAAGGGTGATTGGTAGAGGATTGGGTTAGATTAAGGGTGATTTTGGCGGGTTAAATCATTTTTGGAAAGGGTGGGAATGTGGGAAGAGGTGGGTAGGCAGGGTTAAATTTGTTCCCTGCCCGCCCTCCCAGTTTGTTTTTTGGTTTTGGTGGGTGGAGGATGGGTTGGTCGCAGCTTTTGCAGAAATGTGTTATGGGGTGAATTGTGGACAGTGTGGCTTATAAAGTTACGTATTATATGTGCTTAGTCTGCTCATGTGCGGAACCGCCATGGGTGGCCGGTATGATTCTGCGACACCGCGATTCATGCTGGGGGAAATGGGGTTTGCTGGAATGTGATTAATTTGGTGAGTTGCGCTAATTCGACACCGATTAGCATCAAGGGGTTTGAGTTTTGTGAGTTGAGCTAGTTCGACACCGAATAGCTCCAAGGTTTATGGTTGTTAAGCTACACTGAATTATTTATGTATGAAAATGTTGTGTTTATATGAATTCATTGATGGATAAGTATAATAAAGCTGCGGCCCATGCTTTGCCATTACTAAGTGTTATGTGTCTTTATTTAGTAATGTTTATATAAGGAGTGATGCGACTGCCAGTGTTAGTATTGCAAGACCTCCCTCTTCTATCAAGTTAAAATTTAATAAAATGTTTTTTACTCATCTTGCAAAACACTCGCACACCAAGTTACTTGCAATCCAAGGTTTTACTGTATTTGGAAAGGGAGGCATTATGGAAAGGGACGTATACTGTATGTGATCTCTTTGTATAATATTTTTTTCAGTATGTATATATTTGGTAAGGATATTAATTGGGTAAAGGTAGGTAAGGGATTCATATTTATATACAGATTGCTTTTTTTGTTTCTGTTCATGATTTCCTCTTTGTTCTTTCTTTTTTCTCTGTGTTTCCCTGCTGCAGTGCTCTTTTAGGTTTAATGCTTTGAGTCTGGCTGGATTACTAGTGATACTGTACTATCTTTAAGAAATTAGTCTCTTATGAAAGCAAGATGCTGAGACATGTCAGGCTGAATGAAGGACTGAATGAACACTGATAGCAGCAGAAGAGATTGGACACAGTTCTGTTGTATTTGTTTTTAATTATCGCAGATAAAGCTTTTGTACTCTTGGGCTGTTTTGTGTTGCTCTTTTACTGGTGATTTAATATGATTTTGACAATGTATGCTTTAAATCTTAGTGCAGCATTTGACCTCATCAATCACTCTAGTGTTTTCACATTTGGGATGTTGTGGCCTTTCTCTTTCTTGTTAGATAGGACGTATGTTGTTTCTTTTAATTCTGCCATTTCTAACTCCTATGATTTGCTATGTGGGGAGTCCCAGGGGGTCTGTTCTGTCTCCAATCCTTTTCAATTTTTTGTCTTATTCAACTGCATTATGAACTTAACGAGCAGTTCATAGTGCAGTAATTGCTAGCACACAAGTGTGATAAAAGGTTTTATAATAGTCTAGCAGTTACCATGTGGTAAACTATGCATTTCATCTGGATTCTATATATGGCACACAAAGTCGGGTGCAGATTTTGATACGTAGTTTCCATTTACACATCTATTTTACTAGAATAATTGGTATTATATAGGTGTTAAGGATCAATCAATTTACCTCAACAAACATTATGTGGAGCCAATTATTAGTTATACATGGAAATGCCTTCAGTCCTATCCTATAACCCCATGGCTAATTTCCTTCATACTTAACTCTAAAGTGAGCATGGCCATGTAGCATGGGCCATGGTAGGAGGAGGGACATCCAGAAAACAGTCTGGAGAAAAAAAAAAGCCCATAATGTTTGGCATTCTGAAGGCTACAGATTCATCATCCTAAGGTTAACCTGTTGAAGACCTCTCTGAAGCTGTGTCCTCTGTTAACCCCCTTAACAAGGTGTACATCAATATTTCTAGAGCATATAGGATCATTAAATTATGATCCGAGGGGGGGAGGGGTCATTTTTGATGTGTTCCTTTTTATTCCAACTCTGTTTTGTTTCTGGATTCTTAGAACAATTTGGCCTTTTCTTTAGGGTCAGATTTATATACATTGGTTTTCTACTTCTTCTACTACTACTTTCTTTTCTCTAGCACTACTAGATGTACAATGCACTGCACACATTAAATGCAGGTACTTTTTCTGCCCTTAGTGGGCTCACAATCTAAGGTGCTTTTCAAACCTGGGATGATAAAGGGTTAGGTGACTTGTCCAAGGTCACAACGAACTGCAGTGGGAATTGAACCCAGTTCCCCAGGATCTCAGCTTACTGCACTAACAATTAGGCTACTCCTCTACTCCTCATCTTGTTGATTAGTAGATTAAACTACTGTAATGCATTGTACAGTGGACTCCAGTGAGTTTAAATTTATTGTCATTTGCTACTACAGAATATAGCAATTAATTGGCCACAGGTTTGGGTAAGGGATATCATTGTCACCATTTTGTACTGTATCAAGTTTAAAATGTTGTTCCTAGCACAGTTGGACTTTTATAAAGGTGCCCCTGCCTACCTTTCTGATTCCTTGATACCACATTCACTGATAGGGCTTTATGATTACAAGGACAACATCAGTTTGTAAGCTATTTTTCCTATGATATGAAAAACTGGGCACTTGCTGGACTATCATATAAACTCAAATATAAGCCGACCTAAATATAAACTGAGGTAACCTTTCTCCCCTTCAAGGCAGCCATTAAGCTAGCGGCTCTGGATGGGGCAGGAGCGCAGGAAGCTCGCTTCTGTCCCAGAACACTGCTGGATCACCAGGGATTCGAAAGGTAGGCGGGGGAGGCAGGAGAGATGTAAAAGTTGTCAGAGTTGTCTGGGACAGGAAGTGGGAGGGATCCGTCCTGTCCTGGCCTAATGCTGAACCACCAGGGATTTCAAAGATATGCGAGGGAGAAGGTTGGGGAGGTGAAAGTTTGTAGTTCATGAAAGCTAAACTCTTACCTTCTCAGCTACTACTTTTGAGAACCAAAGTGGCCTTATTTTCCTCTTACTTTTACTTTCTTGCCTCACAAAAAGGTTTATCGTCCATAGAATAGCCCTTTTCAGTTTTGCCCACTGCATGTCTACTCCTTCCAGACATTTCATATAGATTTCATAATGGTTGTTCTGTGTACTTGCAACTAATATCTCTTACTGTAGAACAGTAGTAGCTTGTGGTTAAACTGTAAAATTCATCCTCTAAAATGTGTTGACAGTGACATCTATGCAGGAGTGGTCTAGTGGTTAGAGCAGCTAACTCAGCACCCTGAGGCTGTGAGTTCAATTCCCACTACAATTCCTTGTGTCTCTGGGCAAGTCACTTAACAGTGGGGAGAGTGTGGCACAGTGGTTAAAGCTACAGCCTCAGGACCCTGGGGTTGTGGGTTCAAACCCACGCTGCTCCTTGTGACCCTGGGCAAGTCACTTAATCCCCCCATTGCCCCAGGTACATTAGATAGATTGTGAGCCTACCAGGACAGACAGGGAAAAATGCTTGAGTGCCTGAATAAACTCATATAAACTGTTCTGAGCTCTCCTGGGAGAACGGTATAGAAAATTGAATAAATAAATGTTTTGATTGCGTAAACCACATAGAAAAAGCAATATATCAAGTCCCATCCCCTTTACCCTAATTACTTAGTAGAGTGGTTTCTAAACTTTTTCATGTAAAGGGCCATAATGTGAATATGAGAAGCTCTGACGTCCACCAAAAGATTTCAAGCTTACAAATTTAAGCCTATACTAATTAAATACATCATGCACTTTTTGTATTTTAGCAAATCTTTGGCATGGTTTATAGTACACAAGTGTTTCATGTTTTCTCTAGCTTTGTCTTACCAATACAGTACACATGCATCTAAATATGAATCCTGACCTTTGACCTGTCCTATACATACGGAGCAGGAATAGTAGGTCCCACACCTACCTTCATCCATGCCCGACCTATAGCAATCCTTTTTTTTCAGACATGTAGACCCTGATTCTATAAAAGTCGCCTTCCGATCTAGGCGCCTACTGATCTAGGGGACTAACATTTTTTTTTCATTGACTTAATTGACGCTGATAATTGAAAGCACCAAATAAAAAATGACTTAAAAAACAAGCTGGTAGGCACCTACCTGTATTTAGGCGTGGTTAGGGGCAGCTTTGGGGTGGAGTTTGGATGTGGATTTTGTTGGGCACCAGTATATTAGGCCAAGAAAACTCTGAGTTAATATACTTGCACTTAAGTTATTCACGCCTACCAATGTCTAAGTTGTTGTTTGTATCTCTAGGCAGAATTCTACAAATGGCATCTGACTTTGATTGACATGTTTTTTTCTAGGTGCCTACTGAGTTAGCCACCATTTAAAGAATCTAGCCCATAATGTACTATCCGAGGGGCCAAGATTGAACTTAACACATTTGCAGGACTTGAACATTTCTGTCAGCTCTTTGAGGGCCACAGTGGAGGACATTATGGGCCACACGTTGGAGACCACTGACTTAGGGCCTCTTCTACTAAACCGCGCTAGCGGTTTTAGCGCGGGGAGTTCCTATGAGCGTCGGGAGCAGCACGGACTCCCTGCGTTAAAACTGCTAGCGCGGTGCAGTAGAAGAGGGGGTTAGTATATGAAAATAATTAGTTTTAATCTACTTTGCTTTCAAATAGATTATTTGGATGTTGCTCCATGCAAACCATCCTCTCCCCTCTCCCTTACTAGTCAAAGACCTATGCACAGAGATACTACTAGACACTGACACACCAGCTCTTCAGTCTTTTAAAATATATTAAACTGAGTGAAATCCAATTTCTCTATGTCACTAGTGCAGCTCTGGAACACTGGCACATAGATTTGTAGAGCCACTGCAGCCTAGCTCAACAGTGTAGCAGTGCTTCTCGGGATTCTGTGACATCTCTAAATTTAATACGTTCTTTTCCAAAAGATTAATTCACAGAAATAACATCAGAAATAAGTCTATAAAAGGAGATTTGTAATTTAACAATTCCTTCTCTAATATTTCCACAAGTATATCAGTTTCCTCCTGAAACTTCAGCCTGAACAGAGCTCAATTCAGAAATAAAGATCTCCCCTTTGATCCAAAACAATGGGGTCCTTTTATTAAGGTGTGCTAACTGATTTAGCACGCGCTAAATGCTAAGAGATCCATTACATTCCTATGGGCATCTTAGCACTTAGCATGTGCTAATCTTTAGCGCGTGCTAAATTGGTTAGTGCGCCTTAATAAAAGGACCCCTATATCAGGGAGAAAACTGTTAAACAAAATTAATTCCCTACAAAAACTGTCCTTGAATTACTTCTGTTCAGTTCAGAGCTAGCTTAATAATCAAAAATTTCTTCTCACAAACCGCTTTTCACAGAAAAATAAATTCTCCTTCAGCAAACTTTTTTTCACTATAAAAATTCACAATGGTCAGGCTTCTAAAATTAATTAACTTAAATCAGTTCTCTCAGAGCACAGCAGTCTCTGAGTACCTTTAGTCATGGGCGGGGCCATAAGCACATGGGCGGGGCCTTAAGCACATGGGCCGGGCTGGGTCCATGTGCTTAAGGCCCCGCCCACAGGAGGAGCCTACCGGGCCTATTCTGATTGGCCCAGGTGCCGCAGGCCCCACCTGTGGGCGGGGTTTCAGCCGCCTGGGCCAAACCGGCCCCATTCCAGAGCCGACTAGCCTGCCGGGCGGGCTTGGCACCCATCCGTCTGCCCAACGTTTTGAGGTACGGGGAAGGGGGGTACGGGTGGTGGTGTCGGGTCGACGGGGGGGGGCGATCGGGAGTTTGGGGGGGCAGTCATTGGGGGGAGTATGTGTTGAGGGCAGGAGGGCCTGGGATCCCTCCTGCCCATATTGTAGTGGGAGGTGGGGGTAGGGGTCCGCCTGGGCAGGAGGGCTTGGGCTCCCTCCTGCCCCGAACGTAATCGGGGAGTTGGGGTGCCGCCGACGCAAGAGGGCTTGGGCTCCCTCTTTTCCTGATCATTGTCGGGGGGGAGGGTGGATCGCGGCAGGGGAGATGAGCCATCTCCTGCCGCGATCATTGCTGTAGGGGGTAGGCAGGTTTCTGGGGCCGCTGAGCTGATCGCAGCAGCCACGATCAGCTCAGCGGCCCCTTTTTCGGCACTTATACCTGTTTTGACTTGGTCTAAGTCAAAACGTATAAGTGCCGACTAGGCAACCTGCCTAAATCTTTGGTTATATGTGTTGTACGCCTAGGTCTAGGTCAGCCCATCTCCTGCCCTTTCCCCTCCTCTAAAAACGCCTCTTTTCTCTCTGTGCGTTTAGAGGCAGGGGAAAGGCCTAAGCTGGTTTTAGATGCGTCTAAAACCAGCTTTGATTATGGGTACTTGGACGATCAAGCTTTTTGATCGTCCAAGTAGCCATTTAGGCCACTTTTTAGACGTTTTTTTCTTTTGATTATGAGCCCCTCAGTGCATAAAACTTCAATTTTTTCTTCAAAATACCTGAAAATAGCACTCACTGCCACATTATCACCAATAGCATACACTCTTAGGGGGTCCTTTTAGCAAGCCACGCTAGCGGGGTTAGTGCGTCGGACATTTAATCACGTGCTAACCCCCGTGGCCGGCAAAAAAACTAACACCTGCTCAATGCAGGTGTCAGCGGCTAGCGCGGCAGGCGGTTTAACGCACGGCATTAGGAGCATAAAACCCAACCCGCAATTTGATAAAAGGACCCCTTAGACTTTCTGTAAAAAAAAAAAAATCAGGCACAGCTCCACTGGAGCTGTGTCTGTCCTCCTGCTCTAGCCCCTCATGCCTGAAGCAGTAGAAGGCAAAAGCAAAGGTAGGATCTTTTGGGCTGCCCCCCTCTCCTGGTTGCAGAGGCCAGGCAGTAGGAAGGTAGGAAATTCACGCTCCTCTACATAAGGGCTCTCTCCTGTAAAACACACACATTTAGAGGAGTTGTAAAGAATTCCATGAGCTATGCGCTACACACTTTCCTCCTTGTTTATCCTTGCTTTTTCTTTTATTGCATTCCATTATGCTTCTCTAGCTTATCATTTTTTTATTGTATTATTTTCTTAAAGATTACTAGTGGACTTCCTCATGTTCATTTTTATTTTGGACAAATGCACATTGCTGGCGATTATGAGTATCTTGTGGCATTTTAATGTGGCCCGAATGACCTCAACGGCTTTGAAATGTGAATGACCAGGTCACTGCCAACTGATGACCATTTTGAGTGGCTAGCACTGGATAACTTCTCCTTAAACCCTTAGCAATATATTTTCTGTCAAAATTTGTACTTATAGAGCAGGGTTGAGAGCCATTCATTCTTATACAGTAAATTATATACAGCACAGCTATTTTTTTTTTCCTATGAGAACTGTGAAACAGAAATAGATTTCTGTAGATTGTTTTGTGAAGAGAGAAAATGTCATTTGCTAAAAGCTCTCTATTTAACTACTAGCGGTGCCATAAATATTGTTTTAATATTTTTAAAAAAATATAATTGGTACAATGGGAGAAACTTAGTGGAAAAAATGCTTATCCTACTTCCCAGAAGATATTACTTATAACATTCACATCACTGACAAATTGCTGGTGAAACCAGATAACTTGTCACAATCCCCCTCCTTTAGTAAAGGAGGGGAAATATCCGTAACGTCATCAGTCTCTCATAAGAACATAAGCAATGCCTCCGCTGGGTCAGATCTGAGGTCCATCATGCCCAGCAGTCCGCTCACGGGGCGGCCCAACAGGTCCAGGACCTGTGCAGTAATCCTCTATCTATACCCCTCTATCCCCTTTTCCAGCAGGAAATTGTCCAATCCTTTCTTGAACCCCAGTACCGTACTCTGCCCTATTACGGCTCTCTGGAAGCGCATTCCAGGTGTCCACCACATGTTGGGTAAAGAAGAACTTCCTAGCATTTGTTTTGAATCTGTCCCCTTTCAACTTTTCCGAATGCCCTCTTGTTCTCTTATTTTTCGAAAGTTTGAAGAATCTGTCCCTCTCTACTCTCTCTATGCCCTTCATGATCTTGTAAGTCTCTATCATATCCCCTCTAAGTCTCCTCTTCTCCAGGGAAAAGAGACCCAGTTTCTCCAATCTCTCACCGTAGAAAAGGTTTTCCATCCCCTTTATCAGACATGTCGCTCTCCTCTGAATCCTCTCATTGTAAATAGTGCTAAATGTGTGCAACTTCAACATGTCTTGTGTCCAAAATATTCAAAAATGTCTGGAAAGAAGTGTAGAAAAGTCTAAGGGCTCCTTTTACTAAGCTGCGCTGGCTGTTTTAGTGTGTGCTTAGCATGCGCTACAATGCCACGTGCGCTAGACGCTAACACTTCCATTGAGCTGGCGTTGTTTTTTCGCATAGCGTGGGGGTTAGCGTGCGCTAGTCTGCAGCGTGCGCTAAAAACGCTACCACGGCTTAGTAAAAGGAGCCCTAAGACTTGTTTTGTCCCCTTGTTCAGTTGTGTGTGTGTTACATAAAATTGTCGATATGTTTTTGGTTTAATAGCAATTTACAATTTTTGTATTCACTGTGGAGCCCTTTTACGAAACTGCAGTAACAAGTGGCACCCTTATGTGGGTCTTTCCAGCATTAGGGGCACTTTGGGTCATGGCCAGAAAATGGCCAATTTTCTTTTTTTTTGAGTTCAATAATTTTATTGAATATTATAAATAATATACAGAAAGCAGTTCAAGTACATGAAAATTGAATAAGAAATATTGATGTAGAAACAAAAGAAACCGTAATTGCATTCATTTGCATATAACAAATTATTAAGAAGCATTCAGAGTATTTGAAACTGCTAAGAAAAGAAATAGAAAGGGTAGATAAGCAGAGAGGATGAAGTAAAAGAAAAAAGAAAGTGAGGATGAAGTAAAAGAAAAAAGAAAGGTAAAGAAGGAGAAAGAGAAAGAGGGAGAAAAAGAGAGGGGTAGAAGTGTCTACGAGGCAGAATGAACATATGAATCCAAGAACGACCAAGGTGATTTATTTCGCATCAATTTTGTAGAGAAACGAGATATCATGTTTTTTTCATATGCATATGATTCGAATTTATGGTACATGCTCAAAGAGTTCCACCAAAAGGTGTAGTCTAGTAATGTAGATGATTTCCAATTTTTTAAAATGTGCATAAGAGCTGTCACAAACATGGTGTCAATGAGTTTGGGAGGACAGTTTGATAGTGCGAAGCAAGGGTGTTGAGAACGAAGGATTATAATGTCCATGGAAATAGGTTCTGAACATTTGGTAATAGATTTTATGGTGTCCCAGATACGAATCCAAAAGGAATGAACCATAGTACAGTGAAGAAGCATGTGATCAAGAGTTCCAGGCTCTTTCAAACAGTTCCAACAGGTAGGATCTTGTTTCAGTTTCGCTTTCCATATTCGAAACGGAGTCCATACTGCATTCCACATAACAAAGAACATTGATTGCGAGACTCTTGAGGATAATAGAGGACGATTTGTAGATGACCAGAAGAGTTCCCAATCTATTTCAGAAAGCTTGGTCTTTAAGATAGAGCCCCAGTGGTTCATGGATTGAGGCGTAAAAGTAAAAATGGCCAATTTTCTATATTAATAGCTTTGTGCTAATGTTGAATACAGTCCAAATATCAAAACTTTTGTTACATTGCGTTAGATGGATGGCTCCTCATTAGAGACATTAAAGCGTACCAAACAACATGGTGGAGAAAGCCTCAGACTAATGTGACAGCCACATCTACTTAAGAAAACAGCTTTCATAAATCATATGAGGCATAAAAAAACTCCATACACAGCCATCCATGCTCACCAAAATCAAAAACAAAACTGAAATAAAAAAAGGGGGCCTTATCTGACGCATCAGAGGCCACTTTCACTCCATTAATACCAGTCCTCCAGTATGTCATCTGCCATACATCCCAACTGAATGCCTGAATGCTTCTCAAATTTCATCCGACAAGGGTCCTTGTTTCGCCAAAACCTTGGCTGCCTCAGGGGTTTTCTTACAACTCTGCACCAACATTCTTATCAATGGCAGCGAGGAACAGTGTAGCTACTCAAAATGGTGCTTATAACTCCTAAGATATGACCTTACTATCTTCCTTCAAGGTCATTTCTGGATGTTAATTCTTTTTTTTTTCCATTTGTTTTTTATCAATATCCATTTGATACATTAATAACAAATTACAAGAAAATTAAAAATAAAGAAGAAAAAGGCAAGAAAAAAAATACATTCATAAATCATCATATAGTCCACATTAACATGGCTGTCTTGTTCCTAAAAGGGCAAGGAAAATATTTCAAAGGAAAACTATCTCAAATTATTCAATCGTGACAGACAGGCATTAAAACATTTAGATCATTTTTTTTCTTCAAGCAACACATTGGCCCATTTTTACTAAGTTGCGCTAACCGATTAACGCACGCTAATTGATTTTGCATGCGCTAAACGCTAATGTGTGCATGTTAGTCTATGCATGTATGTTTCCTCTGAGATTGTGTGTGCTTGGCCATATCAGGAAACACTTTTAATTGCTGATCACAAAACATGACTTGTTTCTTAGCAAAGTACAATTTAAGAATAGCCTGCTTTTCTAATTCTGTCTTAAATGTGAACAGCTTTTGACATACTAATTTTTAGATCTTTGGTCTTACTGGACATATTGACAACAGATCAGAAAAACCTGTTTGATATATTAATCACCTTAGAAACATAGAATATGATGGCAGAAGAGGGCCGGTGGCCCAACAAGTCTGCCCACTCAAGAACCCTCCCTCCTTGGTGTACCCATCTTTTATGCATAACTCTGTAGCACCCCCACCTGTTTGTCCCATCGACTTTTGAAGTCGAGTACGCTACTAGCCTCGACTACCTGGCGTAGAAGTTTATTCCATCGATCAATCACCCGTTTGGTGAAGAAGTATTTTCTGGTGTCACCATGAAATCTTCCCCCCTTAAGTTTTAGCGGATGCCCCCTTGTTGCCGTGGGACCCATAAGAAAAAATAATTCTTCCTCCACTTCAATGCGACCCGTGATGTATTTGAATGTTTCTATCATGTCCCCTCTTTCTCTGCACTCCTCGAGAGAATTTAGGCACAGTCTGGACAGACGTTCTTCATATGCGATGTCTTTAAGTCCTAAGACCATCCTAGTGGCCATTCTCTGGATCGACTCCATTCTCTTCACATCTTTCTGGTAATGTGGCCTCCAAAACTGGACACAGTACTTCAGGTGAGGTCTCACCATGGATCTGTATAACGGTAGTATGACTTCAGGCTTTCGGATGATAAAGCTCCTTCTGATGCAACCCAGCATTTGTCTAGCCTTTGCTGAAGCTTTCTCCACCTGATTGGCAGCTTTCATATCTTCTCGGATGAGAACTCCCGAGTCCCTACCTTATCAATCCATATGATTTTATTCAACTGGAAATCTGCTAATCTACTTAACTCTACATTTTGGTGTGCAATATTATGTTAACACACAAATAGGAACACTTGGCGAATAATAATCTTTCGTCAGATCTAAAATTGAGAAAATTTAGTTGCCTTTAGCCGATGGTTTTGGATGACTCCAACTGTACTTGAGATATATACACATTTTCCTCCTTGGCATAAGGTACTGTTTTTCTGCTATGAAAAAGCTTCTTTTATACAACTATTTGACTTGTCTTTGCTGCAAAGATGTATCTATCCATAAGACTGTACTTCAGGGTTGCTTTATTCTCATGTCAGAGGGCATGACTTTTAGTGCTGGTTCATGCCTTTACATGCCAGTTTTTCTTTGGTCACAAATGCATATATCATCATTTCCATATTCAATACCAGACCTGCTTTTGCCCTTGTTGTTTGTACCGCTATGTTAAAACTTTAATAAAAAGATTTTAAAAATGAAATGTGACCAACAATGTAGCACGTTTTGCAATATAATCCTTAGAGGATTAAAAAAAAATTGAGATATATTTAAGTTATCAGGAGATACCAATTGATCCATTTCATCCTCCTTTGCCACACTTTTGGAGCTCCAAAATAAAAAGGTGTTGAAAATCAATTTATAACAAATCCACTGGTCTGAAAGTCAAAAATCAATCATTTGAAATGCCTTCAAACACATCCAACATTAAATTTGTGTCTAATATTTTTTGTGATCAATATTATATTGTGATCAAAGTTATAGGCCGCTACAATATAAGGTAATGTGCATATAAATCACCAACATTTATCTTGTTTGGATTCCCAGCAAGAAATCAATAACGGTTTCAACGCAACTCCATTTTGGAAAATACTATTCTTTCTTCAGGAACCCAATACTGCAACAAGGGAATCAGCATGTACTGAAAATGTCACTGAATGAAAACACACACTGCCCTGGTTATCTGCAAAACACAAAAGGAAAAGAGGAGGCTTAGGGGGGACATGATAGAAACTTTCAAGATCATGAAGGGCATGGAGAAGGTAGACAAGGATAGATTCTTCAAACTACGGGGAACCACAGGCACAAGAGGGCACTCAGAGAAACTGGAAGGGGAGAAGTTTAGAACAAATGCCAGGAGGTTCTTCTTCACACAGAAGGTTGTGGACACATGGAACACGCTCCTGGAGGAAGTGGTCGGGCAGAGTAAGCTACGAGGATTCAAAGAGGGACTGGATGGATTCCTGAAGGATAGGGGGATTGAGGGATACAGATAAGGGTAGATAAGAGTATGGAAAGAGTATAGATAAAAACAAGGGGGCTATAGGGCTAAATCAAGATAACATGACAGGTCATGGACCTGATGGGCCGCCGCGGGTGCGGACTGCTGGGCGCGATGGACCTCTGGTCTGACCCAGCGGAGGCAAATACTTATGTTCTTATGGGTGTGATGACGTCTTTCAGCATGACATATTCAATTAACTTTATCCATTATCTCATACGCAACAAAATCTGAAAATCAATGCAAATGAATTGTTTAGAAGAATCTGAATGATTGATTAAGTAACAGAATGTCACTCTATAAAATCATTTAAGTCCAGAGGGTATACTGCTTGGAATTCATATATCCAGAATTGTTCGCTCAGTTATAATCGGGCTAATTTGTCTCCATTAAAATTTGATGGAATTTGTTCAATGAGCCATTTAAGATCTAAAAAAGGTATGGCCCATATCCATACAATGATAAACCATAGAAGAAGTTAAATATTTCAGCCCGGATTCTGTATAGGAAGCCCGGGACAGGCGACGTATACAGAATTAGGCCTACACCCACCCAAAATAAACCAGATTCTGTAACCAATGTCCATGTTACAGAAGCTAGTTTCAGAACCGGGTTACTGTAGACATGGCCACTATACTTATCGCGGCAAGAGATCTCACTGCCACGATAAGTATAGCGGCCGTGGCTGCCAGTCCCTCTATACCCCCAAATGATTGTGGCAGGAGGGAGCCCAACCCCCCCTGCCCGGAACCCCCCCGGGCTCACCAAGAAAGTTGGCTTGCCAGTTGGATCTTCCCACTGGCCGGTAGGTCCACCTCCATCCAAATGAGGTGGGCCTGGCCCTCTCCTAACCATTCCACAGAAACCTAGGGCCTCATTGGCCCAGGCGCCTAAGGCTCCTCCTATGGGGTTCGTTGCGGGGGTCCAGCAGGAGGGATTGGGCACCCTCCTGCTGGCGATAGTGCATGGGGGGGGTGGGGGGTCTTCAGGCAGGAGGGGTTGGGCTCCCTCCTGCCGCGATTGTACATGGGGGGGACTGACAGCCTCAGCCGCGACCGCTATACTTATCACGTCAGGTAGATCCTTTGCCGCGACAAGTGTAGCGGCCGCGTCTACTTACAATGTAGGCCAGCATTTTGATGGCCTACATTGTACGCATCTTTTTCTGGCCTAAGGATGCAACTAACGGCCACCTAGTTTCACCTAAGGCTACACTTAGCTTTAGGCGAGCTTTGGAGGTATTGCAGGCTTCCCTGGCTCCCGGAGGTGCCTTCAATATAGGTGGCCTGCCTGGGGAGCATTACAAAAAACCCAAAAAAAACATGCCTACAGCTGCCTACAATTGGGGCGCAGTTTACAGAATCCGGGCCTTCATGTTTAAACAACTTTTATGTTCAATCAATCTTGTGTGTATACTTCTGTTCATATGTCAAACATAAATAAGAGATCATGGGCATATTATAACATATTCAATCCATGTAGATTTGCAATTGGTATGGTGCTTAAGTATATAAGATTTATTTGTATTAGGATTAGTCCACAATTAACTGATGGTTATAGCACACATTTTACTTAAACCACAGGGAGGTCCACAAATGTTAGATCTGGAAAAAAATGAAGAATGCACTATCCAGTCTGCTAAGTTTCTGGGACATTTATAAGCTATATATGGCAATTCTTGAAAAACATCATGTAATTGTTAGATATTCCAATGACGGTGTATACTTTTTGCTATCGCAGAGGTTTGATCTGAAAAAGACAATACACATGTTATTCTTTCATCTTTACATTTAGCACTGGAATATAACAGTTCCGGATTGGCATAGTAAGCTCTCAAAAATGCTTTATGAACCACCCCTTGTGGATAAACCTTCTGGACAAACTTATTGAATAGTATAGATGCCTGTTTCTTAAATTCCTCCATAGTGGAGCACAATCTTCTAATACAGAGGAGCTGGTTTACTAGCAATGATTGTTTAGATGAGTGGGGTGACAACTGTTGTATCTTAAATAATTATTCAAATTCACAGGTTTTCTATACACAGTGGTATCCAATATGGGAGGTCTTTTAGATAAGAGAACATCCCAAAACAATATTTGCTGTAGATCTGTAGTCATAGAAAACTTCAGATGAATATCCAAAGAATTGATCCAATCAAGCAAAGCTGGTAACAACGATGTAGATCTAGTCCATATGAAAAAGATATCATCTACAAATCACAACCAGATCTTAATGTATGTGAACCATTGTGATTTATATAGGTGTTTCTCTTCAAACATACGGATTGGCCACTCTAGGGGCCATAGCAGTCCCCATGGCCACCTCATGCGTTTGCAGACAAAACGTATCCTCAAAAGAAAAATAGTTTTGGCATAATACCAATTCAGTTAGCGATATCAAAAATTTTGCACAAATGTGAGAATGAGAAACCTGAAGAGTTAAAACAGAAGCTACTAATTGAAATACTGCAGTCTGTGAAATGTTGCTGTTTTGAGACTAACTCAGAATACCGTTTATAGAATAGCAGTCTGCATGGATTTTTTTTATGGCAATGAATTCTGAGTGTCATTTACTGACTCTAGTCCTAAGTGTGCATGTAGTTTTCAAGGTCTGTAAGGGCACTAACCTTATTATTTGCCATTTAACATGTGTTAAATGGCTCTATCCCTGCTTATGATTGCCTGGTGCAACATTATTTAGGTCATCTCATATTACATAATAATAAGATACAAAATATGCAGTAGAAGAAATGAGATTTTTTTTTAATTAATTTCAAATATAGTATCAAGTACAAATTGTACAGAAAGCAAATTAAACCAAACAAATTTACAAAGCCAAGGCATAGTAAATCCATACTTTAACAAGATTTAAACAAAAATAGAAGAGTAATTATAATGGTAAAATTAGCTCAAGTACTCTATTTAGATCCAAGAAGTTTTAAACTGGTGAACTAAAGAAAAACTATAATCTATACAACAAAAGTAATGCTGTCTCCTATACGGCAGGAACAGAGTTATACATTTTACTTATAAAACTCAAGATTTAGCTTTACCCAAACGGGACAAAGCCAAAAAATTAGTTAATTGTTGAGGCTCAAAAAAAAACAAACCATATTTAGTCAAATGGTAGCGAGCAATGCACTTACAAGGATGTCTTAAATAAAATGTAATCCCTAATGAGATGACCCCTGGTTTTAAGAGAAGAAAATTGCGTCTGCATTTTTTGTGTTTCCCTTGAAACATCAGGGAACATTTTAATTTTACAACCAACGTTATTTAGGTCAACTCATATTACATAATAATAAGATACAAAATATGCAGTGGAAGAAATGAGATTATTTTACTGCTCGAGAGCATCAGGCTAGAAAATGACACAGGGACAAATTTCCCCCATCTCTGTGGGAACTCATTTTCCCATCCCATCCCGGAGAGTTCTTTTCCTGTCCCTACCCCATTCCTGCAAGCTCTGATCTCATCTGCACAAGCCTCAAACACTTTAAAATCATAAATGTTCGAGGCTTGTGTGGTTAAGGCAGAGTTTACAGGAATGGGGCAGGACCTGGGACAATGAAAAAAATCACGGGGATACAGGGAAATTGAGTTCCTGCAGGGATGGGAACACATTTGTCCCCATGTCATTCTCTACATCAGGCCTCCAAACAGTGGCCTGATACTCCCTGGCCACATGTTAAAAGGCCAGCATTCTTAAGAAATGGTTATATCCAGAGCACTGCCTCCCAAGTCGAGCCCCCACAGCACCCCCTAAAATCAAGTCCTGTCATGATGCTGCCTTAACCAGACCCTTTCTACAACCTGAATAACCCCCTAGTGACCAACCTCCCCACCTGGAAATTTATCTTCTTACCAGAAGAAACTCCCAAGGCCTTCTTACTCACCTAAAAGACCCCTCTCCATAAATTACCTAGTGAAATCCCTAATGTCTAGTGGTCTCACTGGGAGTAATCCCTGGCACTCTTGTTTTTGCTGGCATCTTCATCCAGCGACCCCTAGTGGTAGTCTCACTTTAGTCTCACTAGGGATCATGTCTTCATAAAGGGTAACTCTCTATAGTTTGACTAAAGTTGGGCACCAGGACAATGTGTGCTAGGTGCAAATTCTATATTAGTCATTGAGTGTGCAATTGGGGCCAGATTCTAAAAATGGTGCTTACGTTAGGTGCTGCTAAGGGCCCTAATCACGGATGCTGATGACACTTAACACCCCATTTTGTGAAGCCAAGTTAGGATTTTTTAATTGCTGGCCATGGTGGTATTAGCTCTGAAGCTCATAGGAATTCTAGGAGTGTAGGGGCTAATACTGAAGCAGCCTAGCACGGCTTCATAAAAGAGGGGGTAAAATCTGCATGCAACCCACATTATTTTAGTTAGCTTAAGTGGCATGGTAAAAAAAAATGTAAACATTAACCGGAGTTCTATGTGGAATTCAGAGCAGTGCCTACCAACATCTAATTTCACGTACCCTTTGATGCTTAACGATGCCTACCTTAAAGTAGGCATGATTAGGAGCAGAGAACAGGCAGGGTTGACTTAAGCTCCGCTAGGCATCCGAGTTAGGTGCAAGTAAATGAGGCCATATAAAACCTGGCCTAATACCGGCGCCTACCTCTAGGATACTTAGCAATGCCTAAGCATGCCTAAGCATGATTCTATAAGTGACACCTAGTGGTTGGTTGACAACTACACCTACAATGTAGATACGCTTTTGCACCATGAATAGCATACGCATCTTGCCCTTGGTGTTATAGAATATGAGAATGAGGTCTACTGTCACCAAATTTTAGGCAAGTGCACTGTAACTGATAGCAGTTAACTGAAGGCAGATTCCTAACTGAAAATATTCAAAATCCATGCCCACCCCCTTACAATTGTGCGCTATTGAAATTACAATGCACTTTTTTTTTAGAATACCAACTAAGGCAGGAATCTCAAAGTCCCTCCTTGAGGGCCGCAATCCAGTCGGGTTTTCAGGATTTCCCCAATGAATATGCATTGAAAGCAGTGCATGCACATAGATCTCATGCATATTCATTGGGGAAATCCTGAAAACCCGACTGGATTGCGGCCCTCAAGGAGGGACTTTGAGACCCCTGAACTAAGGGCAGTTACGCAGGTAACTGCTAATTACTGCCAATTAGCTCCAATTAACACAAATTATTGTCAATAATTGGTTGTTAAAGCCAATAAGCTTTTAATTATTCAATTAATGTGCACATTTAACTGTCCTTATTCTATTACTTGGAGGAGCAACTTTAAATGCTTAGTGTCAAGTTAGGAGATCGATTTTATGTAATGAGGAGGATAATACACTTCTGGCGGAGAGGATAATAATAATTTTATTCTTTTATACCGCCATAACCAAAAGTTCTAGGCGGTTTACAGTAAAAAGAGCTGTACAATTAGTGAAATACAATAATACAGTAAAAAAATACAGACAGGGGTAATAACCACTATAGAAGTCTTTTGGTTGGGGAGAGGCCTTTCGGTGTGAATGGTACTATGGGAGAGGTTTTGATTTAGGGAGTATGAGAGGGTTTCCCTTTGAGGGGGCACACTGAATTCTTAAGGATGCTGGCCTCTTTAACATGCTATGGTAAGCATTATTTAATTATTTATTATTTAAAATACTTGTAACCCACAGATCAAACATCTGTGTGGATTAGGCCACAGCTTGGTGGCTCTCAGGCCAGTGGAATAACGCTGTTTGTGAAGTAGCTTGCAAGCAGTGCTATTTCTTTATCATGGGAATCAACAGTCTGCAGTAACCTGCACCCATAGGTTGATGGCTCCTGTGATAAATCTAAGTGCAGTAAAAATTCCCCTTTTAGTGCATGTTGATAACTTCTCTACCATATGATAATTTGTAAGCCAAGATTAGTTCCTTTCTTTCTTATTATTTTATTTTCTGCTTACAGAGTGTTCCCTTTGAAAACAATATTCTAAGACTGCAAAAGAAAATGCTGCAGTATTTTGAAAGCATTTTCTTTGAAAACTTTATAATATGTGAAATGTAAAGACTGAAATCTATATTCAAGCTTCTTGAAGTGAAGAGTCAAATGCAATTCATGCTGAAATTTCTTTCTATAACGACTTTTCCATGTAAAATATTGTTTTGTTTGCTTCCTCATATTTTAGAACTGGATACCTTGTTATAAAATCCCCTTCCTCCCCTATTTCATAGAAAGTTTTGGTATAATTCGAATGCCCAGTAGCTGACTATCTGCATAACTTAGGCCAAGGGGAAAGAAACTAAATTCACAATGCCTGAAGTGAGCTACAGTCCTGTTTATTTGGCAGCACTGCTTGACTCGAATGATGCATAAATCAGTTTATTGCTAGAATATATTTTCCCTGGTGTTTGCAAAAAATACATACATGGTTGTAGAAGCGATAGAGAGCTACATCCATCAAGGAGATATTTTTATTTTCTTGCAAATGAGACATTCACCTTCATAGGTTAATATCATCATTACATTTTGGAGAGGTCAAACAACAATGCTTTCTGCATCTTTTATAAAGCATTTACTGTTCTCCATTGTTACAGGTATTATCAAATATAATAATGATAGTCTTTTCTTATACAAATCAAGGGCTCCTTTTACCAAGCTGCATTAGCGTTTTCAGCATGCGTTTAGAACGCGCAGAATTGCCCCGCGCGCTAGACGCTAACGCCAGCAATGAGCTGGCATTACTTCTAGCCGCTTAGCACGGGTTTAGCACGCACTAAAATTCTGCGCATGTTAAAAACGCTATCTCAGCTTAGTAAAAGGAGCCCCAAGATCTCAGTTGGTTTATTTTGACATTATATCAAATGAACATTTGTAATGCTAAAATCATTCACTTTATAAAATGTTGCAAACTGTTGCAATTTATTGCCTATTCTCCTTCCTTGTTCCATATATTAAAAATAACCAGCATAATTAATTTGACTTGACTTAAATTTTGCCCCAATAGTACGAGAAATCAGCGCTGCACTAATGCGTATTTTATTAAAAGAGGGTTAGAATATAATTTTAACAAGCTGCAGAAGGATTATTCTTGTCAAGCTTCTTCTCTGACAGGTATGATAAAAGTAGATGTTACTTTTCAGCTCATTTGGATCTCTGTGGCTGAGAAAAGAGTATCTTAAAGAAATGAAGGCCGTCTTTTACTAAGCTGCGGTAGAGAGTTCTACCATGGCCCAAGGCACTAAGGGCTCCTTTTACTAAGGTGCACTAGTGTTTTTAGAGCATGCACGAAACCACCGCGTGGTACGCTTCTAGAATAACGCCAGCTCAATGCTGGCGTTAAGGTCTAGCACACGAAGCAATTTAGCGTGCGCTATTCCGCACGTTAAGGCCCTAACACACCTCAGTAAAAGGAGCCCTAAATGTTCCGACGCTCATAGAAATTCTATGAGCAGCAGAGCTGCGTTGAAACATTTAGGGGCTGATTTTACAAAGAGGCGTCACAATTGTAGGCAGCTGTGGCAGAAGACCCCCGACCCCCCCCCCCCCCCAATATCCCTAAATGGCAGAAAGGATGCCTACTCCCTCCTACACACACAGACACCCAAGCCACACCTCCAAGTTTGGCAGGAGGGATGACCACTGCTTCCTTCTGCTGGGCCTCTTCAGTCCCCCAACACCCCACCCCAATCCCCCGATACCCCTAAACACCCCAGATATCTCAAACATCCCTTGACACCCCTGTTACCCTAACACCCCACCACAATACCCAAATACCCCACCCTAACATCCCTCGAACCCCCAAACAACTCCTGATACCCCACTGGCCAATTAGAGTCTTAGGCCACTCCATGTGCATCCCAGGATGCACCAGGAATGATGCCTAAGGCCCTGATTGGCCCAGATACCTAAGGCCCCTCCTGGACTAATCAGGGCCTTAGGCCCCTCCCCAGTACATACCAGGATGTACCAGGAAGGGGAAGATCCACCATTTCGGAAGAGGTGGGCCTGCTGGCAGGAGGGACGGTTTCCAAATTAATAGACCCGTAAAGGCAAGAAAGATCAAAGAGTGGTATATCAAAAATTCTTCCTTATTTAAAGAGTATACTAGGAATTACCACATTTTAATAACATGTGAAACCTCAGTTATCATAATGTGTGAACCAGGCCCTCAATTTACCTGTTCTCCAAAGTTGTCAGCTGTGTTAACCCAAAACAGGTTAATAAGTGTGTAACATCCCTAGACCTGGTGTGCTCAGTGTAATAATTTAAATAATGGTGAAACTCACACTCAAAAAATAATATTGTGTGTAAAATAAAGTACTTCTCAGTGTACTCTTACTGCAATGAGTAATCGTTATTGCTCACAATCAAGGGGCATCCCTCTTGCTGGTCTTTATCAAAAGGTAGGGGGGTTCCGGGAGTGTCAGGTTGTGGTGTTGGGGTGTCAGGGGTTCAGGGTGGAATATCTGGGGATCAGAGTCTGGCAGTAGGAGTAGGAGTGAGTGAGCATCAGCTGTTGTTAGGCAGGAGGGAGTGGACATCCCTCCTTCTTATCATGGATGTTGGGAGTAGGTGATGCGGCTCAATTAATCATGGCAGGGTTATTTTCCAATAAAGTGAATTAAATTGTTTAATTAAATAAAAAAACATAAATTAATATTGAAAATAAAATTAGAGTGCTCAGTGTGATATCTTATTCAAAACCAGCAGGTTAATAGAATGAAGATGTGTTATCATTGCATCATTGCACTCACCTACCTACCAGCCCTAAACAGCTTGTTGGATATAAGCTGTTCAAGCAAACAAATATCAGTAAATATATATGAAAAAAATATACTTAGCTGGATTGAGAAGAAAATGATTAACAGATGAATGATGCAAAATTCACCACTATTAAGTATGTTTTCTCAAGATGGTCGTAAATGTCCTTAAGAGCTGCTCGTAGGTACTAGAAGTCGTGCAATGTACTGTTCCATGTTGTTATAGCTGGTTAAGAAATAGTAGCAACAAAACAAGTGAGTCCCCAAATCTAAACAACCGCTAAAATAATTTTTTCAGAGTCAACGTGTAGCCAAAACTCCTTAGCGTGAAAACTAGAAAAGTCCAACATTTCCATTGAGGAAATGTTGGACTTTTATAGTTTTCACGCTGGGTTTTTCACCTGGGTTGACATGGGTGCCGGTTAGATAATCGAGAGGGTAAGGTGTCTGTCCTTTCAGGTAGATGTGATTCTCTATAAGACACTGGTACATGATTCTTAGCTACCTTTTACATGGCTACTGAGACCGGCATCCTATATAGAATCAGGCCCATAGTGATTCAGGTGTACGGTAGAAACCTCTACCACAGGTTAGTAAAGAGGGGGGGAGGGGGATGGAAGTATTTTGGCAAATGTGCATCTGAAATCAGGAAAATCTAGTCTGCACATTTATGAAAATCAAAATAATAGGTTCAACAAGAGTAGAGAGTATAACATAGACAGTGGTTTATATCTTAGTACACATAATTTTAAATAATTTTATCTGAAATACATATACATTGATTTTAGAGTAATAAACACAAAAACTGTCAGGCCCATAAAACAGTCAAGCTGAGGTTTTCATATTGTATTTCGCACTAATGTTTTATTTTTCAGGCAATATACAATGGAAGTTTGAAAAATAAATTGAGAACTGAGATATCGCTCAATATGTCTGAACTACTGATATTTTTTTTACAAATATTTATGGAAACTGTTCAGTAAGCGAGCCATTTATCACAAAATAAAACCAAACGCGCAAGACAGAAAAGCAGTTGAAATGAATGGACACTAAGAATGAAATTCTTTAGGTATATGGGGACAAGAAAAAAAGTCTAACATTGATAAATCTTGCTGCAAAAGAACTTTAAAAAGGTGCCAAGGTCTTATAGCTTTCCCATTAAAGAGCAATCTGACATTCTACTGGGTTCAATTTTCACACAACTCCCTTTTGAACATACTGTAGTGTATATTCCCAACATAAATAGCTTAATATCTTAGCTTCATCAGAAATGAAGTGGTAGAGAAAGTACTGAAGTTGTGGATCAATAGCTATTTTGCACACAAAGTACAGTCCGCATTTAACATACAGGCAATAAAAAAGAAAAAGAGAAACTGACAAATTACGACTACAAGGTCCATCTTGTCTGCCCCTTTCCCCTAGCTACAATATCTCCAAATGTGAGGTTCAGATTTTCTCTAACTTTTCTGGCTTTAAGGATCTTCTGGGTCTGCCCTGTTCCATGTCCTGTTCCAAAGAGTATCCCATGCATCTACTTCACTATCAGTGATGTGAAAATGCATGATATTTTTCCTGAGCATATCACAGTTCACAGTTAGACAATGATATTTGCTTCCTTATTCTATAGCTTCCATTGCACATATAGACATACTTACCTCTGTTCACTATTTATGACTTTGAGATTTTTAATATATTCCTGTCATTTCTTATTGTTACACCTTCCTAAAATAGAACCTATGAGGATGTTGTGGTTATGGGATGCATGGAATTTTATAAAAAGAAGTGAAATCTGCATGATTTTTAGGAGGTTCATGTGTCGTTGGCTTCATAGTATAGGGTGTGTATTGTAGCGTGGCCGTCCTTTAGGGAATAGCAGGGACCAGCACACAACTACTAAATAGCCCCGGCATGCTTCCTCAAATGGGAGGAAGTCCTTTGGTGGATAGCTTACATTGTGCACACTAGAATAGCCTCTCACAGGTAAGTATCAAAAGGATAAACTTAAATTTATTTATAATCCAGTCAGGAAAAAAAAAAAAAAAAATGCAAGGAAAAAACAAAAGTGCAAAAATAACAGTAATATCAACTGACAGTTCAATAATGCTGCATTCATCAGCCTGGTCTGATTAATACTCAAAGCTGTTCACCTTATGTCCCAGGTAAGTCTTACTTCCTTGTAACAGTACTGCAACAAAACTTAATTCAGTCTCTTGTAGTCCTCAATGCAAACAGAAAAAAAAAAAAACTCAGGGGAGGGAAGTTTCGTGGAGACGTCAGGAAGTACTTCTTCAAGGAACGAGTGATAGAGCATTGGAACAAGCTTCTAGTACAGGTGATCGAGGCCCGCAGTATCCCAGACTTCAAGAATAAATGGGATACCTATGTGGGATCACTGCGAGGGTCATACCAATGAATAGGGTCGCTAGGATATAGACTTAATAGAGCAGGTCAGTAGAATTAAGGGTCCAGTAGACTTAAAAGGGGGTCAATGGTATGGGCAGAATTGATGGGCTGTAGCCCTTATCTGCCGTCATCTTTCTATGTTTCTATCACCTTGTAATGTCATAGATCTTCCCTTCTCCTCAGAGTTCCAGAGTAGAAGGTTGGCAGATTTGCCAAAAATGGCTCCTTATCAGGACAAGGAGCAAAATGAACCCTCCAATCCCTCCACACAGATGTTGGGCAGATCCTGCCCCAGCCTTCAGGGTTTTCCAACTCTAAGAAGGACACTGCAAGTATTTCCTCACTGCAGCCAAGCCTCAGCTTGCAGTAGCCATCTTGGTTCAAAAAAACAAACTACTTCCAAACAAGCAAAATAAATTACTAGCACACTTCCCTCTGCTAGCATACCCAGAGAATTCACTTATTCAGCAATGACTTCCTTCAAAACATAACAGTAGTTACATTAGCGTCCCAGCAGTCAAACATCCAAAAACCCAAAAAGTTCACAAAAAGAAATCTTTTCAAAAACACAAGCCCACAATTCAATCAGCTTACTTCCATCTCTTCAGCAAGCACAAATTCTGGCAAAGCACTCCAGTCCATTTCCTCAGGTTCCTGGTTTATCAGGGCTGCTTCTTCTGACTCTGGGTTCAACATTTCCACATCAGGGGGCTCTGAAGGAGGTGCCGGCTCTTCCAACATGAGAGCTTCCTTTGACTGCCCTCTCCTCCGAGACAGCCAGCTCTCTAAATGCTCAAGAGCTGCTGTGCCATGCCCAGCCCTACGTGGGGGAAGGGCTTTTTGCACCTGAGGCTGCCTTCTAACCTGTTTGGTCAGCAGTTTTAAAGATGGAGGATTTAAAGGGACCAAACTGTTTTTCCCAGGGCTATGTACTGAGTCCTGCCTAAACTCAGCCTGCACTTGCTGGTCCTGTTCCTGCCCAGCAGGAACATACTGGTCCTGTTCCTGCCCAGAATGAACATACTGGTCGGCTCTAATCATTTTCACCGGGCGATTTCTGGAGCTGTTAACTGGCACAAGGCCGTAACGGGAGTCGGGCTTGTGACAGTGTCAGGGCAGACAATGGCATGTACTAGACATAGTACATAAATAGAAATATAGTCAATATTTTATAACGTCTAAGTCTGTGGTTGGACATTTAGGGCAAGACGTCCACAAACCCAGTACAAAAAAATGTCCATTTTCAAAGCTGCTAGACATCTTTTACTTTTGAAAATGACCTATGTAGATGTTTTGATCCTTAGGATGCCTTCCTTTTTTTGGCCATTTTCAAAAATAAAAACATCTACACAGTGGCGTACCTAGGGTATGTGGCACCCGGGGCCCATCATTTTTTGACACCCCCCCCCCCCCCCCTCATGTAAAATTTTTTTTTTTTTTTTTTTTGCAATAACCATGAAATGGAATAAATGGTCAGAATAGAAACAGGCAGTGAAAATTTTCTTTTTTTTTTTTTTTTTTTTCCAAAGTATTTTTATTGAGAATGGCAAAAGGTCCAGACAAGCAACCATGGTCTGTACAGAAACTTATACATTATCAAAAAGAACACAGAATGAGAGTAACAGCAACAACAAGCATGAACAAGCCTCTCCCAAGAGAAAATTGCCAATGAGAGGCATAGCAATACACAACAAAAGGCCAAAACTTGGGGCAAGCAAACAAATCCCACCCCAGAACCCACAAGAATAATAAGCCGGACTAGACCCTCAGCCATATTTTATAATGAAAAAAACCCCCACAAGCAACAACACCCAGACCGCTCACCAGACACACCAATCCGCACAAGCACCCAAGAAACACCCAGCCACCACCCAGACAAAACTACCAGACACACCTACCCCACCAAGCCCAGACCCAACCCCCCCTCCCCAGAGAGTGCAAGCGCAAAGTGGACCGTGAAAAGGGCAGCTGCAGAAGTGGAAAGCCCCAGATAAGTAGGTTAGCTAAAGAAAGCCCACAGATAGAAGAAATCAGGATAACAGAAGTTCCAACAAATGCTCCCACAGAAAATTTTCTTTTATTGAACCTCATTTATGTAACCATTATTCCAAACATAACATAACATAAATTATGTCTGAATTGTCATGACATCAGAAGTACATATGGAGTAGTTGCAGGTGATGCTTGGGACAGTTCTGATTATGTTAGTTTGGTTTTATGTGTTTTTTTAATAGAAGGGTTTTTATTTCTTTTTTTAAGGTTTTGTAGTTTGTGGTCGAGGTCAATAGGTTGTAGAGTTGGGGGTCAAGTGTTGCAGCTCGAATGGCTAGGAGGTTGTCGAACAGTTTTTTTCTTTTGACGTTTTTGGTTGGAGGGTGTGTGAATGGTGCGTGAGTTCTCCTATGTCTGTTTGAAGTGGATTGAATTATTTAGCTGAAGAAATTAGTTACCCCCCCCCCATTCCACACACATTAATTCTCTTCCATTTTTGTTCCCATTATAAAAAAACACTGATAAGTTCCCAGGAAAAAAATACATTAAGATAAGAAGTGAAAACAAAGGCCCCTACAGATGAGAACATAACATAAGAATAGCCTAACTGGGTCACACCAATGGTCCATCATGCCCAGTAGCCCATTCTCATGGTAGCAAATAGTGCTGCCCGATTCAGAGAAAAATATTTCATTCGATCCGATTCACCCTGTTGAATCGATTTTTCGATTAGATTCACTGTTAATGACACCGCTTTTTAAGTTTAAACAAAGTATAACAATAAATTTCACAACAACAATAAATTTCACAAAGTACTTAAAAAAAAAAAAATCACATTTTTCCATTAAAGCAGTTCTGGAGACATTTGCTTGAACAGTCTTTTTTCCCAGTCCATAAGCAAGCAATATGAAAAAGATTTCCTTAATTATCTACTCAAACATTTTTGCTATTTACTTTCATTGTACCTATACTATTATTCAGTAGAAAAAATGGACTTAACTGTGCAGGAAATGAATCTCCTCATACACCCACCATATAGTGCAAAAATGTGCAAAGGTCTGTTTTTTTCTTTCGATCACTACATAGCCTAATGCCACACAAGCAGCGCTGTTACAAACATATTCTGAAGGTCAATGCTAAGGTTGACAAAGTTTCCTTCCTTGGACCAGAAGGAGATACTGACAAACCACTGGAAGAGATTCTAAAACAACTACCCAGAAATAACACCCAAAGACCCACTCAGTGTGTGAACCAGTTGAGTGGAGTGGACTAACTGGGGGTGGAAATGGGCCCAGAGTTTGCTCAGCAGAATTTCCCAGACTACCTCTTCCTCTCAACACACTGACATGCTACCACCACCACCAACACTAGGAACACCTCACCGAGTATGCCAGCAATGCTTATAAACTTTATAAAACACATTATTATATTTTCTTATAAAGCATATATTTTAACTGAACTCAGCCTTGCCATTCACAAAAATAGAAAAGTTCCCATTTCAAGCTGTCTCATGTACACTTTTCAAATCTAACATATTGTAATCACAAAACAGAAAATAAAATTATTTTTTCTACCTTTTGTTCTCTGATCAATATTCAAATCTTGTTGGTCCCAGGCTCTTGTTGTCTTGCTTGCCAGGGTCTCCTTTCTCCGTGCTAACCATCCGTCTGCCATCTCTGTTCTCCCCTTCCGTTTCCCTTCCCTCTCCCGGAGATCTGGCATCTTTCCTTTTTTTTGTCTCCATCCACAGATTCACCTTTTCTCAACTCCCCACCACCCCAGGATCCACCATCTCTCCCTTTCTGTTCCCAACTATCCTCCTATCCAGTATCTCTATCCCCCCTCCACACCATCCCCTGTTTCCAAGTTCTCTCCCTTTCTGTTCCTTCCCTCCCTAAATCCCATTATGCACCATCTCTCTCCCACTCCTCTGTTTTTAGACCCATTATTTCTAACCCCCAAAGTCTGGCATATGCATGTATCTTTGAACCCCCCCTTCCCTCTCTCCCTCTGTGTACTTTTACACCAGGACCCCCCTCCCCCGAAGGTCTGTCCCCCCTCCGAAGGGCTACACCCCACCCCTGAAGACCTGCACCCCCCGAAGGACTTTACCTCCCACCCGAAGGTCTGTCCCCCTCTGAAGGCCTAAACCCCACCCCTGAAGGACTGCACCCCCCCCCCGAAGGCCTGCACTCCCTTGAAGGTCTGCACCCCCCCGAAGGCCTGTCCCCCCCTTGAAGGCCTGTCCCACCCCCTTGTAGGCCTGTCCCCCCTTTAAGGCCTGCCTGCCTGCCTTTCCCCCCCTTGAAGGCCTGTCTCCCCCTTGAAGGCCTGCACCCCCCTTGAAGGCCTGCACCCCCCCTTGAAGGCCTGTCCCCCCCCTTGTAGGCCTGTCCCCCCCCTTGTAGGCCTGTCCCCCCCCCCTTGTAGGCCTGTCCCCCCCCTTGAAGGCCTGCCTGCCTTTCCCCCCTTGAAGGCCTGCACCCCCCTTGAAGGCCTGCACCCCCCCTTGAAGGCCTGCACCCCCCCTTGAAGGCCTGCCTGCCTTTCCCCCCTTGAAGGCCTGCACCCCCTTGAAGGTCTGCACCCCCCCAAAGGCCTACACCCCCCCCCCCCGAAGGTCTGCACCCCCCTGAAGGCCTGCCTGCCCCCCTTGAAGGCCTGCACCCCTTGAATGTCTGCACCCCCCCCCGAAGGCCTGTCCCCCCTTGAAGGCCTGCCTGCCTGCCTGTCACCCCCTCCCCCTTGAAAGCCTGCTTGCCTGCCCGCCCGCCCCACCCTGAAGGCCTGATGCCCCGACCCACCCCGAAGGACCGCTCGCCCCCCTGGCCTCCCCGCACCACCTATGAACAGCCGCAGCAGGATCGCGAAGTCAGCGTCGGGTACCAGCCCTAAGGGGGTGTTCCCGGCCTTGCCGTTCAGTCCCCCGCCACCCCCGAAGGACCGCTCGCCCCCCTGGCCTCCCCGCACCACCTATGAACAGCCGCAGCAGGATCGCGAAGTCAGCATCAGCGATCCCTGCTGCTTCCTGCGCCACGGTCCCGCCCCTCCTCTGACGTCAGAGGAGGGGCGGGATCGCGTCGTAGGAAGCAGCGCAGGGATGCTGACGCTGACTTCGCGATCCTGCTGCGGCTGTTCATAGGTGGTGCGGGGAGGCCAGGGGGGCGAGCGGTCCTTCGGGGGTGGCGGGGGACTGAACGGCAAGGCCGGGAACACCCCCTTAGGGCTGGTACCCGGGGCGGCCCGCCCCCCCCGCCCCCCCCCTAGGTACGCCACTGCATCTACATGAAAAACGCACAAAAGCAAGTTTTGTAGACGTACCCAACTATCTTGTCTGATTGCAGCAAAGGAATCCCCATCAGCTGAGCTGGTTTAGGTGATTCCTGCTAGCTCAGCTGATGGAGATTCCCCCTGCCAGGATCAGCTGAGCCACAGAGCCCTACACCCCTCCCGCCATTCACGGAGCGGCACCTGTCTTCTGCACCGCTCTGACTCTGATGCTGCTGCTCGGGAGTCAGCCGGAGGGAAGGGCAGGGGGTTGAAAGCTCCTGCCCTACAGCACTGGACCGCCGGAGGATTTAAGGTGTGTATGTGTGTGGGGGGTTATTCTCTCCATAAGACACACCCTTATTTCCACCCGCTTCTTTGAGGAAAAAAAGTGTGTTTTATCGAGCAAAAAATACTTTATATTCTGCTATTGCCAACAAATAGTTCACAGTGGATTACATACAAAGAACAGGATTAATTAACTAGGATGTACATATAGAACAAGATATTATCCCAATAATTAACTACTAAGATTGAATTTCCGAAACAAGAAAGTTTTGAGCACATTTTTAAAGATCGTAAGCATTTCTTATGAACTCTTGTGACTTACAGTGTCATCAAGCCACACAATGAGTTAAGGAAGTCCACTGGTTGAAGCAGTGGACTGATAACATTGACTGAGCCACTGTACTGCAATGTGGGGGGGGGGGGAAGGGGTTATTAAGAAGAAGTGATTGGCTAAAGGATTAGTAAAGGATAGAAGGAGTGTGATTGGGGAATGGTGTTGCGAGGTTTGTGAGAAAGAGAAGCTGTTAGGGATTGGATGTTAGAGAATGGAGCTGATTGGTTAATTTAGGCGGGATTGTTGTGAAAGATTGTGTGTGAAAAATTGTGGGATAACAGGAGGGTAGGAGACGGAGGGAGAATTGGGTAGCAGGAGAGAATTTTGGGGCAATTTTCAGTGGAGTTTTTAAGTCAAGTTTAAGTTCGGGTGTGTGTCTTCCTTCCAATTGGTCCTTACTTACTTTTGGGCAATTTCAGGGATTTTCGCGGCGGTCTGAGGAGTGGTGCTGGGCAGTTTAGACCAGGTCGGGAGAACTGGTAGTTCGGGCTTCCTTTTCTGGCCTTGGTTTCCATGTGCGTTCGCGCCGTGCTGGTACGGAGGCGCTTATGTGCAGCATCGGGTCATGGCGTCCGCTGTTTCCTGTTTTGGCTTGTAGCAAGGCTTTGCGGCTGCGTGGCTTCGCGGCTGAGCTGTTTTGGTAAGGCTGGGAGCTGAGCGGTAGATCCTGGTACCGGTGGAGTGGGCCTGCATACAGGGGTGAGTTTCATCCAGTTGGGAGGGTAGGCCTTGGGTTTTTGATGTGTGTGGGTGCTTGTATGCTGATTCCGGTTGTAGGGGGCGGGGTTTTGTTTGGCTGTAGTGGCTTGTGGGTCCTTTATATGGCTCCCAAGAAAGTAGGGGTTCGGGTCCATCAGGGTAGGACCCAAAAAGCTCGACAACGGTCTGCAGCCTTGTCTGTGGTGACTGGCCTGTCTGGCTTCCGGGGTAAGTCTACTTCCGCAACCTCACAACCAAAAGCTGCTCTTACTCGGCGATCGGGACAGGTCACCCCGTCTAAGGCTCCTGCTGCTAAGAAACCTTCCAGTAGTTCCAAGAGCCGAGGGGCGGCTGTGCATGCAGACGAGGAGGCTATTCCTGGTACATCTCATGCAGCGGTTTCTTCTGGTCCGGCTTAAACTCTTCCAGGTGAGTTTTCCTAGTGTGTCTCAGATTTGTTGTCTGTGGTGGGTGCACCAAGGAATTTAGGTCTTGGGGGGGGGATGCAGCCCCTTTAGTTGATGGTGGAGGAAAATCTTTGGATAAACGATTAAAAGATAAAAAAATTTTTGCACTATCTGCAGCATGTTGTGCGGCATTTAGATCGGGAGAAGAAGAGTCGTCGGGGGTCATCAGGGGATCCTCTACGAGTTTGGGAATCGTCTGATTCCTGGGACTCTTCTCATTCTCCCTCTTCTTCTTCTGATGTGGTGCATGTGAACCCTGCATTGGGGACTGGGGCAAGTATTTCAGTTCCGGCGGGTGGTATTGCTCAGTGTTCTCGGTCTGGGCACACTTTATTTGAAATTGCCCCTTTAGATAGTCAGTTTTCGCAGAAGCTTCGGCGGCGGATTTTGCACGGTAGGTATGTTGATGTTTTTTCCTTATTGGAGCGTGAGCAGGATGTAGGTGATAAGAAGCGTGGTGAGAATTCTAAGGATAATGAAAAAGCTAAAAAGAGTAGGGTATCTCGTATGATTTTTAATGGGTTGTTAGGATTTAATGTTTATGCCAGTGTTTTAGGTACAAATTTGTTTCCTTTGGTAAAGTCAGGGATAATATATCAAAGAGAGTCAGAAAAACGTATATCACAAAAACACCAGAAACTGACTTCTTGTTAGAAATACTGCCTACAGAGAGTGATCAAAAATATTATAAGTGCTCAGAGATAGGAACTCCACAGGATAAACTGATGGGAGTTACCCTGCACAAGGAGTTCACCTTCCAGTCATTGCAACTTCTTGTAACATTGAACATGTACCATTCTTTTTTAGCCTGTACTCCCATGGTTTGCTGTATTCTACTATTATAACTTAGCATTTACAGCATGTATTAGTAAGCTTGCTTTATAGTGGATACGAGTTAAACACCTATTTCTCCATTTTGCAGATGCGAGTGCATGTCACGGAATCAATCGAATCTTACCGTATTAAACATTGTCAATACTCAGCATCGGGTCTCCTGAAGCAGAACTCGAAACGGGGCCACGTTGGGACCCCCATAGAATTGTCTTAAAGATAAGTGTTCATCAAAATTGATTATCTCAGTGACTTTTTTGCATCTCGTATACTGTTATTAGGAGAGAAGTTTTTTTCTAGTTCTAAATGGATCAACATGTCTTTTAACATCTAGTCTCAGAGAGTGTTCAATGTTACAAGAAGTTGCAATGACTGGAAGGTGAACTCCTTGTGCAGGGTAACTCCCATCAGTTTATTCTGTGGAGTTCCATATCTCTGAGCACTTATAATATTTTTGATCACTCTCTGTAGGCAGTATTTCTAACAAGAAGTCAATTTCTGGCGTTTTAGTGTTTTAGGTACGGCAAAACCTGGATTATATCCCGGGTTAATGCGGTATGCTGATCTGATCTTGTGGGCCTATAGGACTTACGGGGAGTGGGCTTGGTTAAATTATGATGATCATTTCCGGCATAGCATGGCACAGGAGAAGTCTGACGCTTGGGGTTTTCGAGATGTGGATTTGTGACTGTCTGATATGACTTCTGCTCGGTCATCCTTTTTTTGGGGAGTGACCTCCTCAGGGGTTTCTATGCCATTTGGGGGGGGGTCTGGATTTGGGGGAAATACAGGGGTGGGACGGTCAGGATATGGGGCAGTGGGAGGAGCTGGGTTGTCTGGGTGGACGGGTGGGTGTTGACTTGCAATTATTTATGGATGCGGCCGGTAGCTCTGGCTTTGGTATTTATTTTCAAGAAGCTTGGAGTGTGCAGGCCTGGCCTGATTGGTGTCAGGAGCAGGGTTGGTGCAGGAATGTGGCATTGCTGGAGTTATTTCCTGTGTGGGTAGCATTGGAGTTGTTCGGTAACCATTTACAGAATAGGCGTGTGTTCTATTCTGATAATGTGGCAGTGGTTGAAGCAGTGAATCGTCAAACGGCACGTTGCCCACTGTTAGTAGTATTGTTGCATTTAGTAGTGCTGGCTTGTTTAAGGTTGAACTTGACTTTAAAGGCTAAGCATGTGCCTGGTCATATTAATGAACTTGCAGATGCTCTTTCTCGCTTCCAGAGGGTGCGATTTCAAGCATTGGCTCTGGGAGCAAAAGATGGACCAACAGCGATGCCTCAGTATTGTGGCAACATTTCCGGGAATCTTCACAGAGTTGCTGACTGATGCCTTAGCCTCTAATACTTGGAAGGGATATAGTGCTGGCTGGCGGCGATTTCAGCAGTTCTTGCAGCTGTTTTGGAGACCTGTTGTTCCAGTTGTAGATGAACGTTGCATTATTTATTTTCTTTTATTTGCTCGAGTGATGGGTTGGTCTATGGGTTTAGTGAATCAGTCTATGGCAGGGGTCAGTTTTGTTTGTAAATTGCATGGGTGGCCTGATCCTACTTCTTTCTTTTTGGTAAGGAAGTTCCGTGTGGGATATGGGCGATGGCGACCCTCCCCATAGTGCATCCTTGGTACGTTTATCTGTTTTGCCGGCGACTTTGGAGACTATTGGGGTTGCATTGCAACAGATTTGTACTTCTCCTTTTGAGATTGCTTTTATTCACTTGGCATTTTCTGTGGCTTTTTTGGAGCAATGCACATCAGTGAATTGGTTGCTCCTTCTAAGCGAGCGACAGGTTGGACTGATATTTTGCAGTCTGATGTGCTATTGTCCTCGTATGATTTATATTTGCATGTACGACATTCCAAAACAGATCCCTTGGGTAAAGGTTAATGGATTCAGTTACACAGGTCTGCCCAGTTGTTCATGTGCCCTGTGTCTTTGGCCCATGCTTATTCACAGCAGAGGCCTACAGGGGGTTTCTTTTGGCTTGTGCATATTAATGGGGATCCATTAACGCGTTTTCAGTTTGCAGCTGTATTTAAAAAAAGTTTTGGGTGTGGTGGGTTTGGACCCTTCTTGCTTTGGGACCCATTCGTTTCGGATTGGGGCGGGTACTTACGCTGCCAGTAGAGGTGGGTCCCCTGACTTTATTTGTCATATTGGGCATTGGGCTTCAAATAGATATTTAGGATATGTTCGACACATTCAGTGGTGATTCCATTGTTCTCTTTTGCTTCTTGTCTTTTGTGCTAGTTTCTATCCGGAACATAAGAACATAAGAAGTTGCCTCCGCTGGGGCAGACCAGAGGTCCATCTTGCCCAGCGGTCCGCACCCGCGGCGGCCCATCAGGCCTAATTGCCTGAACAGTGCCCCTGACTAACTTTGTAACTGCCACTAATCCTCTAATCCTATCCCTATAACCTACCTCTACTCCTATCTATACCCCTGAATCCCTTTGTCCTCCAGGTATCTATCCAAACCTTCTTTGAAGCCCTGTAGCGTGCTCCTGTTAATCACGTCTTCCGGCAGCACGTTCCATGTATCCACCACCCTCTGGGTGAAAAAGAACTTCCTGGCATTTGTTCTAAACCTTCCCCCTTTCAATTTCTCTGACTGTCCCCTTGTACTTGTGGTTCCCCATAATTTAAAAAATCTGTCCCTGTCTACTCTTTCTATGCCCTTCATGATCTTGAAGGTTTCTATCATGTCTCCCCTAAGTCTACGCTTTTCCAGGGAGAAAAGCCCCAGCTTCTTCAATCTGTCAGTATATGAGAGGTCCTCCAAACCCTTTATTAGCTTAGTTGCTCTTCCTGGACTCTCTCAAGTACCGCCATGTCCTTCTTGAGGTACGGCGACCAGTACTGGACGCAGTACTCCAGGTGCGGGCGCACCATTGCACGGTACAGTGGCAGGATGACTTCCTTCGTCCTGGACGTGATACCCTTCTTAATGATGCCCAACATTTTGTTTGCCTTTCTTGAGGCTGTGGCGCACTGCGCCGACGCCTTTAATGATGTGTCTACCATCACTCCCAGGTCTCTACAAGGGTACTCACCCCTAGCGGTGATCCCCCCATTTTATAAGTGAACATCGGGTTCTTTTTCCCTATATGCATGACCTTGCATTTCCCTATGTTGAAGCTCATTTGCCACTTTTTGGCCCACTCTTCCAGCGCTGTCAGATCTTTTTGGAGATCTTTGCAGTCTTCCGTGTTTTCAACCCTGCTGTAAAGTTTGGTGTCATCTGAAAATTTAATAACCTCACATTTTGTTCCTGCCTCCAGGTCGTTAATAAATATATTGAACAGGAGCGGTCCCAGCACCGACCCCTGCGGAACTCCGCTCGTGACCCATTGCCAGTCCGAGTAATGGCCCTTTACTCCAACCCTCTGTTTCCTGTCCGCCAGCCAGTTTTTGATCCATTGGTGGACCTCCCCTTGCACCCCATGGTTCCATAGCTTTCTTAGCAGTCTTTCGTGTGGTACCTTGTCGAAGGCTTTTTGGAAGTCAAGTTAAATGATGTCTATAGATTCCCCTTTATCCACCTGGCTGTTTACCCCCTCAAAGAAGTATAATAAATTTGTGAGACACGACCTGCCCTTGCAGAAGCCATGCTGGCTCGGCTTTAGCTGCCCATTGTTTTCGATGTGTTCCCAGATGCTGTCTTTAATCGGCGCTTCCATCATCTTTCCCGGGACCGAGGTCAAGCTCACCGGCCTGTAGTTTCCTGGGTCTCCCCTTGAGCCTTTCTTGAAGATGGGCGTGACATTTGCTATTTTCCAGTCTTCCGGAATCTCTCCAGTTTTTAAGGATAGGTTGCATATTTGTCAAAGTGGCTCAGCTATTTCGTTCCTTAGTTCCTTGAGTACCCTTGGGTGGATGCCGTCCGGATCCGGCGATTTGTCGCTCTTTAGCCTGTCTATCTGCCTGAGGACATCCACCTTGCTCACCTCTAGTTGGACCAGATTCCCATCCTGATCTCCTTTTACGATCTCTTCCGGTTCCGGAATGTTGGTTGTGTCCTCCCTCATGAAAACTGAACTGAAGAACCTGCCCATTGATATTTGTGTCTGGATATGTGGGCATTTGTTCATCTTTTGGGGACAGAAGCATGCAGTGGAATCTCGTTGGGGCCTGAATCTTGGTCTTGCTGCTTTAGGTATCAACATTCAGTGGCTTGGACGGTGGGGGATGCACTGGACTCAATTATTACCCACTCTGTTTGCAGCAGAACGTTCTTCTTATCCAGATTTGATATTAGTTCATTTGGGTGGAAACGATTTATGTCATGTAAAGGGTATTGATTTAATTAGGCAAATGAAGTGGGATTTGATGATTCTTGCCTGTCACTTTCCGTTAACTCGAATTGTTTGGTCCCAGATTATCCCCAGGTTGGTGTGGAAAGATGCCAGAAGTGTGCCTGCTATTGAGCGTTTATGAAAGCGGGTGAATGTTGAGGTATCCCGCTGGTTGGGCATGATGCGAGATATGATGCTAAGTCATGATTTGTTGACTGCGGATTGTCCAGGTCTGTATAGGCCGGATGATGTCCACTTATCGGATATTGGGTTAGATATTTTACTATCTACTGTTCAGGATTTGTTGGAGTCTCTTTATGGGAATTCTTCTGGCCGCAGCTACATTTCTATATGGGGGGAAGGGAGACAAGCTTTAGTTATCACCGCTTTGGCGGTAAAATGTGGTTCTGCCAGGCGGCCACTAGTTGGGTGAGGGGTGTAATAAATATCTAAGTTTATTATTCTGTGTGCGGCACTGCCACAGATAATTGTGAGGCCTGGCGACACCACAAGTCTCACAAATGGGATTTGTGAAAGTGAACATGATTACAGGAATTGGGGGTTGAGCAGCTAGGTCGTGACTGATTAGCTGAAGGGAGGGAAAGGAGAGTTGGGGGGGAGTGGTCGCCTAGGAAGAAAGGTGATAAATTGTAGAACATGGTTATTAAGACTTGTTGAATTTAAATAAAGCTGCGGCCAAATTATTGCCAATAATTGAGTTGGATTATTTATTTATTATCATTATATTTGGTTTATTGTTGTAGAGTGCAGTTGTGCGAATGTCGAATGTTATGCTGTGGCTTGATGACACTTTAAGTCACAAGAGTTCATAAGAAAATATGTTGTTAATGGTGGAGCTAGTTTCATCATCAAATAGCTCCAGTGAGTCGATCCGCCAAATTGAATAAAATTTAAGACTGTTGTGTATTATAAGTTATTCTTTTGTTTGATATTTGATATTAAAGTTAAACATAAAAATTAAATAAAGCTGCAAGCAATTTTATGACTTTAATAAGAGTTTTGCTGATTTCTTTGTTAAGGATGAAGTATGGGAAAAGTTTGCATTGGAATGGATGAGATGCGAGTCCTATTGTTAGTCAATCGATTGAAACAGGACAATAATATCATCAGCATAAATGAATGTGAGATACGTTGCCATCTCTATTTTTTCCCTAGTGATGAGAGTAATATATAAAATAAAATATGAGATAAAGGAGTACCCTGTGGTATTCCCAATGGTGGCAGCCACTTTCCTGATAGGACTTCTTGACTCTATAGGATCTGAATGACAGAAACCCTTGAAACTAAGTTCGTACATTTCCAACTAATCCTATGTTATTTAAAATATTAAGAAGAGCGTTATGATCTACTAGATCAAATGAACTTGAGAGATCCATTTGCATAATAAGAGTTTGTTTTCCCTTGCCCAAATATGATTTTATTTCCTCTAATAACGATGTTAGTAATGTTTCCATACTCTGCTGAAAACGGAATCCAAATTGAGAAGGATGCAGTATGTCAAAACGATCCAAATAATCCAACTGTTCACTTACTATCATTAAGAAGTTCCTTAAGGTTTATCTTCAGGGGGTTTTAGGTTTAACAATAAATGATGAAAATTTTTTAATGTTTATTACATCCCTAGAGGAATTAGACAGGAAAATCCGGGAGGTGAATTGGGTAATTTGAATTCTTTAGATAGTCTTGATCTTACTTAGGTCTCCTTTTACTAAGATGCACTAGCGTTTTTAGCACGCTCTAAAGATTAGCTCGCACTAATCACACGCTAAATGAAAAATATGCAAGCATTAGCTTTTAGTGCTCACAACACGCGCTAAGCGCGTGCTAAAACCACTAGCACACCTTAGTAAAAGGAGCCCTAAGTTCTTAGAATCATCTCAGGAGACTATTCTTAAGAGGGCTACTTTATTAGTTTCTTTTATTACGGTAGAACAAAAAAATTGTATTAAAAACTTACTTTAAGAAGAAAAATGTACCGTTTTATGGAAAATGTGTTTCTGTATATCCAGATATTTCTAGACCTATGCAGTTACATAGGAGGTATATGATAGATAAACTAACAAATGATACATGAGAAAGGAGTCTATTTGGAGCGATAAGAACTAATTAAACAAATAAGCTGCACATAACAAGGGAAGACAACAAATTCCAATACTAAGGATCAATTTTCATAAATGGTTAATAAATATCAGACTTTCAGAGAAAGGCACCACCATGTTTTAAAAAGTCAGCCACTAGTATAGCCAGAGAAAGGCTTCTTAAAAGACTAAGATCAAGAGGAAATGATTCCAAAGAGCTGGAGCCACAAGCTAAAAGTTGTACTATGTGATGTATCCAGTCTTATTTTAGCTGCTATTGGAACGACCAGATAATGGGGTTGTGAAGATAAGTAAACATTAAAGCCAATTATTTGGAAGGTATCTGGCTTTTTTTTTTTTTTTAATAGATGGTAATGATGGATTTCAGATATGGCAAAATATATTATTTCTGGTAGCCTTCTGCCTTGATAGGTAGTCATTCCATCATCTCTAAACTTACCGGGGAACTCTCTCTTTTTATAATGCATTCTGTCCTACAACAGCAATATTCCTTTCCGTACAGTCAAGGTTGGTCAGTACCTACCTTTCCAAATTAGTTCTCTATATTTCATAAAGGCTAAACCTTCACCCTGCATATATTTTCATATGAAATTTTCTTTCTGAAATCACTTTAAAGGTATTGAATTCATTCATGAAAATCTGCTTTAAAAGATCCTTTTACTGATATATTCCCAGCTAAATTAAACAGCTAATATATTAGAATTTTTAAAGAACAGTTATTCATGAGCTTTACAAAATGATCCATACTATAGAAGAACAGTTAAACCATTTCATCATTGAAGTTAAATTATGATTTTTCTTCCTGATCTCACTCCTATTGCTTCTAGTTCTATTAATTTTATTTCCTTTCCTTCCTTCTGACCTTCTCATGTCCTCAAAGTTCGACAGCCCCGTTTTCTGTTATTTTACACCTTTTTTTAAATGTGGGCAAGTTAGGCAGTTGAAAAATTGTGACAGTCTAACACAGATCATTTTAAACAGCAAGATTGCTGAAACAGTAGCTTGCACAAGTTGAGGCACACTTCATTACTGGAAAGGAGTGTAAAGAAATAACTTCCACCAGTCGTTAAGGGGTTTGGAGGCCTACTGTATCTTCATCAGTCTTGACAATAACAGCCACATTTTAGCTCTTTTCTAGAGCTTTGCTTTCAGAAAAAAGGAAGTTTAAGTTGCAATATCCAGTCCTTAACTAAAGCTCTACAATTGTCCATACAGTGAACCTGGAAATGTTCTACCTTCATTCGGTGTTATACTTTGGAAAATCTTAAACTGTGGCCTAAGGGATCTGGCTAATAAGAGTCATAGGCCACTCCCAGTGCATCTCAGAATTCACTGGGAGGGAGGCCTAAGATTCTGGTTGGCCCAGGTGCCTAAAGACCCTCCTATGGGAGGAGCCTTAGGTGCCTGGGCCTATCAGGGCCTTAGGTCCCTCCCCAGTACATCTCAGGATGTACCAGGAAGGGCAAAGCCCACCCTTCTATGGATGTGGACCTGCAGGCTGGAGGGAGTAAGCATCCTTCCATCCGTCCTACAAGAAAAAGGTATGGGGGATCCATGTAGGTTTGGGGGTGTTGGGGTATGGGCAAGTTTTCAGGGGGAGGTGTTCTGGCATGAGGGAGTGGGCATCCCTCTTGCCGGTGATCATTGGAATTATGTGGGGATTCCGGAAGGAGGGACTGGGCATCCCTCCTGCTGTTGATCTTTGGGGTGGAGTTCCGGCAGGAGGGACTGGAACCTAAGCACAGTAGCGGGCAGAACTTTGGGTTCTGGCCCAGAAATAGCTAAGAAGAAGAAAAAAATTAAATTAAATCAGTAATTTCAAGAGAGAGTAAGGTTGGGCAGACTAGATGGACCATTCGGGTCTTTATCTGTTGTTATCTACTATGTTACTATTTTACTGTTACTATGCCATGCACTGTATATGCAAGAGGGAATTCATATTGGTGGCACTAGAAGCAATGGTAGTGCTACAAGTTACAGAACACTGTAAGTTAAGAATATGGCATACCTTGCTGTATTTAGCCACCCACATTTTTGCTATATCTATGATTAGTTCAACTATGGGTGCCTAAATATTGGGCACATTGTTGCAGGTTGTGCTAGTATTCTATAACAGAACCTGGGCACAATCTTTATGCTGTATTTTCTGTGTTTGTGTTCAGTTAGACATCATAGTGGTAAATATATATTTTATTATACCTACCAGTTTGGGGGGAGGGGATTACAGAACTCATTTAGGAACCCTTTTAATAAAATGTGTTAAGATCTGGGTTTAATAAATTTAACGTAGGACTTTCCCCAGGCATTCAGTTCAGATTTCCTGGGGGTATTATTTAGGGTTTTTTAAATAATTGGTTTATGAAGGTCCCATGTTAATATTTTCATTAGCATTCAGAACTTTCAAAAACTTAAAATGGGAGCACTTACCGCCTCCCTTTCAGGAGGTGCAAATGCTTCCTTATTGTCCTTGTTATCCAATGAGCACACTCTAAGAAGATGCTAGCTGGATAGCACTTTCATGCCCAGCCCCCACAAATGGCACTCCCTGTCCCAAAAATATTACACAAAAATATATAATATGCGATTAGTGCATGCTACCAACCAAATTTCCACTAAACACATTAACACATTTTCCAGTAAGCCTTCTTTGGCATGCTAACCTCACATTAGGGCTTAACACCCTTTAGAAAATGGGCTCCTTCATTTGCTTTTATAAGTGTGTCATAATCCAAGAAAAGGGCCCAAGTCTTTTAAAACTGAGTTATTCAGCTGGCTAAGTACATCTTTCTATCATTTCATTTGCCAGAGATATACCATTTCATTTAACAATATAATTTAACAAAGAAATAGAACCCAATTGACACTGTTGCCTTGTTTCTCAAGTAAGCGTGCACTCAGACTTGGCACCTTTTCTTAGATTGCAACACACATTTCTTTATATGTACCGCCAGTTATAGCACAAGTGGATGGAAAAATATACTGGTCAGGAATATTCTTGTTCTTTTTTCGTAATTTTAAAATATATTCTTTGTGACTGTGTCTTTTTGTCTATTAGCCCCTCTCCCCTAAGGCATCTTGGGGTAAATTCTCTAAAGGACATCTACATTTAGGCATCGTTTAGACATCCAGTTTAGCATGATTCTATAATGCATAGACGCTATATAGAGAAACACGCTCAACCTGCTCAGCGAGTCTAGATGCGTCTAAATAGTGAGGCGTCCTTTATAGAATCGGGTCTAGATAGTTAAGCGTCCTTTACAGAATCTGGCCCCTTGTGTGTTATGGGGGTAAATAGCTAGTTACTGTTTCAACAGTGCCTTAAATCTATTATTAGAAAGATAATTTGCAAAACACAATTCACCCATTCATTGTGAGTAACTACCCCCCATTGGACTGTAGCTCCATGCTGAGAGTTCCATTCCCAGTAATCTGATTACTCTGAAACCTATTAAAAAAAAACAACAACATAAGAACATAAGCAGTGCCTCCGCCGGGTCAGACCATAGGTCCATCCCGCCCAGCAGTCCGCTCCCGCGGCGGCCCAAACAGGTCACGACCTGTCTGAATCACCAGAAGGGGCCCCCTTGCCACCTTGGTTTCTCATTGAAGTCCTATCTTCCCATCGAAGTCCTAACCCTCCGGTCTTGCACATGCACGACCTGGTTGGGTTTCTATACTTATTACCTGGTTAGCTTTCTATACTTGTGTTACATCCCAGCACCTCTCTCAGTATCCCATGATCCCTTTATCCCTCAGGAATCCGTCCAATCCCTGTTTGAATCCCTGTACCGTACTCTGCCTGATCACTTCCTCCGGTAGCGCATTCCAAGTGTCCACGACCCATTGGGTGAAAAAAAACTTCCTTGCATTTGTTTTGAACCTATCTCCCTTCAGTTTCTCCGAATGCCCCCTCGTACCTGTTGTCCCCTTCAGTCTGAAACCTATTTCTCCCTCCCCCTTTTATGAAGCTGTGTGAGGGTTTTTTTTAATTGCAGTATTACACTATATCCCCCACTGGTATTAAATCATTAAGCTCAGTGGCCCAAATCTGTATCTAATTATTCAGCTTCCACATCAAAAAAACCTAACTTTGAATTAGTTAGCATTGAATATATCATTATTTACTGCTTGTGGGGTAAAAAGAAGCCTCAGAATATGGAGCTTTGTACCCAGTTTGGGTTTTGATTGTGAATGACTCACTTGCTCCTGCTCATGTCACATAAGTTAATTTTTTCTCTCGCAGGCCACGGCGGTGAAATCTCCAATGCTCATAGGAATTCCATGAGCGATGGAGCTTTTACCATCATGTCCAGCAATAAAATATCCTAACACGGCTTCATAAAAGGGGGGGGGGATATAAAATAAAAGGGAGCATCTATGTAATCCAGAAGTTTTCATTCCAGGCTACAGCAGAAGGTGTTCAATAACATATCCATTACTATTCCATGAGGGTGTGCACAGACTGAAACACTTCCCAAACCAAGCAATGGAATTGAGGAACGGACACAGAGATGATAGAAGAGAAATATCACAATATGGAACATTTATATGACCTCGGCCCATTAGATATATTTGGTAGAAATAAGAGTGCTATTATGGATTAATTTACCCATTTGTCAACCTTTTTTTTTAAATTTATTTATTAATTTTCAAAAATACAATTCAAGATAATACTTGTACAGAAAGCTTGTAAGTCAAGAAATCTAGTAATAAGATAAATTCAAAGAAATTAATTTAAATTTAAATCAGCTCAAGTCCTCAAAAGATCCAAAATGTAATATATAAACGGAAATACTAGGAAATAATAAACTAAGGAAAAATGATGCAAGTTAGCTGATATGGGCATCTAAATTCATTCTATACTCCTCCTTTCTTTTCCTTCTCAAGCTGAGATAGAGAGAGGAAAGAAGTCAATTGGTAAGGCTCAAAGAAAACATATTTTTGAGAATTATAATGTATAATACATTTGCAAGGATAACGAAGGTAAAAAGATGCTCCAAGAGCTATTATTCCTGGTTTTAACATAAGAAATTATTTTCTTCGCTTTTGTGTATCTCTAGCCAAGTCCGGGAACATTTGTATCTTAAGTCCCAAGAATTCTTTTGATCGATTTTTAAAGAAAAGTCTCAAAATCCAATTTTTATCCATCGATAAAGCTAAAGTTGCTACCAATGTTGCAGGAGTAGCCGTTTCTCTGTCTGATAAATCCAATAAAGCTGATACATCTATTGGTCCTTGGCTATTTTCCTGTTGTTGAGATACATTTTTCTTGGGTAAATAATACACCTGTGCAAGTGGAGGTAATGAAGTTTCAGGAACTTCCAATATTTCCATCAAGTATTGTTTTAACATCTCACGAGGAGTAATTGTTGTAATTCTTGGAAAATTAATCAGTCTGATATTATTACTTCTTGAAAAATTTTCAAATGTCTCAATCTTCCTTCTTAAATTCACATTGTCTTTAATTAAAGTTTCTTGAAGTTGTTTGGAAGATTTTAATTAGTTTTTTATACTATCTACAGATAACTTAGAGTCACCAATATCTTGTTTTATCAAAGTAATTTCTTTTTCATGATCTATAAACCTCCTCTCCACTTGCACCTGCTGAATGTTCATTGTCTTCACCAAATTGGCTACCAGGTCCCACAAAGCGTCCAAAGTAACTTCTTGGGGTTTAACTATATTAGGATGTTGCAAATGTAAATGTAAAAGGTTATGCTCACCAGCCAAGAACTCTCCTCCACCTCCACTTGCCTGAGAAGGTCCAGTTTCTGTTAGTGCAGTAGCCCCATCCATACTCAGGCTCTCCTGGAAAACCTGTGAGCCCGAGTCGGCTTCCCCCACACAGCTCCGCAAAGCCTCCAGGGGAGAACGCATGCCTACTTCCGGTAGGCTCTCAACCTCTGGGGAGCTGGTTGCTCGGGGATGCAAAGGAGGAGGTCTGACGTCGGTACTCAACGTGGTCTTCAAACTTCGCCAAGACGCCTCCAATCCATTTGCCTGGAGTGTCTCTAGTTGCGGTGTCTCCGACGTTGTCATAATGCCCTGCATTCGCCTCAGCAGCGCTTTAATATTACCGGAGGTAGATGTTCCGGAGCACTGTGAGGCTCCTCCAGTGCTCCTTCCCCTCCGTTTCGGCATAATTGAGGAATTTGTTTTTAAGGAAATGCTCTAAAAATAAGCAGGTAATTGTAGTCCGCTCCAGCGTTTGCTCAGCAGCTTGCTTCAGCGGCCATCTTGGATCCACTCTGTCAACCATTTTTTATTGTGTCATAATTATTAAAAATTATGAAATTTGCTTAGTCCCCAGAGAAGGAAGGGTTTGTATTTTATGGGTTTTATTGCTTGGGTGGGACTTGATGAAGGGTTGGGTTTTTTTTGGGGCAGTATTCATATTATGGCCCACAAGATCCCAGCACGCATGGGCAAGAGCATAAACATCCCTTCGCTGGCAGGGAAAGCCTGTCACCAGAAAAGGATCTCCTCCTTGTGAGAAGTAAGGCAGTCTAAGATTAAGGAAGCAGGGAAAGGGAATCAATATTGAAGCTTCAGTAAATAAATGTGATAGCTGTCCATTCCAGGCAGAAAAAGGTATCAGTGGCACCGTATTTAAATGATTCAAATCCTATTTGTCAGACAGACAACAATCAGTTCTGTTCCACAACAGCACATCATTACCTTGGACACTGAAATATGGGGTGCCGGAAGGATCCATGCTGTCTCCCATTTTAACATCTACCTTAAACCTCTGGCTGAGCTGTTTCAATCCTTGGACATAAAATTCTATATCTATGCTGGCAACGTGAAACTATTATAACCATTGAACCAGATCTACCCACAGCTTTGAATAAACTAATTGCCTGTCTAACTGTAACTCAGGAATGGGCAAACAATTACAAACTCTTCATGAATCCAAGCAAGACAGAGATTCTTTGGGTACCTAACGCAGGTAGGACAAATATCTGACTTCAAAATATCTTTTGAGAAGAACGCCTTCTAAAATCACAAGTCAGGAATATTGAGATACTGCTACACTCATCAATCAATCTGATCCTGCAAATTCAAACAATGTTTAAAAGATATAAGACAAAATAAAAAGAATCAATGTAATAACTTATTATTATTATTGAACAGTCAAATAAAAAAAGGAATAACCTTGAATCTTTTTGTTTTATTTATTTTAATTCTATATATTATTTCAAACAGTGGACTAACATGGCTAAAACTCCATTTCAAACAATTGTCTCTATCACCTACTGCAGCTCTGAAATCTCTCTCTGTATATTGAGAAGATGAGTCTGACCGCAGTGATCCATACCATGGTAACATCATGACTAGACTATTGTAAAACCCCTATACACGGTACATAGACTAAACTGTGCACGGACATTGACGGGCAGACAATCGTGCGCAGGACATCGGCATGCTGGATTAAAACACAATTTTAAAGCGCTCCAAGGGTGTGTGTGTGTGGGGGGGGGAACCGCCCACTTTACTTAGAATAGTTGGCGCTCCCATTGTGGGGGTGTTGGGGGGGGAACCCTCATTATAGAGGAAAGAGCCTTTTCCCCTCTTTTTTAGGGAAAAATTACAATTTCCTGTGTAATGGCGGGGGGGGGGGGGGGTGGACCCACTTGGAGCACTTTAAAATTGTGTTTTAATCCAGCACGCTGACGTCCTGCGTGCGATTGTATGCCCGGCAATGTCCGCGCGTGATTGTCTCGTGCGGTTTTGACTCGTCACCCTATAAACTGGTCAAACAAAAAAGAGTTTGTATCAGCTCCAATTCAGAATGCCGCAACACGTCTGGAAGACGATTGGAAGTCACATGACCACATTGCAGCCTTCCTGCAACTCAAGCTGAGGATTTAAAGCCTGAGTTGTACTTCCTCTATGCACAGCATAGCCTAATTGTAGTGGGTTTAAGGATGAGAGATTGTTTACTCTCCCCATACATAGTAAACTATGTGTGACACCATAGCAGATAGTTGTAAGGCCAGGTGACATCGCAGGTCTTGCAAATGGGATATTGGAGTTGAACGTGATTTACTGGGATTTGGTGACAGAGCAGCTAGGTTACGACTGACTAGTTGATTGGGAAGAGGAGTGTTGGGGGGGGGATCACCTTGGAAGAAGGGTGATCAAGGAATTGCATTGTTAATGAATTCTTTGTTGATGTAAATAAAGCTACAGCCAAGTAATTGCTAATATGATTATAAGACAGTTATATGTTTTATTGATCTGTTGTGAGTGTTAAGTGTTGCAGGAGTGCAGTGGTGTGTGTGTCGAATGTTAAGGCCCCTTTGTTCTATATACAAATATGTTTATTCAGGTTCTCTTTTTCTAATACAGTATTACATTAAGTTTAACCATCAGAAACCATTCAATGTGACATATATGGAATGATACTGAAAATCATGAGAAGGGGAAAAAACCTCTCATTTCACTGTAGTGTTTTTTTTTTTTTTTAATAAAAATTGGAGAGAAATAAGGCGATATCTGTTGCTAGTGCAACATTTACCTGAGAATGTCAAAGGAGATTGTGTCATATCCAAATTATAGAATGTAGAAAGAACTATTCAAGGAGGAGGCAAAATGCTCAAGATTAACCGAGATGTAACAAATAACTAGAGACATATATTTTCTGATAATTGTATGTACGTGTTGGACACATCATGTTGGATGTGTCGACTAATATAAATGTTTTGAACCTGCGTTTTGCACTCCATATGAGCTACCTTAGTAAAATGTATCATTTATCCCAAACCTCAATAGCTGTAGCTGTGTGTTACATTTGCATAGAAGCATCAAGGAAGGTTAAAAGAAACTGGATTCACCCAAGTTGAAATGAATGTATTGCAGCCTGTCATTTTCAATCTGTAGTGTTAAAAGCTGTAAAACGATGAAGATGTGCTGAGTGCCTCGGCGCTTTGCTCCAGTAAACTGATTTTTGCTTGCATGTCTTAGATGATAAATTTAAAGCAAGGATTTGTAGCATGAGGCCGAGTTAGGCCTTTAAGGTTCCTGTGGCCAGCATCTGTCTGTAAGATAAGTAACTTACTGTATACTGTAGGTCTCTCATCAGCTTTTAAATAGGCAAGTTTGTGGTTTAACTGGGACAGAACTGTTTTTGATTGTGCTTTACCTCCCTTAGTCTAAAGCAGTGGCCTCAAACTCGCGGCCCGGGGGCCACATGCGGCCCGCCATGTACTATTTTGAGGCCCTCGGTATGTTTATCATAATCACAAAAGTAAAATAAAACAGTTTCTTGACCATATGTCTCTTTAGCTATAAATTACAATATTATTATTAAGACTTAGCCAAAAGGAAAGATTTATGAACTATTAAGAGTTTTACTTCATGCAAAATTCTCATTTCTTTAATAAGACATTAACTATTTTTTCTGCGGCCCTCCAAGTATTTACAAATCCAAAATGTGGCCCTGCAAAGGGTTTGAGTTTGAGACCACTGGTCTAAAGCAGCAAAATCAAAGGCAAGTATTTGATAGCAGGGAGTCTCCTAAAAGTAGGCTTACCAGACGTCCGGATTTACCCGGACATGCCTCTTTTTGTAGAGGATATGTCCGGGCGTCCAGGCAACTTTTCAAAACCCGGCACTTTGTCCAGGTATCGAAAATCTTCTACCTCAGGACCGCGCCAAGGAGGGCCTCTGCGCGTGCGGTGACATCGTGTACATGCGCGCATGCGGTGTGATGTCATCACGTTGCATCCACACATGGCGCAGATGCCCTCCCGACGTGGTCCTAAGGATGAGAACAGGTTGAGGGGGGGAGGGGCGAGGCTGGGGTGGGTCACGGAGTGAATTGGGCATAACGGGGCAGGGTTGGGTAGAAATGGGCACACCTGGGGGTGGGGCTATGAGTCCAGATTTTACAGGAGTAAAAGCTGGTAAACCTACCTAAAGGGACACCAGAAACTACAGTTCCTGCTTGCTACAGATGGGTGGACATCTTTGAAGATCTGTAAGCTCACTTCTCTCTAGACGGGAGAAACAACTGCTAAAATTGTTCTTTAGTAGCACGTCACTGAGATATCCCCTGGTCTGGGGATGACCTTATAGAAATCCTCCTTGGGCAGGAGCCCTTCTGCCCCCCTGCCCTGAATGCTTTCACCTGAGAAAGAAGAGAGTTAGGGCTAGATTCACAAAGCAAACCGATCGGTTTGCAACCCCTTTGCGCCCTGATTTGCCCCTGGCCCAATTCACTTACCTCTCTGCCGACCGTCCTCTAATCCATGCATGCAAATGAGGGGAACGTAATGCAAAGTAGCCAGGGATGCGATTCACTTACCAGAACTCTGCAACACTGTCTGGGCTGGCCAATCACAAACAAGCGACTGCTGAGGTCGTCACTCAAGCCCTGCCTTCTGCCGCCCTGCTCTCTGCCCTGTCAGCCCCGACTCTACCGCTGCCCTGATCTCCTGCCTGCTCCAAACGCCTCCCACTGCCCTGACTCTCCCGCTGCTCCGGATCTCCTGCCTGCCCTGATTCCCTGCCTGCCCCAACTCTCCCACCCTTCCCCACAGTGCAAGCCCGTGGTTTTAACCCGCGGGCTTAAGCAGTTTATAATCATGGGCTACAAAAGAAGTTAAAAAAAAAAAAAAATCTACAGATGGTTTGAACATGCGCTAGGATCGCTATAGAGTGATCTGGGCAGGCAGCTGGGGGCGTGATTCCGATCGCCCTCATTTGTATGAGGGCAATTCGTGAATCAGCCCCCTGGACACAGATTGGATCCGATCCCTCACGGATCGGATCCAATCCGTGTCCTTAGTGAATCTAGCCCAGGGGTCCCCAAAGTCCCTCCTTGAGGGCCGAATCCAGACGGGTTTTCAGGATTTCCCCAATGAATATGCATAAGATCTATGTGCATGCACTGCTTTCAATGCATATTCATTGGGGAAATCCTGAAAACCCGACTGGATTCGGCCCTCAAGGAGGGACTTTGGGGACCTCTGATCTAGCCCTTAGTGAGTGTTATTTCCTTCTTTTTCTCCAGGAAAACCAAACAAAAGTCTGCCAGGCAATGGGCAGCAACGAGTTATCCCTATTTTTTTTATTTTTTTACAGTCTGATGTAAATCCACAAAGAGTGATACAGCAGAGCAATTTCTTGGGGTCATGTCTTTTATAGCAGATTTCACACAGTTGAATCACATACACTGATAGATGTCTTCAATAAAGAGCCACCTTGTAAAAGAGGCAGGTCGAATGCACGGCAGCAGTCAATCTAATATTTCCAGAAGTGTGAAGTCCTTTGTGGATATCACAGATACTGATAAGTCTTAGGACGCTCTAAAGAGCAAAGGAAAGAAGTGGTAAGAATTACTTTTTTTTACTTAGGTGTTTTTATCCCTCTATCTGGGTGATAGATGTGATGGCAAAGTTTCCTGAATTCTGCTAGCAATGATATTTTTGAAAGCAAACTTTTCTTTACGCTTTATATAAATTCTTTTTTTAATATAATTTTGTTTTTATTGAATTTCAGTTTTTTATGATAACACAATCATAACGAAATAAAACAGTATCCATCATACATCAATTGTATATGAAAATAACATAAAGGAAAAATATATCATTCTATCAACTGTTAGTTAGTCGACAATCATTAAGGGAGGAGTGTTAAAGATTGAAAACTATTTTACTCCTTAATTTTTTCAGGAAATAATCAGGCAGCCTGAAGTGGTCCCAAATACTTAACTAGGAGCGTAATCTTGGCTACTGATAGGAGTACTTGCAGTTATCACCTCCTTGTCCAAGATAAACCTAGATAACTGTGCAGAATCTGTGACTGAGTTCAAAGAAGCGTGGGATGAACACAGAAGATTTAGAATCAGAAAATAATATTAAATATTGAACTAGGCCAGTTACTGGGCAGACTTGCACGGTCTGTGTCTGTGTATGGCCGTTTGGTGGAAGATGGGCAGGGGAGGGCTTCAATGGCTGGGAGGGTGTAGATGGGCTGGAGTAAGTCTTAATAGAGATTTCGGCAGTTGGAACCCAAGCACAGTACCGGGTAAAGCTTTGGATTCTTGCCCAGAAATAGATAAGAAGAAAAAATTTTAAAAAAAATAAAATAAAATTTAAATTGAATCAGGTTGGGCAGACTGGATGGACCATTCGGGTCTTTATCTGCCGTCATCTACTATGTATGTTACTATGTATGAATCAAAAACTATATATCTTGCTCCTTTAAAATTAACCAAACATTTACATGGGAATCTTAGGGCTCCTTTTACTAAGCTGCGATAGCGTTTTTAGCGAGCGCTAAAGCCGCGCTATGCGGCTAGAATTAACGCCAGTTCAATGCTGGCATTAGCATCTAGTGCGCATGGCGATTCTGCGCACGCTAAACGCGCGCTAAAATCACTATCGCAGCTTAGTAAAAGGAGCCCTTAATATAAATGTTGCTCCCAAATTTAAAACCTCTGGTCTCAAAAGCAAAAACTGTTTCCTCTTTTTTGTGCAATCCTAGAAACATCTGGATACATTATTATTTTTTGATTCAGTAAAAAAAACATCTTTATATTTTAAAAATAACTTTAAGAGCCAATCTCTATCTGAATCTAAAGCTAACTGAAGAAAAAGTGTGGCAGTCGTTAACTGCTCTGATTCTGAATTCTCTAATAAATTAGCCAAGTCCAAAACATCTATTGCAGGTTCCTGATGATCCTCCGGAGATTTCTTCTTCCCCAAGGAAATATAGTAAATTTTTGAAATTGGCAGAAAAGAATTTTGTGGGACTTTCAGAACCTCCGAAAGATAGCGTTTAAACATACCCAATGCTGTAGTGGTGGTTAATTTAGGAAAATTAATCAGTTTGAAATTTTGTCTATGTGCTAGAGAAAACACACTTTAAATACACAAACAATTCAGAATATAATCTCCCCCCCCCTCCCCTCATATCTAATACAAGAAGTACATATTGATTTCAAAAATATGGATAATTAAATGTAACACAATAATTGCAGTCACAAGAAAACCACACTATCCCTCCCCACCCCTCTCCCTCCACCTTAAATGTGCATTTTTAAGAAGAAAAAATGATTTTCAATCTTTACAGTATCTTGTTAATGGCTCCCAAACATCCCTAAATTTCTTAAAATGTCCCTGCTGTATGGCTATTACTCTATCCATTTTAAATATATGACACCTAAAGCTATAGTTTAGCCTATCCCAATTTTTCCAATTATTCGTAATCTGTTGTATGGCAACCCCTGTCATAATAAGTAGAAGCTTATTAGAGGAAATTTTGCCATTAGCTCGCACAGACATGCCAAACAAAACGGTATCATAAGATAATGCCACTGGATTATCTAATAAATTATTTATTTGACCCCATATTGATTTCCTTACGAGAGGCATAGAGGGATATGGGTGACTAAAATTACGCCAGGTGTACACCTGGCTAGGCCTCCGCGTATGCGGTTCGCCGGACTTGATGGACCAAAGGTCTGATCTGGAGATGGCAGTTCTTATGTTCTTATGCTAGGTTCTCCAAAATTTCCATTTTAAAGTTAATATTATCATTATCTTTTATAAGGAGTTGAGTTTGGGCTCCCAAAACGTCCAATTTTTTTTCTTGTTCAGATGTTTGAAAAATCCAAAATACGCCACTGCAAAGTGAATGTGAGCCAGAGAGATGCAAGGTGGGCCAGGGGTATGCCTAGCACCTAAGCAAATGGGTAATATAATACTGGTAGTTACATGCCTAACTAACAACAGGTGTAAGTATTCACATCAACCTTTCATCTGCCATTAACGGTTATTAGCGCAGGGAGCTGTGCTGAATGCTCCATGCTTATCCCAACACTCATAGGAACTGTCGGAAATAGCATGGAGTAGTGTCGGAGGTAGCGAGGAGCATTCAGCGTGGCTCCCTGTGCTAATAACCGCTATCAATACTGTATAGCCGCAATACTGCTGCAGTACTGTATATCTGTACCTTGTAACCACTTTGCTCACTGCCATACTGTAAACCGTCTTGAACTGAATAGGTATGACAGCACATAAATAAAGCTATTATTATTATCACAGTTTAGTAAAAGGGGGGAAGGGATAAGTTAGGAAAGTAAATGTGGATTTATTATGGTATGAATATAATGTATACTGTGAAAAAAATCCAACCAGTCCCTACACGGTCCGTGTTTCGGCGAACACGCCTTCCTCAGGGGTCCAATGGTTTGCAACCTCACATATAAAGAATTGGACTGAAAACAGCATTTTTTTTTTTTTTTGCTACTTCAGCTTGTCTGCGGTGTTCTTTGCTCACATGTTTAAAGACAATAGACTGTTTTCAGTCCAATTCTTTATAAGTGAGTTTGCAAACCATTGGACCCCTGAGGAAGGCGTGTTCGCCGAAACATGGACCGTGTAGGGTCCGGTTGGATTTTTATTACAGTATTTTTTATCATTCTACTTTTTAAATTGAATTTTCATGGTTTTATATGTCAGTGTTTAAGAAATTATCTCCAGAACATCTGTATCCACAGTTTTTGGTTTTCTTTTCATCGGTGGATTGTTTTCACTGTGGATCATTGGGTCTCCCCATTTTTCTTTGTTGTGCTGGATTTATTATGGTATTCCATAACAGCAAATATGCATATAATTGCTGATATAGAATTCATGCTTAATATATAGGGGTCCTTTTATCAAGCTGCGGTAGGGGGGTTTTAACGCGCGTTAAACTGCCTGCCACGCTAGCCGCTAACGTCTGCATTGAGCAGGCGTTAGTTTTTTAGCCGGCCGCGGGGGTTAGCGCGTGATGAAATGTCCGACGCGCTAACCCCGCTAGCGCGGCTTGATAAAAGGACTTTAGACTTTAGAAGAGGAGAATTTCCCCTTTAGTGCTGCTGCATATCCCTCTCACTTATCCAGTTAACATCACTGGCGAGCACCTTTGAATATTGGCCCAACAATACGAGGGGAGGGGGGGCCCTGAAAAGTTCTCAGCCCAACCAACCAACTTCCTAAATTCTGAGCATTATTTTGCCACTGTAGCTGACAAGAGTAACATAGTACATGACGGCAGATAAAGGCCTGAATGGTCCATCTACTCTGCCCTGTAATCCCATGCAATTACAATTTCATGATTAAATTAAAATGTATTTTTTCTTTGTTATTTCTGGGCAATAGACCTTAGAAGTCTACCCGGTACTTATGTTCCAACTACTGGAGTTGCCTTTGAAGCTCAGTTCAGCCTATTCAAACCATCTCCTTTGCTGGATTCGGACTGTGAAAGTTTGCTCATTTATATTCTAGTGAGCGATCCTCTATGTTCATCCCATGTTTTGTTTTGTTTTTTTATTCCATCACAGTTTTCCTCTCTACCACCTCCCTTGGGAGGGCATTCCAGGCATCTACCACCCTCTCCGTGAAAAAAGAATTTCCTAACATTACTCTTAAGTCTACCACCCCTCAACCTCTATGTATGTCCTCTAGTTTTACCAATTTCCCTTCTCTGGAAAAGATTTGGTCCTATATGAATAACTTTCAAATAATTAAATGTCTGTATCATATCACTCCTGCCACTTCTCTCCTCTAGAGTATACATGTTCAAGTTTTCTGGTGCTTCTTTTGGCACAAACCTCCTACCATTTTCATTGCTTTCCTCTGGACCACTTCAAGTCTTTTATATCCTTGACTTTAGGTACGGCCTCCAAAACTGAGCACAATACTCCAAGTGGGGCCTCACCAACGACCTGCACAGGGGCATCGACACCTCCTTTCTTCTGCTGGTTATGCCTCTCTCTATAGAGTCTAGCATTCCATGTTGTGCATTCTCTGTTCTGACCTTGTTTCAGATCATTGATTAAACCTCATCCACATCATTCTCTTCTCGGTTGGGCTGAGAACTTTTTAGCACCCCCTCGTATGTTACTGCCGTATTCTTCTTATTAATTCTACCAAGTAGCTATTTAAAAGGTACATTCTCAGCATGTTAGAAGTGCATTTTCAATTTCCTCTACTGATCCTCTGTGATAATTTTCATTCACCTGGCTTGTCTGATTCTTGGAAAACTTTAATAATCTATTCATGAATTCTTAGAAACGTGTTGGCATATTAGTGCTTTAGCTACTCAGCCTTCTTAGACCGTAAGTTTGACATCTTGTATGTAACCTGTTACGGCAGTGTTCTTCAACCGCTGGTCCATGGACAGGTGCCAGTCCGCAGAAATTTTCTGCTGGTCCACAGGGCCGGCACGTCCATCGGGCCCAAGACAGCGTTCTTCAGCTGCCAGGACATGGTGCGATAAATGCAGTGTCTTCGGGCCAGCTCCCTGAGTGCTCAAGTGCACAAAGCCATGGGAAAAGGATCCTACGCATGGCCTGAACCGGAAGCCTTCTCTCTGATGTCGCAACATCGGAGGGAAGGCTTCCAGATGAGGCGTGGGACGTGCGCGAGGAGCTGCTGCCCACAGCTTTGTGCAATGCAGTACTCGGGGAGCTGGCCCGAAGATGCTGCGTTGATCGCACAGTGGACCGGCTCAAAGATAACACCGGGGGGCAGGCCAGAAGGCAAGGCACATGGAGGGAGAGAGACAACAACGATAGGGGAAATGCTTTTATTTTTTTTATTTAGTGATTGATTTGTCTGTTCAGGAAGAAATGCATTTGTTTCTTTTCCTCTGAGGTTATACTGCTTGCAGAGTCTTGCATCTTAGGTCTATTTTTTGGTCCTGCATTTGCATGGGGTTATCTGTTCTCTGGTAGGAATGAATGTTAAAAAGCATACAGTGTGCTTTGTGTATTTTTATTTTGTGGTTAACCATTATGTGTTCTTAATGCAATTATATTGTGTGTATATATGAAAAATGAATGGAAAAAATGGTGTTACAATTAGTACTATTATGGGGGCGGGATCTGGGGCGGAGATTGAGGGTAGATGGGCACGACTTAGCCCAGTATTCCTCAACTGTCAGTCCGCGGACCGGTGCCGGTCCACAAAATAATTATTTTATTTCCGCCGGTTCATAGGTGTCAAAAAGTTGAAGAACTCTGTCTTAGGGTACCGCTGCTCTTCACTGAACACTGAAAGTCTATAAAGTATGCTCTGAACATTTTTTTTTTTTTTAAATAATATAAAGGGAACATTGTTGTAAGTCCTATATTCTGTGCCACTTTTTTTTTAGTGTTACAGTACTTAAAACCCTTTCTCCTTTTTTATCTTCTGGATGTCAACAGACAGAGATAAATGGTCTGTGAGTACAAAGGAATAAGTAATACTTAGCTGAAATAATCATCTGCAAGATAGATGAAGGATGACATCTTCAATTACAATTTGAACCATCTTTTTGTATAGAAGTGTAATTTAACAGAAATCTGATATTCAATAAATTCGACGTTCTGTGATTTATAGAAGCCGTTCTGCTGGTGTTACCTATATTCATTCTCTGCCATAACACATTTTTTCTTTTGTTTTGTTCCGTGAAAGTAGACACATTGTATAGAAATGTTTCCCAAAAACATACAATAGAAGGTAGATTTTTCTGTCTATTAGGTGTGTTCTACTTCAATGTCAATATTATCATAAAGACAGAAAAGATTTGGAGGTCAGGATGCTAAAGGAAATCCATTTTCTTTAAGCTTGAGTCCATCTGATATTCTTATAAGAACAATTATAGTCCAAAAGCGTCAGTAAACAGAAATGTTTTTAGTTTTGATTTAAAGTGGTTTAGGGTTGTTTCCCATGTTAGGGTCTCATAAATTCCAAATAAAGTAAACAGATGTCAGACATTTACCAGTGCTATATTTTTCTAGTTTTCAGATGCAAAAACTTCAAAAGAACAAAGCTAAGCAGGACAGTCATCTAAAAAAAGCAATAGAGAATGACACGGGGAAAACAATTTGTCCCCATCACTGCCCCACCCCCGTGACCACCATCCCTATCACCACCCTGTCTCCGTGACCACTGTCCCCGCAGCATCCATACAAGCCTCAGTACTGTTAGTAGATAACTGTGATAGAACTTTGATCTTACCGAATATGGTAACTCTTTTCTTATGTTAATCCAAACAGTAGTTATTTGCATTTTTAGAAAAATATTATTCCAAGACTGTTTTGATACCATAACCCCCCCCCAAAAAAAAAAAAAAAAAAAAAAAAAGCAAAACATGCTAACATGCCAAGATTAATATTTTCATGGATGGAGAGAGAGGAAATCAGTTTAAGGACTACATAGGCAAATAAATGAAAAAAACAAACACCCCAGCTTCTGTTTTATACAGTTTTCAAAACAAAGAGAGAAAATGAGATTCATGTAGACAGTGACTCAAACAGTCTTTGGCATGAAAACTTTTTTTTCTTCTTCTTAGGAGCATCTAGATAACAAATTAAGAATACACATAATGAAAGACAATCTTTCTTGTCAGCCCACATTTACTCTGGCAAAATTTGCCTATTTACTACCTGTCGTGCACATAAATCTCATTTTATTTCCCTTTTCCACGGTGCATAAGAAAATGTGAATTCTGCATTCTCCCCACTTGCAGAAATATTGTATATGATGAAAATGCAGCGTTTATTGATGCTAGCATATTGTTTTCTTTGCTGACTATAGATTTTATGTTCTTTCTCTGTAATTGCTCTACAAGTAATATTTTCTAACAGATGGAGAGATAGATAATAATTATACCACAGGCATGTGTATAAATTTAGCCAGGTTAATCTAGTTTTACCAATGGTCTGTTGTGTGATGTTGGTGTACGTGCAAGCTCCGTATTTATATAACAATGTAAAGTTGAAATTGGTGGTTACCAGTTCTAGGAATAATTGCAGCTTCTCACACTGTGCAACCCGGTTCAACATGTTCTCTACAGCAGATGGTCCACAGAATGGCTGGCATGTAGAATGAACCAATCTGCAGAACCATTACAGTTCTAACTATATTCAGATTCTTTTTATAGCTTCATTGCTTGCCCTGGCCTACTTTTTTTTTTTAATACATCCAAATCCAGAAAAAAATATACAGAGAGAGAGAGAGATGTGGATAAAAATATGGATAAAAATATAGGAGGGGCCTAAAATACTGGCGCTTAGAGAAAGACATGGGAAAAAATTTGGCCCCCATCCCTGTCCCTGTTCTGTTCTCATGAGTTTGGTCCCCGTCCCCACAAGCTTGGTACCCATCCCCTGTGCCTATCTCACTGCCTTCATCATCTCACCATTCTATGATCCCCTCTCGCTGTGTACAATATATCCCTATTCCCCCCTCTGTCCAGCAGCTTCCTTCTGTGTTCTTATTTTCCCCCATGTCTAGCCATCTTCTCTCTGTGCCCATATACCCTCCCATATCTGGCATTACCCCTCTATGTCAATATACTACACCCATACAGCATTTTCTTTTTATCCCTGTTCCTATGCTCTCATCCATGCCCACCTTTCCCCCTCTGGATTGGATGTGTGCAAATGAGATCATTACATTTAAATTCTTCTTAAAAAAAGCCGCGGCCATGTTTGCTGAGGAAATCTGACGATATAGCACTCATGGAACCGGCATAACTAAGGGGAAATACCTTGATAAAGCCCCTTGGGCGAAACATAGCTTATGTTGGAATGAAGAACCCCTGCTATGCTTCATGAAAGAGATGAGTATTAAAAATAAACAAATATAGTTATAGATAAAAGAATAAATTACTCGTACTAAAAGTATATATAAAAAATAGACCGATGAAGACCCCTGGATGAGGGAGACAAGGAGTGGTAAAGGAGGTGGCAGACAGATTAAACACGTTCTTCTCGTCGGTCTTCATAAAAGAAGACATATCCAATGTACCGAAACCGGAAAAAATCTTCAAGGGGGATCAAGAGGAAAAATTATTGTCAATGGAGGTGAGCCTCGAAGACATACTCAAACAGATAGATAGATTAAAAACTGACAAATCTCCGGGACCAGACGGAATCCACCTGAGAATACTGAAAGAGCTCAGAGACAAAATAGCAGAGTTACTACAGCAGATTTGTAACCTATCCTTGAAAACAGGGGTAATCCCGGAGGACTGGAGGATAGCGAATGTTACACCTATCTTCAAAAAGGGATCCAGAGGCGCCCCGGGGAACTACAGACTGGTGAGCTTACCTCAGTTCCGGGGAAGATGGCCGAATCATTAATCAAGGACAGCATCAATTAGCATATAGAAAGAAATAATCTGTTGAGAACCAGCCAGCACGGTTTCTGTAAAGGAAGATCTTGCCAAACGAACCTACTGCACTTCTTTGAGGGGATAAACAAACAATTGGACAAAGGTGACCCCATAGACATCATATATCTGGACTTCCAAAAAGCCGTCGACAAGATACCCCACGAGCGCCTACTAAGGAAACTGTGGAACCACAGGGTGGAAGGGTACGTGCACAGATGGATCAGAAATTGGCTGGCGGACCGGAAACAGAGGGTAGGAGTAAAGGGACATTACTCTGACTGGAAAGGAGTCACGAGTGGTGTCCTGCAAGGGTCAGTGCTGGGACCACTGCTATTCAATATACAGTGGAACCTCGGTTTGCGAGTAACCCGGTTTGCGAGTGTTTTGCAAGACGAGCAAAACACTCAGCAAACTTTTGCCTCGCAAACCGAGCATGTTCTGGTGTACGAGCACCTCCCCCCGCTCTAACCGTCATCGCACCCCCCGAACCGTCATCGCAACCACCCCCCCGTGAATGCCCCCCCCCCCGCGAGAACCGCAAAGCACCCCCGTGCTGAAAGCGGCATCCGCCCGCCCTTCCTCCCAAGCACAGTCCTTACCCCTTCTGCTCGTTGTAAGGGTGAATGCGAGCTCCCGCCTCTTGCCTGGGCTGGGCCTTGAGCATCTGCGCATGCTCAAGGCCTGCTGGCTCTCGTTCTCTCGGAGAGAACGAGATCTCCGAGAGAACGAGAGCCAGAAGGCCTTGAGTATGCACAGATGCTCAAGGCCCAGCCCAGGCAAGAGGCGGGAGCTTGCATTCACCCTTACAATGAGCAGAAGGGGTAAGGACCGTGCTTGGGAGGAAGGGCGGGCAGATGCCGCTTTCAGCACGGGGGTGCTTTGCGGTTCTCGCAGGGGGGCATTCGCTGGGGGGGTTGCGATGCCGGTTCGGGGGGGTGCGATGCCGGATAGAGCGGGGGGAGGGGGTGATGGAGCAGCGCCAGTAGCCTCGGGGAGGGGGAGTTGGTGGAACGAATTGTTCAAGTTTCCATTATCTTCTATGAGGAAAGTTGCTTTGATATACGAGTGTTTTGGTTTAAGAGCATGCTTCTGGAACGAATTATGCTCTTAAACCAAGGTACCACTGTATTCATAAATGACATGGAAGTAGGGACGAAGTGCGAAGTTATAAAATTTGCGGACGACACAAAACTATCCAGTAGGGTTAGAACTGTTGAGGAATGTAAAGAACTACAAAGGGACCTGAACAAACTGAGTGAATGGGCAAATAAATGGCAAATGAGCTTCAATGTAGAGAAATGCAAAGTCTTGCACATAGGGAAAGGAAACCCGATGTACAACTACACGATGGGAGGGATGGTACTGGGGGTAAGCAACCTAGAAAAGGTCTTGGGGGTTTTGGTGGGCAAAACAATGAAGCCGGAGGCACAATGCGCAGCGGCCTCAAAGAAGGCGAACAGAATGTTGGGCATTATCAAAAAGGGAATCACTACCAGAACCAAAGAGGTTATCCTGCCACTATATCGGGCGATGGTGTGTCCGCATCTGGAATACTGCGTTGAGTACTGGTCGCTGTATCTTAAGAAGGATATGGCGATATTCGACAGAGTCCAGAGAAGAGCAACAAGAATGATAAAGGGTATGGAAAACCTTTCATATGCTGAAAGGCTGGAAAAAGCTGGGGCTCTTTTCTCTGGAAAAGCGGAGACTTAGAAGGGACTTGATAGAAACTTACAAGATCATGAAGGGTATAGAGAAGGTAGAGAGGGACAGATTCTTCAGACTGGCGGGGGCAACAAGAACAAAAGGGCACTCAAAAAAATTGAAGGAAGACAGATTCAGAACAAATGCTAGGAAGTTCTTCTTCACTCAAAGGGTGGTGGATACCTGGAATGTGCTTCCAGAAGAGGTGGTAGAGTAGAGTACGTTTTTGGGTTTCAAAAAGGGATTGGATGAGTTCCTGAAGGAAAAGGGGATTGAAGGGTATAATTAGAGGGGTACTATACAGGACAAAATGTCTTAGTAAAGGATCACTTACAGGTCATTGACCTGTGGGGCCGCCGCGGGAGCGGACTGCTAGGCATGATGAACCTATGGTCTGACTCGGCAGAGGCGATGCTTATGTTCTTATAATTTCCATACAATAAATAAAATAGGAATAACAAACAATAATACATTCCCACCACCCTCCCTCCCACCCTGGATGTGTAAGGAGGTCAGATAAAAAGAAAAGGTACATGACATCTATTGTGACTCAATAAATGATGCCCATGGGCTCCACACCATGTTATATACTTTATTATAACCTAAAATTTCAGCATTCATTCTTTCATATTTATAACTAGAATACAAGTTTGCCCACCAGAAAGTATAATTAAGTTTAGCATAGATCCTACAATCATAATTTAGCAGTGTTATAGGTCCATAATTCTTAGGTAGTAGGCAGTGAGCAGCGCCCGGGGCTGTGATACCCTTCTCCTGTCCTCTTCCCTGTGCACCCCCCCCCCCCCACCAAGCACGCGTGCCCCTTCCCCATACATTTTTAACTTGAGCGCAAGCAGCCACCAACTTGCTGCATGCGTCAGCTTTGGCGCTCTCTCTGATGTCACTTCCTAGACGCAGGTCCCGAAAGTGATGTCAGAGAGAGCGCTGTAGCCAACGCAGGCAGCAAGTTGGTGGCTGATCCCACTGAAGTTAAAAAGCTATGGGGGAAGGGAATGGGGCATGCGGCGGGGGACAGAGAGAAGGAGGGGTACCGGCGCCCTGAGCAAGACAGCATCCAGGGCAGACCGCCCCCCAGCCCCCCTTACTACCCCACTGCTAGCAGGGGGTCTCTACTGGGTTTCTCCATTAGATATAATTTTCCAAGCCACACTAACCCCCCTCTTCTATTAAACTGCACTAGCAGTTTGTAGTGCAGAGAGCCGCGCTGAATGGCCCGCGCTGCTCCCGACGCTCATAGGAACTCTATGAGCGTTGGGAGCAGCACGGGCCATTCAGCGCGGATCACCGCGCTAAAAACTGCTAGCGCAGTTTTGTAGAAGAGGGCATAAGCTTCACTATCACTGGCTTTTACAAAGCTGCGTTAGAGGTTTCTATCATGGGTCGGCGAGGTATATGCTCCAACACTTATAGGATTCCTATAAGTGTAATGATTCCTATAATGTAATGATTCCTATAAGTGTAATGATTCCTATAATGATTCCTATTAGTGTCGGATCATTTACCTTGCTGACCCACGGTAGACACCTCTGCCGTGGCTTTGTAAAAGAAGCCCTATATATAGCCATGTTATGGATTCTGTGCTTGAGTACTCCGGAAGGTTCTTCATAGTTCATATCACAAAATATCTTTTAAATGCATTAAAAGTAAATAATGATTATATTTTAATAGATGTGCAATTTGAAAATAATAAAAGAAACAAAAACAAAAGTGTTTCATTACAAAATATATTAAATGTAATAAACCTTTAAGGAGTATATTATGGGCTCCTTTTACAAAGGTGCACTAGCGTTTTTAGAGCAAGTACAAGATTAGCACGTGCTATAGAGCGCGCTAGCCTAAAAATTACTGCCTGCTTAAAAGGAGGCAGTAGTGGCTAGCGCGTGACATTTTAGCATGCGCTAAAACCGCTAGCACACCTTTGTAAAAAGATGGAAATAATAAGTATGGCTAATTTCATATTTATAGTTCAGGACTTTAGAAGGCATATAGAAAAAATAATTATTCTTGTGGCATTTCAGTATAATCCCTCTGCTATCTACCGCCACCTGAGAGCAGATCTCGGCGGGGATGTTAGGATGAGTACTTCAGAGTACTTCTGTGTTCTGAGAGTGTTCAGAAAGACAGGCGGAAAAGTTAAAAAAAAAAAAATAATCCATTAGAGAAAGAAAAGCTGTAACTTCCTGAAGGTAAAAGAACATTTTAATATGTACTATATATTTTAAGAGAAGGATGCTGTGCTGGTCTGCATCTTTAAAACTACAATGTCCTATAATGAGAGTAGTCACAGACCAAGGCAGCAATTTTGTAATTCTTGTAAAAAAATAATTTAACAAATATTTGGAGGTTATTTCTGATATTACAATTAGCAATGAAAATTAAGGATGTGCAGCCATAAAAAGTTCATTTGGGGTCATTTCCCATAATATTTGTTTTGTTAACCCCTTCCCCCCTTTTACTAAGCTGTGGTAGAGATTTCTACTGTGGCCCAGAGCGCTAAATGCGCTGACACTGCTCTGATGCTCACAGAATTCCTATAAGCATTGGAGCAGCATTGGAGCATTTAGCGCCCCGGGCCGCAGTAGAAACCTTTATCGTGGCTTAGTAAAAAAGAGCCTTACCCCCTTTTTTACTCAGGTGTGCTAACCGATTAGCACACGCTAATCTAATTAGCACATACTAAACACTAATGCGTCTACAGACCAACATGCACTCATTAACGTTTAGCACTCGCTAATTCGATTAGCACACGCTAATCGGTTAGCGCACCTTAGTAAAAGAAGGCCTTAGTTTATGTCATTATGTCATAAAGAATCAGCACCATTAAGGCTGTGTGATGTTTTGGAAAGAGCGCGCACACTTTAAAAAAATGTGTACTCTGTGAAGCATTGGCGCTATTCACAGATTGTGCACTTTTACAGAAGAATGCACACTTTCCTGATTCTGTGTACAGAATTCATGCGTGTCCAATGGTATACGTAAGCATGCACTATCAGGAAAGAGTGTGCATTGTTTTACAAGAGCATACCCTATTTGAACATTTATTTTCTGCTTGCTTTCATTTTCCAATGATATCAAACAAGATTAATTCCTGATTTTGACCACACATGAAAGTTTTGGATTAATTGCATGTGTACACACACATTATCTGAAGACTGCTTTTGAACATCACCATAATACCTATAGTGAATTTATCTTTGGACCAACACTACATTAAAATGGTAAATAGCTTCTGCAATCTGAACTTTGAAGAACAGGTCTCCTTTGTGGTTGCTAAAGGATTTGGTGCACAGAGACAGGTTAGAGCTAGCTGAAATTTTTTAGATGAGAAATCTCTACATACCTTAATTCATGCTTTTGTTCTGTCTGAGTTAGATTATGGTAATTTAGGGGTCTTTATTAAGGTGCGCTAAATGATTTTTAGTGCGTGGTAAATAGTATGACATCTATTATATTCTATGGACATCTTAGCATTTAGCACATACTAATCTTTAGCGCATGCTAAATCAGTTAGCACACCAAACTAAAAGGACCACTTACTGTATTGTGACAGGCAAGACCCTGTCTCATTCAGAGACTATGGGCTCCTTTTACTAAGCAGTGGTAGCATTTTTAGCGCGCACTGCGGATTAGCAAGCGCTAACTCCCACGCTAAGCAGAAAAACTAATGCCAGCTCAATGGAGGCATTAGTGTCTAGCATGTGCGGCATTGTAGTGCGCACTAAGCGCACGCTAAAACCACTAGCACAACTTAGTATAAGGAGCCCTATGCTGCTAGCCCTATTCCTGACAAACCAGTGCCTAGTCCTAGGACCAGAAAGCAAACTGTAAGGTCTGGCAAGCAGACAGCTCACAGATTAGAAAGGCAGAGAATAGGACAGAATGCAGCAGAAGCTCAGAATTCCCTTAATCTATCCTATTATTCCTTACTAGTCTTTAAGCCCGTTACATTAACGGGTGCTAGAATATATGTATGTCTGTCTTTCATTCTTTCTTTCTCTCTCTCTCCCCTTGGCCGCTTTCTGTCTCTCTCTTTCCTCGGCTGTCAACCATCACCCCTTGCCTGTTCCACCTGTCCAGCCGTAGGCCTTCTCCCTTCCTTTTACCTCCCCCTGTCCAGCAGCACTCCTTATCTGCTCCCCCTGTCCCTCTTCCCTGCTCCCTCTGTCCAGCAGCACTTCTTCCATGCTCCCCAATCACTCCTTCACTGCTCCCCTTATCCAGCAGCAGCCCTTCTCCTTTTGTTTTACCTCCCCCCTGTCCATCAGCACCTCTTCCTGCTCCCCCTATCCATCAGTAGGCCTCCCTTCCTTTTCCCCCTATCCATCAGCACCTCTTCCTGCTCCCCCTGTCCAGCAGTAGGCCTCCCTTCCTTTATTTTCCCCCCTGTCCATCAGCACCTCTTCCTGCTCCCCTGTCCAGCAATAGGCCTGCCTTCCTTTCCCCCCCTGTCCATCAGCACCTCTTCCTGCTCCCCCTGTCCAGCAGTAGGCCTCCCTTCCTTTCCCCCCCAGTTCATCAGCACCTCTTCTTGCTCCCCCTGTCCAGCAGTAGGCCTCCCTTCCTCCCCCCCACCAGACCAGAATCTCCCCTTTTTCTATCCCCCCCAACAGTCCAACATATCCCTTCTCTCTATCTCCCATCAATCAAGCATCTCCCCTCTGTCTCCTCCTGTCAGCTGCTGGCATTCGCCATCTCATCGAGCCGCTGCCGACAGGCTGGGTCCAGATCTGGTGCGTCACTCGCGCACAGCAGCGTCACCAGCAGCAGCACCGCCATCGCCGCTTCTGGACACTATGGGAGCCCCCGCGCCTGCGCATCACCCTGGCACGGGTAGGCGAGCGGCAGTTGATTGCAGAGCGCGCAAGGCCAGCTTTTCAACCCCGTCTCGAGGGGGCGGGACACGCTAGTGAGGAGCTTCGGGGGCTGCTGCTGTTAGCCCCGGCAGAGACAGAGCGGCCGAGCTGAGCAGGCGGCAGATCCCTCTTGTGTACCCCTCCTCCCTGGTGCCAGCGCCGCTCTCCCTCTCAACGGGCTGGGCCGGACCGTGGCTTTTTCGGAAGACGGGGCCTCAGCGTTTTGTAGGGCCGGGTCTGGTGGCGCCGTGTAGGGCGGAAGTGGGAGGCGGGGCCTCAGCACCGGCCGGGCAACTCGCGCCACCGGCCCCCAGGAGCTCGAGGCCAGCGGCGGACATGCCTGGCGTGCTATGGTGCAGGAGGAACAGAGATCGGTGGCTGAAAGCAGCGGCGCGAGGTGGAGAGCAGGTGGTGATGTAAAACGCGCGCATGCGCACTCGTGTTTCCGCGACAGATCAGGGAACATGACTTTTGAGTGCGCATGCGTGGCCTAGCATTTTATTATATTAGATTCAAAGGTGCAGCAGTAAAAACTCCTTTTAAATCTGTAGCTTTACAAGCTGACATACAGAGGGTTAAAAAAAGGGGTGAAGTCAGCAGGGCTGGCGTATATCAAGCGGGAAGAATAAAGCTTCCACAGATGAGAGCTGGAGGGAGGAGTGGCAGAAACAGGAAGAGCCAGAGGAGCGGCAGAAACGGCAAGGAAGAGCTGCACAGTTGAGAAGCCTGCCAGAGACAAGAAAACTTCTGGAATGGAAAAGGTCAAGAACGGACAAAAACTGGAAGAAGCACAAACAACATTAATGCAGGTGCCATAAGGCGGTAAAAGGGGCCAAAAGAGACTACAAGGAAAAAATAGCCAAGGAGGCTAAAAACTTCAAGCCATTCTTTTGATATATTAAGAGAAAACGACCCGCGAAGAAGAGGTGGGACCATTGGATGACCATGGAATAAAGGGAGTGCTAAAGGAGGACAAAGCAATCGCCGACAAACTGAACACATTTTTTGCATTTACTGAACAATATATACACAGCATACCGGAAGCCATCAGGCTATATGCTGGAAACGAAGATGGGAAACTGACAGGGTTGACGGTCAGTCTAGAAGAGGTATGCAGGCAGATTGATAGACTTAAGAGCGATAAATCCCCGGGACCGGATGACATCCATCCGAGGGTCATCAAGGAACTAAAGCAGTGGTCTCAAACTCAAACCCTTTGCAGGGCCACATTTTGGATTTGTAGGTACTTGGAGGGCCGCAGAAAAAATAGTTAATGTCTTATTAGAGAAATGACAATTTTGCATGAGGTAAAACTCTTCATATTTATAAATCTTTCCTTTTGGCCAAGTCTTAATAATAATATTGTCATTTATAGCTAAAGAGACATATGATCAAGAAACTGTTTTATTTTACTTTTGTGATTATGATAAACATACCGAGGGCCTCAAAATAGTACCTGGCGGGCCGCATGTGCCCACCGGGCCGCGAGTTTGAGACCACTGAACTAAAGGGACGACTGTAGCTGAACTGCTTCAACTAATAGCCAATCTGTTGATAAAATCGGGAAAGATTCTGGAAGACTGGAAGGTGGCGAATGTTACACCGATCTTCAAAAAAGGTTTGAGGGGAGATCTGAGAAACTACAGACCAGTGAGTCTGACCTTGGTACTGGGAAAGATGGTAGAGGCGTTGATAAAGGACTGCATTATTGAACACCTTAATGGACACAATCTGATGAGGACCAGCCAGCATGGCTTCAGCAAGGGAAGATCTTGCTTGACAGACTTGCTACACTACTTCGAGGGAGTAAACAGGCAGATAGACAAGGGTGACCCAGTCGACACTGTATATCTGGAAGGCGTTCGACAAGGTTCCACATGAACGACTACTTCGGAAAATTGCGAGCCATGGAATAGAGGGTGAAATACTCACATGGATTAAAAACTGGCTGGAGCATAGGAAACAGAGAGTAGGGGTAAATGGACAATACTCAGACTGGAAGAGCATCACCAGTGGGGTGCCGCAGGGCTTGGTGCTTGGACCCGTGCTCTTCAACATCTTTATAAATAATATGGACATTGGTACGACGAATGAGGTGATTAAATTTGTGAACAATACGAAGTTATTCAGAGTAGTGAAGACACAGGGGGATTGCGAAGATCTGCAACATGACATAATCAAGCTCGAGAAATGGGCATTGACATGGCAAATGAGGTTCAATGTGGATAAGTGTAAAGTGATAACATGTCAGTAACAAAAATCTCATGCATGATACAGGATGTCTGGGGCGGTACTTGGAGAGACTTCCCAGGAAAGAGACTTGGGAGTTCTGATCGACAAGTCGATTAAGCCGTCCGCGCAATGTGCTGCGGCGGCAAAATGGGCAAACAGAATGCTAGGATAAAGAAGGGGATCACAAACAGATTGGTGAAGGTTATCATGCTACTTTACCGGGCCGTGGTGCGCCCTCACCTGAAGTACTGCATCCAGCACTGGTCGCCGTACATGAAGAAGGACACGGTACTACTCGAAAGGGTCCAGAGAAGACCAATTAAAATTGTTAAGAAGCTGGAGGAGTTACCGCACAGTGAGAGATTGGAGAAACTGGGCCTCTTCTCCATTGAAAAGAGGAGACTGAGAGGGGACATGATAGAAACATTCAAAATACTGAAGGGAATAGACTTAGTAGATAAAGACAGATTGTTCACCCACTCCAAGGTAGGGAGAAGGAGAGGGTACTCTCTAAAGTTGAAAGGGGATAGATTCCGTACAAACGTAAGGAAGTTCTTCTTTACCCAGAGAGTGGTAGAAAACTGGAACGCTCTTCCAGAGTCTGTTATAGGGGAAAACACCCTCCAGGGAAACAAGACAAAGTTGGACAAGTTCCTGCTAAATTGGAATGTACACAGGTGAGGCTGTATTCATTTAGAGCATGGGTCTTTGACCTGGGGTCTGCTGCGTGATCGGACTGCTGGGCACGATGGATCACTGGTTTGACCCAGCAGCGTCAATTCTTATGTTCTTATAACCCTGTTTTCATTCCAGTACCCCTGCCTCGTGTAAGGCTGTCGTCTGTAACTCCCAGGCAAGGCAAGAGGCTATGTCCCAGAGCAAGGTTATCTTGGGAGGGGGAGGTTTTTGAGGAAATGTTTGAGCAGACTGGCTATGGGAAACAAGAGCTTGTACAGAGTTGGGGAAGGGAGCTATATTGCATAGAAGTAGCTCCTATGGAGGTGAATGAACAAGGTTTTGATAATGATATTGTAGAATATGACATGGATTACAGTTGTGAACCAGAGGAAGGAATGTATAATGAGAGCATGGATGGATAAACCTCATTTAAATAAGAAACCTTCCTGGTTAAGAGTGAATCAAGGATCCTGTAACTGCAGGGATTTGAAACAGAGATTGTTTGAGTGTGGGGACAGGTGTGTTTGAATGAGCTTTAGTGCAGTGGAGGAGAAAAGTCCAATATTATTGCAGAGAAAGCCAGGTTTAAAACCAAGGCTGTTTCAAGTGCCAAAGTTTATCCCTGTCCGGAAAGTAAGTGGGAACATGAGAGGTGTACAGGGTCCATTTGGTTGTATTTGGGGGGAGCTTGAGAGAGTCAGGGCAGAAAGGTGAGAGAGTTCTTTGGAGCTAGGCACAAGAGAGTGTCCTTTAATTTGACTGTGGATCATGGTAACGGGCTGAGAATGTAGTGTAGGCAGGAGCACTGCCTGGAGTTGCCTGTAGGTTGAGAGAAGCAAACGTTGGCCCCATTTGCAAAGGCTGTTTGGACTGAGAGAAGGCAGCAGCCCAGGGGCAAAATCTGGAAACCAATTTGCTGTTTTGTTTGGTTGAGGAATATAGAAATCCTGAACTGTTGGAGATTTGCAAAGTTTGCTGTATTTTTGAAGCTGGGACTGTGTTGAAAGTAGTGAAGGGGATTTTGTGGCCAGTTGCCCTGTTTAAAGAATTTTCATGGAAAATAAAACTTTTTGATTTTGGAAAGTGCAAAAAGAGAATAGGCTGTTTATTTGGGAAACCTACACACCTCTTTGGCACTCTATGGGGACTAGATCCGAGCGTGCGTGGCCGGGCCTTGAACCCACCACAAGCATGCAGCTATAACAGCAGGGTAACTAAAATGTTTACAAATGTTGCAAAATGCTGTGATTCAGATGTTAGGTAATGTACGTATTAGAGACCGTGTGAATCCTTTGTACTTGAGATTCCATTGGTTACCAATTAAGATCTTGATGTTAGCACATAGAGCTCTATTTGAATTACAACCTTCATATCTTTCCAACTTTAGTGTTTTTTTATGTGCCTAGGTGATTATTAAGATCATTGAATGATAATAGAGTAGCTATACCTCACATATTATGATGCCATGAGGAAAATGGTGGGAAAGAAACTCAACTACAGCGCAAGGAAGATGGAGTCCGTAGAAAATGCCTGGACCATACTCAAGGGCACAGTGCACGAAGCACAGAACCTGTGCATCCCCAAGTACAGGAAAGGGTGCAAAAAAAATAGAACAAAAAGCCCAGTGTGGATAACAAATGCAGTGAAAAAGGCGATAAGTGACAAGAAAGCATCATTCAAAAAATGGAAAAAGGACAAAACAGAGGAGAACCAAAAGCAACACAAAAAACACCAAAAGGAGTGTCATTGAGTGGTTAGGAAAGCAAAAAAAGAATATGAAGAGAGACTGGCAGGGGAAGCAACAAACTTCAAATCATTCTTCAGGTACGTTAAGGGGAAGCAACCAGCAAGGGAGGAAGTGGGACCCTTGGATGATGGGGACAGAAAGGGAGTGGTAAAAGAGGAAAAGGAGATAGCTGACAAGCTAAATAAATTCTTCACGTCAGTTTTCACGAGGGAGGACACAACCAACATTCCGGAGCCCGAGGAGATCGTAAAAGGAGAGCAGGATGAAAATCTGGTCCAGCTAGAGGTGAGCAAGGTGGATGTCCTCAGGCAGATAGACAGGCTAAAGAGCGACAAATCACCAGTTCCGGATGGCATTCACCCAAGGGTACTCAAGGAACTAAGGAACGAAATAGCTGAGCCACTTCGACAAATATGCAACCTATCTCTAAAAACTGGAGAGATTCCGGAAGACTGGAAAATAGCAAATGTCACGCCCATCTTCAAGAAAGGCTCAAGGGGAGACCCAGGAAACTACAGGCCGGTAAGCTTGACCTCGGTCCCGGGAAAGATGATGGAAGCACTGATTAAAGACAGCATCTGGGAACACATCGACAACTATGGGCAGCTAAAGTCGAGCCAGCATGGCTTCTGCAAGGGCAGGTCATGCCTCACAAACTTATTATACTTCTTTGAGGGGGTAACCAGCCAGGTGGATAAAGGGGAATCCATAGATATCATTTACCTTGACTTCCAAAAAGCCTTCGACAAGGTGCCACACGAAAGACTACTAAGGAAGCTATGGAACCATGGGGTGCAAGGGGAGGTCCACCGATGGATCAAAAACTGGCTGGTGGACAGGAAACAGAGGGTTGGAGTAGAGAATGACACGGTGGCGGTTTACCCGCGGCCACCGCATTTTAGCCGCGGGTCACCCGCCGAAAACGGGGAAGAAAACTAGCAGTCGCTGCGGCGACGGGGACAAGGCCATTCACCGCCCACGGGGCGGTGAATGGTCTTGTCCCCGCAGTGAGGCATGAAGGATCACGCGGTCCCCGCAGCTCACACCCGCCTGCCCAATCGATTCTAGTGTTTAGCCAGCTCTCTCCCTTCTCCTCACCTTAGTTTGTAGATTTTCTTTTTCAGCGACCCGCACGCTATCAGAGAGCCGCGCACGCGCGGCTGCTCAGTGTTCAATCTTCTGCTCTGATGCAACCGGAAACAGGAAGTTGCAGCAGAGCAGAAGATTGAACACTGAGCAGCCGCGCGTGCGCGGCTCTCTGATAGCGTGCGGGTCGCCGAAAAAGAAAATCTACAAACTAAGGTGAGGAGAAGGGAGAGAGCTGGCTAAACACTAGAATCGATTGGGCAGGCGGGTGTGAGCTGCGGGGACCGTGCGATCGCTAGTGTTCCCGGCTCAAATTGGAAGGAGGGAGTGAAAGGGAAAAGGATTCTGGGCCAAGGGGATGAAGTCGGAAAGAAAAACCCACAGCAGGAAAGAAAGGGAAGGACTGGCAGGTGAGCCAGATGCTAGAAGCAGGGGGGGGGGGAAGAAAGAGGGAAAAAAGCTAGATGGGGTTGAAAAGAAGAGACACACTGGTATGGAAGAGGAAGATAGGGGAAATCTGGACACAGGAAGGTAACAGAAAGAGGGGAAATTATGTGCATGGGGCATAGGGACAGAGACATAAAGGGGACATGCCATGGGGATGGTATATGGACACAGGAGGGGCAATGACAGATACATAGGGGAGATATTAGAAATGGAGAAAATAGGAGCACAGAAGCGAGATGGTTTGTGGGGATGGGACAGGGACCGAGCTCGCAGGCTCCAGTGGCTTGCACAAATTACATTGTAACGTGCCATGAAAATAAGAGGGAGGAAGGTAGATAGATAAGCTACGTGAGAGGAGCTGAAGGATAGTAGAAAGGAACAGATGATAAAGGAGGGAGGGAAGGGTGGTGGTGGAAAGGAATAGGACAGACATTGAAGGAGGGTGGAGAGGAACAGACCCCGAAGGGAAATGTGGAAGACAGAGTGGGAAGAAGACAGATGCCAGACTATGCGGGAGCGGAGGGAAGAAGATGGGTGCTAGACCAATTGGGGGGGGGGGGTTAAGGGAGAGGCACAGTAACAGCAAATGGAAGACGCAGAGAGAAGACACACAGTGGATGGAAGGAATTCAATGAGAAGATGTGGAAAGCAGAAACCAGACAACAAAGGTAGAAAAAAAAATTATATTTATTTATTTATTTTTTGCTTTAGGATAAAATAGTATATTAGTTGTGTTGATAAAAATTTATAAACAAAGCCCTGCCAGCTGAATATCTCTTTCTCTAGTTCAGCAGCAGGAACTTTGATTTATAAGAAAGGAATAAGCTAAATATTACAGTACTAAGGCTTATATGGATGCAGCGGGGACGGTGACGGGGCGGTGAATGGGATGGCAGTGGCGGTGATGGGGCGGTGAAAGGGATGGCGGTGACGGTGACGGGGCGGTGAAGGGAACGGCGGTGACGGGGCGGTGCAGAGGATGGTGGGCCGGTGACGGGGACAGATTTTTTCCCCGTGTCATTCTCTAGGTTGGAGTAAAGGGACATTACTCAGACTGGCAATGGGTCACGAGCGGAGTTCCACAGAGGTCGGTGCTGGGACCGCTCCTATTCAATATATTCATTAACGACCTGGAAGCAGGAACAAAATGTGAGGTTATTAAATTTGCGGATGACACCAAACTATATCGCAAGGTCAATAACATGGAGGACTGCGAAGATCTCCAAAAAGATCTGACAACACTGGAAAAATGGGCCAAAAAGTGGCAAATGAGTTTCAACATAGGGAAATGCAAGGTCATGCATATAGGGAAAAAAAACCCGATGTTCACTTACAAAATGGGGGGATCAGCGCTAGGGGTGAGCGACCTTGAAAGAGACCTGGAAGTGATGGTAGACACAACATTGAAGGCGTCGGCGCAGTGTGCCACGGCCTCAAGGAAAGCAAACAGAATGTTGGGTATCATTAAGAAGGGTATCACAACCAGGACAAAGGAAGTCATCCTGCCACTGTATCGTGCTATGGTGCGCCCGCACCTGGAGTACTGTGTTCAGTTCTGGTCGCCGTACCTCAAGAAGGACATGGAGGTACTTGAGAGGGTCCAGAGAAGAGCAACTAAGCTAATAAAGGGCATGGAGGACCTCTCATATACTGACACACTGAAAAAGCTAGGGCTTTTCTCCCTGGAAAAGCGGAGACTTAGAGGAGACATGATAGAAACCTTCAAGATCATGAAGGGCATAGAAAAAATAGACAGGGACAGATTTTTCAAATTAAGTGGATCAATAAGTACAAGGGGGCACTCAGAGAAATTGAAAGGGGAGAGGTTTAGAACAAACGCCAGGAAGTTCTTTTTCACACAGAGGGTGGTGGATACATGGAACGCGCTACCAGAGGATGTGATAAACAGGAGCACGCTACAGGGGTTCAAAGAAGCTTTGGATAGGTACTTGGAAGACAAAGGGATTGAGGGGTACAGATAAGAGTAAAGGTAGATTATAGGGATGGGATTAGAGGTAAGTTACAAAATTAATCAGGGACCACTGTTCAGGCACTAGGCCTGATGGGCCGCCACGGGAGCGGACCGCTGAGCAAGATGGACCTCTGGTCTGACTCAGCGGGGGCAACTTCTTATGTTCTTATGTTCTCATCTTGCCTCAACTAGAAATTGTGCATTTTTAAATTTGGCTCCAATTCTATGGAATATTTTACCTGTAGAATTGAGAAAGGAAATATCTTTCCTAAATTTTAAAAGGTATTTATAGGCTCAATACTTTCAGCTGGCCTTTTTTCATTGACAGGACTTGAATTCAGTACTTCAACATGCATTATCCTATTTTATTTTATTTTTTTATTTTATTGAAGAATTTACTCATTATTATGTAGGATAGATTTATTTTTTGCTTTGCCTTTTCTATTTTAAAATGGAATTCATTTTTCCAAATCTTTCTCTTCCCTCTATCTCTTTTCCCTCTTTTAAATACTTTCCTCTTTATTACATTATGTATTAACTGCTCAGCTAAAAGTATTGTTAACCACTTTGATGGCTTATTCGTAATAAAACTTGAATAAAATTTTATAGCTTGGTTACTGCTCCTTGTGTTTTAATAAACATCCCTTTATGCCAGAGATGTATATTATATAACTTTTCTGCAATTTATAAGCTCTGTTCTCTTTCATCTGTCATCGACTGGAGCAGAGCTCACTGTTAGACTCATTCTCCCGGATTCTGTATATGGCACTTCGAGTTACATGTGCCATTTAATTGAATAATGAGCCAATTAGCACTGATAATTGGCATCTTAACAAGCAATTATTAGTGTTGATTGTATGTAATTGAAATTTATACATGTAAATTTAGGTGTGGGATCCGTGTATAAATTTTACACACATCTCCAAAAAGGGGGCAAAGCCAGGGAAAGGTCATGGATGGATCACAGGTGTTCCTCAGATTTATATGTGCGGTTATAGAATTAGAGGATCTGCACCTCATTTAGGTGTGAGAATTGACACCATATATTAATTTGCATAAATGATCATGGATCCCAGACATAAGTGCTTGCCTAATTTTAAGCGCCGTTTATAGAATAGTCCATTATGTTACTTTTAGTTCTAATGCAATGTTCCTCTTTGAAACATTGGGTGAATACATTGCATGCCATGTCATCATCTCTCTTTCCTATTTCTACTAATATTTGAATTAACCGGTTCTAACTGTTACCACATGGCTAAGTCACACAGCTGTGCTACTGAGAGTTAATTCATGTGGTTAACTGCTTGCTGTAGCAGGAGCAGAAAAGAAGTGGGAATTGATGACCTTTGGGCAACTATTGAGTCAACTATTGCAACTATCAATAAAGTTTTTCCTGATTGACCCACGCTTGAGCTGGTGACATCTCTGCAGGAGGCGGAGCTTACAAAAGATGACGGTTTGAATGCTTGCACGGAGACGCCGTCAGGGTTTGCTTTTAAATTTTGCCTGATTTTGCCTTAATGGTAAAAAGAAAATCAAAGATCTGGGTTTTCCCAGAGGAATCTACTACAGCAACTGGACCGATGGATGCCTATGTGGAGTGAAGTGCCCGAACGCAGGAACCAGAGGGGTCCTCGGCAAGGAGAGACACACAGGCTGAGGCGTGTGATTTCTCCCTTGAGGGTGTCATCTTATCTCCGGAGGAGCGTTGTCCTCCAATTCGACCCGAGTTGTCGGGGGAGCAGTTGGAAGCTGAATCGACCCAGGATGCTCTATTTCTGACCCAGCAGAGTGCGGGGCATGACTCTGTAAGGAGGTCAGAGAAGGCTTTTTTGTTGCCAACGTTGCAATTGGAGAGTGGATATCAGCAGGTTCCTGAGGTTTCCCTGATAACAAAAGTGAATGCTGCTGCAGCTACAGGTACTGTGATTTCTATAACGGGTCCTGGGAATGAGGTTGTACCTATGCAAAGGCCAAAGGTTTTCAACATGGAAACATTATGGGAGGCAATATCAATCTTGCAACTCAACTCTCTCTGAGAGCTCAAATCAAGCAACTTTCTTTACATTACATGACTGTTCTTTCAGAGAATTTGGATTTAAAGAATAAAATATCATGTCTGGAAAATAGGGTGGATGAAAATGAGACTAGATTAAAAGTTGTGGAAACACAGGCTTTAACCTGGGTTAAAGACAGTGGGAATCTTCATTTCAAATTAGAAATGTTGGAGAATGCTACTAGGAGATGTAATCTTTGGATTATTAATTTCCCAAAAGTGTTTCCTACATCAGCACATGATATGTTTAAGAGATACTTAACCAAAATTTTGAAGATGCCAGAAACATCATATCCACCTCGCTCAAAAATTTATTATTGAGAGTTAAATCTAGGAGAGTTAAACCTAGGAGAGTTACCGGTAAATCTCAAAATCCTAATCAGCAGAATCTATCTGCTGATAGTTTGGATTTATCTAATTTCCTGGAGAGGTCGGACACTGAAGCTCAAGTTACAATTTGCCATAGATTCAGATAGAGAATGGATGCTAAAACTTTTTTTTCAAATATAAAGATGTTCCCTTTATGTCAAGTGTTGTAAGAATGCATCCTGATGTATCTCGTTCTACTCAGAATAGAAGGAAACAATTTCTTATTTTGAGACCTCAGGCAGTGCAGTTAGGTACAACATTCGTTTTGAGATACCCTTGTAAGTATGTTATGGTTTATAAGGAGACTAGGTATGTTCATTATGAGCCACAGCAGAGTTCTAAATTTATTTCAGCTAAGAGGCAAAGTTTACCTACTGAGTGAGCCTGCTGTTGTACCCAAATATACGCTCAGTGAGGATATGTTCTAGCACCGTCAAGCCTCGTCTTTATTTTCTACTTATAATAAGTTACCTATTGAGTAGTTCAGTACATCAGGGGCATTATAAGAAGTTTCTGAAGATTTGGGAGCCATTGATAAAATTTTGCAAAGAGTGATCGGTGATTATGCCCTTTGATCATACACGTACAGGGTGGGTGGGTTGGGAGGGCGGGTTGGAATATATGTTTCAATTTCTCAATTTGAGTGTAGTTTTTGGATATAATTATGGTGGGGGGGGGTTGATATATCTTTTTGTCATAAGATTATAATTATAATTGTATTTAAGTGCTTTTATAGAGTTATATGATTGTATTATATTTTGCACTTACTTATGGCTTTAAAATGAATAAAGAAATTTAAAAAAAAAGAGTAGTTCAATTCAATTGCAACTTCACTTCCATTTGGTGAGGACTAACTATACTTTGTGGTATATTATTTCATTATTAAAATGTGCAAGATGTTATTATGCTTGCTTTGGAATTTCTGTTTGCAATGTATTTTTTACTTCATTTTGACTGATAATTTTGTCAAATGTTAAAAATTTAAATAAATATTAAAAAAAAAAAAAAAAAGAGCTGGTGACATATCTCCCTCACGACGTCTGTGTTTGCTTTGCTGCTTTCGCCGTAGAAGTCTCTCGGGCTTCTCTCCAGTGTGACCATTGGGCATGGACAGGACTTTGAAGTTAGTATGGTGACACCCTTACTCTCCAACATCCCGCCTCAAAAAACAAACAAACAAAAAACCTCTAGTTTTAACTGGGCTCTTGTGACAAGAGGAGGACAGAAAAGATCACTGGACATTCTTGCCCATCAGCACCTGAGTTCAAAATGGTGGGGGAGGAGAAGATACCAAGACTGTGTCACCTTAGGACATGTTTCTACAAACTCCAGCATAGAACTGTCAGCTGCTTGTTTTCTGCAGCATTCCTCTGATTGGAGAGATGGGGAAAAGAAAGGCAAAGGTGGTAACATAACATAGCATAACTGTGTCTGTATATGGCCATTTGGTGGAGGATGGGCAGGGGAGGGCTTCAATGGCTGGGAGGGTGTAGATGGGATGGAATAGGTTTTAACGGAGATTTCGGCAGTAGGAACCCAAGCAGAGTACCGGGTAAAGCTTTGGATTCTTGCCCAGAAATAGCTAAGAAGAAAAAATTTAAAAAATTTAAATTGAATCAGGTTGGGCAGACTGGATGGACCATTCGGGTCTTTATCTGCCGTCATCTACTATGTTACTATGTATTTTATATATATGGTTTACAAAGAGGTAAGGCTGACTTAAGTCAGCAAACTATAGCATAAATAGGCAGGCAGTTAACAAAGAATTTACAATATGGTACTAAAACAGATCTTTATAAAGGGAACAAGTGCAATAAGGACTTATGGGTTCACAATTGGTCTCCAAGACCAAATGGCAGTAATGGAGCTATTTCTTTGATATAGCTTAACATTTCTTTGAGCTTCAGTGGCCCTTGCCCCCACCCCTAGCTGTAGCCATTGACTTCATTGGCGTCACTATGGTGAACAATCAGTCTGCAGCCAGAGGAAATTAGCAGAAGAAGTAGAGTGAAAGTTTGTCTTTGGTGCTCTTGAGAGGAATTCCTGCTGTGAGTAGTGATTGTATGTCTGGGGATGAGTGGCAACAGTCAGGCCCAAAAGTACTAAAGCCAGCGATCATCAAATGATTGCTGCTAAACCAGTTTTGACTGGTTTAACGACGATTGGATTTGCGACCTGATGCAGAAAATAGCTCACCGCATGGTTTTCTGCAGGATCGCTCATTCTCCAATCCGGCCATGCAAATAAGCTTATTAATATTTAAATGCCATGTAAACTAGCAGAATGATTGATGTTCTAACTTGGCTTCCTCATGCACAAAAAAGTTATTGCTTTTAGTGATCCAAAAAAGTGACTCGTCAAGACCAGTCACTTACTTGTCCCACAAATACAAAAAATATTTTAAAAATGCCAACCCCCCCCTTTTTTTTTAAAATGGGTACAGATGCTGCGTGTGTGTTACACACTGCACAATATTTGCCCCATTTAAAAAAAAGCCCCCCCCCCCATGATGGCCTTTCCCGAAATACCCCTGATGAATTGGAACTGGGAACCAAGCCCCCCCGCACAAGTGAAAATCAGCAGGACGGATATAGAGGGAGGAGCCTAAGGCCCTGATTGACTCATATGCCTAATACCCCTACCTTTAGGAGGGGCCTTAGACATCTGAGCCAATCAGGGCCTTAAGCCCTTCCCTGTGCACCACATGATGCACCGAGGAGGGGAAGGCCCGCCATTTTGGATCAACAGGCCTCAGAGCTGCCTCCCTCCTCCTCTCTTCAGACAAAGGTACTGGGAGGTCAGGGTGAGGTTTGGTGGAGATTCAGTATAGTATCCGGTGGCAAGAAGAAGAGGGCATCCCTCCTATCTTTTTTGGGTGGGAGGGGGTAGGGTAGGGGATGATTTAGGAGATGAAGCCTGGTATGGGGGTGGTCTCTGTTGACTGGAGGGCGTGGGCATCCTGCCAATTTTTTCTTGTACTGGGGGGGAGGGGGGAGGCATGGCTGGAAACTCCCTGGTGGTATCAAATAAATAAATGATGATGATCTGACATAACAAAAAGCTTTATTTCAGGTAGACGTAAATTTGACAAAATACAAAGATGGAAGGTTCCCCACATCATTTTCCAAACCCCATGGTTGGCTCCCTGTGTCAAATCTGTAATGGAAGGTTATCTGCATAGTGTTTTATACTGTTGGTTTTTATTGTGTGTTTGTGTGTTTATCTTATGATTATGATTTTTTTTCCACTTGTGTTAATGCCCTATATGTGTGTATGGTAACCACTCAGAATGAGGTCTCATTACCCCCAAAGGTCAAAGTGCATTTCCAGCAGATCCTCCTATCCCCTCCCTCTATCTAATTCCCTGACTTACTGGGGGTCGCTGGAATCTAGAGGAATTAAGATAATGCATACTTAGGCCTCCTTTTGTGAAACTATGATAGCATTTTCTAGTGCAGGGAGCTGCTCTGAATGGCCCGTGCTGCTCTTGACCCTCATTGAGTTCCTATGAGCGTCGGGAGCAACGCGGGCTATTCAGCGCGTCTCCCCCTGCTAGAAACTGCTTTCCTAGTTTCGTATAAGAGGGGGGTTACTCACTGTGATGATTGTCTTCCTTAAAATTATTGATAAGGGTGAGGCTTCCATATATCTGCATTTTGAGGAAGAAAAATCATCAAGGCAATAGCATGGCTCAATTGATGGCATGACAGATGCATTGATGAGACAACCCCCCTACACACACACACACAAACCATACGGAATTATATAAAAAGTGTTATTTATATTATCTATATAAACTAGCATAGTCTACCAATCTATGTTTTCTTGGCAGAGTATAAGCCAAATATACCCATTACATAAAAAGAAACACATGAAATATTAAAAACAATCTGCTACAAAATTCATAAGCTACCAAAGGCCTGCATAAAGAAGAATGTTTTTACTTTGCCCCTGAATATCAAATGTTTTCAAACTAATATCATTAGGTAATTTATTCTAATTAATAGGTTCTTTGACTAAAAAAAAAAAAAAACAAAGAACCCTGACTCAGCTATTGTGAGGCTTGTTCTGGAATATATAAACAGACTATTATATTAAAATATCTGGGACCATCTTAGCTAGAATTAAAAAACACAAGAAAACAATGTGACTATTTTAAATACCATTCATTGTTGACCTGGAAGTCAGTGCAATTAGAGCAGAAACCTAACGATTCCTGTAAATATACACACAGTAATTAAGATAAACAAATACCAATCATTATCTTTGTTACTATCTTCAACTATAGAAAACACCACATTCTTTAACTGATGTCTCTTTTATAAATATTTATCAAGTATGATACAGAGATTGCATGTACAGTAAAACACATAGGAATATTAGCATCCCCCACCTTACTCAAACTGAACAATTCCTCTCCCACCAAAAGTGAGACAATAAAAATTTAGTTTGTAACCCCTCTTTTATTAAGCTGCCTTAGGCTTTTTTAATCGCTGGTCGCTGCGGTATTATCTCTGATGGTCATAGAAATTCTATGAGCGTTGGAGCTAATACTGTCATGGCCGGCGATAAAAAAAAAAAAAAATAAATAAAAAAAAGCTTTGTAAAAGGAACCCTAAATTATAGTAGCCTTCAACCAGTCAACACTAACTACTAAATATTTTGATATGTACAGAAAGGTAATAGAAACACCTTCATGGATTGTAAACCACATCTGAATATCATTACCATATATTCTATTCAATGATAACAACTAGCTCAACATTTCAATTAACCCTTGAATGGGTTCCAGTTATGTTGAATGCACCTTCTTTTCTCCTTTTGGGATCCTTTCTTCCTTTACACATTGCATAAATGAACCTATGAAATCATTTCTTTGTGAGACCATTTTGAATTATATTAAAAATAAAATCACTTGTCACATAGAAAAGCCTTAAGTGGAAAACTTTAGGACATGGGATGTGCTTGCTGAGCGATGTATTCTCTTAACTTTGCAGGGTCTTCAAACTGCACTTTATGATTTGCATGGGTAACCCTCATAATGGCAGGATAATAAACTGGCATCCCAGTCATTGGAACAACAAACTAAGAGAGACCAGGGAGAGTACCGACATTTATGTGGCCCACTATATATAAAGGTTTCCTACCCCTGATCTAATTCATACAAGAACAACCTGTTTAACAGAATAGCATGACTGATGGCATCTAAAATCAACTTAGCATAACTTTTACCGATATCTAATGTTTGAAGCAACAGATCATTTGTAGGCAACAACAACATATCTCTACTGTGATTCTGTCTAAAGCCGAAGGGGAGTGTGTGGTGCAGTGGTTAAAGCTATAGCCTCAGCAACCTGGGGTCGTGGGTTCAAACCCACGCTGCTCCTTGTGACCCTGGGCAAGTCACTTAATCCCCCCATTGCCCCAGGTACATTAGCTAGATTGTGAGCCCACCAGGACAGAAAGGGAAAAATGCTTCAGTACCTGAATAAATTAATGTAAACCGTTTTGAGTTCCCTTAGGAGAACGGTATAGAAAATAAAATAAATACTGATGTCCAATTAAAATCATTCTCATTTAGACAATCCTCCAACTGCTACAGCATAGCCAGATCAATGGTTTCCCCCCCCCCCCCCCCCACAAATGGAAGATTCAAAACAGGACATTAATTACAAGGTTTGTCAGCATTCAAATGACCTCCCTTAAGAGCCAGGATATTATATCGGTCTGCCACTGAGCTGGCAAACAACCTTTGGATAAATATGCTTTTATACTGGTATATAAAATTGTCCCCAGTTGATCTTCTAACATTTTTAAAGTCCATGCAGGATGTGGATCATTCATTGTACTCACATTACTGATACCATTAATGACCCCAAGTATTTGCTTAACAGTTTGTGGGACATTTCACCCTTGCAAATCAATTTTGTCTCACTTCATTTTCCATTCCGGGAGTATCCTGCTTGAAATTATCACATACACTTGCTACTTTGGCTGCAAAAGCGTCTGCATAATAAAATATTTTACTGTAATAAATAATTCATATGGATGGTAAAATGAATTAGCCAATTTATTTATAAAGTGATGTTTTCTCTTTTTTTTTTTTCAAGTAAATTCTTATAGGAAGTGCAATTTCACAAAACAGATCTTTATTTTCATCTGACTTATTCTTCATTGTTTGCATTCCCTTGTATTCAGCTCTCTTTTTGCATAAAATCAACACTCATTTAGCATTGCAATTAACAGTCTTTCTAAGTTTCATACACTAATTTACATTTTAAACATTAATATCTTAATAATATCTGGATTAATTGTTAAAAAACCAAAGAATGGTCTTAGAGACATTTGGAGCTTTGAAATTAAGTATCCAATTACTGCATCTCAATGGCCACGCATTTGGTCTTGGAGGATGAGATGCATCTATGAGACAAACATGGTTTTTCCTGTTGCATAGAGCCTTCTGGACCCCTGTTTGTTTAAAAAAATTAGATAGCTCTAAGTCTGATAGATGCTGGCATTGTCATCTTGAAGCAGGGACTTTAGACTATTTATTGTTCTATTGTCCATTTATTATGGAATTTTGGAAATCAATTTGGAGCCAGATAAATTGCTTATTAGAAAATCATGTGGCATTAACATATGACACAGTATTATTTGGCATGGCGATGAGGGCTAAGAGTCAAATATCCTCTAATAATAATAAACTATTGCTCATTTTGATAGGGGTTGCCATACAACAAATAACACATAATTGGAAAAGTTGGGATAGACTAAACTTCAGTTTTTGATGGAATTCAGTATGCCATATTTATAAAATGGAAAGAACACTAGCCATTCAAAAAGGAAATTTTAATAAATTTAAAGATTGTGTGGAGGCCATTATCAGAATATTGTAAAGAATAAGTATATATTTTTCTTCCCTGTTAAGTATAAATGAATAATAGGGCAGGGGGAGGGAGATTTTATTATTGATGACAATGATTTTAGGAAATATAAAATATAGGGAGGGAGGGGGATAAATTTAATTTGATATAGTTTAATTGTAAAATCTCAAGTGTATTATTTATGTTACAATGTCAATATCAATATTGTTGTACTTGATGTAAGTTATAAAATGAATAAAGAATTATAAAAAAAAAAACCATTAATATCACTCCCTTTCAATCCCTTTAATACTGCAGCACATTTCTCTTTAATTTTTTCACAGTCTTCCAGTACTACCTCTAATGTTCCAGCAGCAAAATTATATCAAACAAATGGCCCTTCTGATCATAGGGACTGTAGGAAGTTGTGTTTATCCTAGAGTACTTACTGATGATAAAAAATATCAATTGATTCCAACGTGGAAGCTAAGGGCTTGTTTTACAAAGCCGCACTAGTGGCTGCCGCATGGTAATGGCCCCGAAGCCCATAGAGATTTAACGGGCTTCAGGGCTGTTGCCGTGCGACAGCCGCTAGCGTGGCTTTGTAAAACAGGCCCTAAATTACAGTGCAAATTAAAATCCATGACAAATCAAAAACAATACTTAATGATTTTTCTAGTAATGGTGACACTGCTAACTCTATGGCCCCTGGAGGATAATAAACCAAACACAAATAACTAAACGTCATTCTAATCCCATATATACACACTGTTTGCAATTTCATTGAATTAAAATCAATCTCTTATTTATATTAGAATACCACCGCCCTGTTTATTCCCACTAGTTTGATGAAACCAGGAAATAAAGGAGGTCATATCTGATTTAGCAAAAATATGTCCACATTTAAGAACAATGGGGTCGATATTCAGACCATGGGAGATTGCCTGCTATCTCCTTCTGTCAGTGGCAAAACCTGAAATTCAATGCTGACGCCATATCTGGCAACCAGTATTAAATTTATGGGGGGTTTTATGATGGTCAACACATAGCCAGCTAAGCCAGTTGAGATGTAGCTGGCTGGCTGGCTGGCTAAGTCCTAGCGGACAAAGATGGACTTACTTTATCTGTTCACAGAACTTAGCAGGCCAGCAGCTAAATATTGGTGGTGACAGACTATGTGGCTGGCTAATCAGGATATTCACTGGCAGTTAGCCAGCCATCTCCCTCTGAATATTGGCGGAAAGCCAGCTATACAGGGCAGCAATACAGGATATATTATGATGACACCAAATGAATTTCAGCTAAGCTTACTAATATAGAGTCCCTTTTTTCAAACCATGATAGAAATTTTACCTCGGGCCAGTGAAGTAAATGCTCCGACGCTCATTCAATTCCTATGAGCGTCAGAGCATTTACCTCACCAGCCCGTGGTAAAAACCTATACTGCAGTTTGATAAAAGGGAACCATAAAATGACACTTATCTGTCAATTGTTTAATTGAATGCCACAAATCACTTTTCTCTCAACAGGGGTTTCCTTTTTTGACTTTTGCTGTGTCAGGGGATGACTAGAGTTCTCAACAGTTCTACAGTTCTCAAGATTTCAAAATGGCTGGGGGTGGGGGGTGTGGAGGAGGCACTGAATTTAAAATCAAAGGCATGACGTTTTCACAATCCCCAACCATTCAGTAGAGATTACAATGACTTCAATCAAAGAAAAGCCTTCCGCTCAATGGCAGTGTTGAATCCTTTGGCAATAACTGTTTGCAAAGTGAATATTCAACTTTTTCATGTTGACAAAAAGAATGCCTAATTTCTTCCTATCATTCAGTCTGAATCAATTTTTTTGAATACTATGAATTATAAAGTATCAAAATCATATCCCTTTTCCACAGCATGAGCCACTACTGGTTCTAACATCTTTTGGGCTCAAATACATTGCCTATGTTCAATCAACCTTATTTTTAACTGTCTTAATGTTTGGTCTATATAGTTTAAATCACATGTAATAAGTCGCAATGCAAGTTTGACATATGATAGATGATTGCAACTCATATATCCTACCACAATGTGTATTATAAAATTCTGATTGTTCAAGCATGATTTGACAAACTGAGCAAGATCCACATTTTTTTATGACTACCAATAGCCTTCCTCCTCTTTCTTTCTTTGCTCTGCACTTCAGCATGATTATAATGTGTCTTTTAAATTGGTGTTTCTAATGTAGGCAAAAGCTATATCCATATTTTGAAAATCTGGATGTAGAGGGACGTGGCTTGGCTGCGAGTCAAAATGTAGGGCTAATCTATGAGCTCCTCCTCTAAATGCCGATTTTTAAGGTTAATTTGAAAGATTTTCTAACCCAAAACGTTTTTTTTTCCCCTGTCTCTGCTAGGACAGGGTAGTGGAAACTTATTATAGCAGTTTAAAGGAAAACTACTTGCCACATTGCCATGCTGTTGCTGAAATGAAATCGGGAGAGTGATCAGTGAATTTCTGCTCTCCCTCTGCCTCTTCGGGTCAGATTAGCTTTTCATAGTCTTGGGCTGTGCATTTCCGGTTTCCTGTTCAGGTTTGGAGGTGGAGTCACGACTGGAAAGAGGCTTGAAGTGAAATTAAAATGGTAGGTAAAAAGTCCTAAGCTGTGTAAGGAAGGTAGAACATTGGAATCCTCCCCGAGCTCATGGAAAATCTCCCTGATTGGTTATATTTAGAGTGGTAATTGATGTCCCCACTACGACTGTTTCATGTGTTGAGTATCAGATTACCCAGATATGTTAAGGACAATAGTATTTTATTTGACACCTGTAAAACTTTGCCCTTGGACTCCCCGACTCCTCCGATCTTGTCAAGCTACTTAATGGCCTAACAAATCTGATCGCTTAGTTTAACTAAATGCCCTGTTTTGTAACTCCTTTATCTTTTATGCCTCATCTCTGTCATGTATGTAACATCGCTGTAAATGTACAGTCTCTTCATCTGTTAACCGCATTGAACTTCCATGGTATTGCGGTATACAAGAATAAAATTATTATAATTATTATTTATTAACAAATTAACAGATATTCCAGTAGAGAAATCCACTTATCAATCCTTATGGCTAAACTCCAAGATTCAAATTGGCAAGTCTGGGATCTTCTGGAAGCAATGGATGCAGGCATGTATACGTACACTAGATGATGTTACATCAGATGGGAAAATGCTTGATTTTTCACGACTGCAACAAACATTTGGTATTGCTAAGTCTCAAAATTATAAGTGGTTGCAGCTGAAGCAAGCCAACAGAAGGGGTTCCCTGATTGGCAAAATCTAAAAAATCATTATAGCTTGTAAGTCATATCCTTCCAGACAGATTTTTTAGGACATCAGGCTGCCCGGTGGTATAAATTAATATCTAAATTATTGAATAAAAAACCAAAATCTAGTCAGAGACATTTGGAGCATTGAGATATAGCAGTATATTTCTGCGTTTCTATGGCCACAAATTTGGACTTGGAGGATGAAATGTACAGCGTCAGTATCTATGAGACAAACATGTTTTTCTTGTTACATAGATCTTTTTGAACCCCGGTTAAGTTACAAAAGTTAGACTGTTCTAAATCTAATAGATGCTGGCACTGTCATCTAGACCAGTGTTCTTCAACCTTTTGACACCTATGGACCGGCGGAAATAAAATAATTATTTTGTGGAACGGCACCGGTCCGCGGACCGACAGTTGAAGAACACTGGGCTAAGTCATGCCCATCTCCACCCAATCTCCGCCCCAGGCTCTGCCCCCATAATAGTACTAATTGTAACACCATTTTTCCATTCATTTTTCATATATATATATATATATATATATATATATATATATATACATACACAATATAATCGTGTTAACAATATATAATGGTTAACCACACAATTAAAATACACAAAGCACACTGTATGCTTTTCAACATTCATTCCTACCAGAAAACAGATAACCCCGTGCAAATGCAGGACCAAAAACTAAAAGTACTAATATTTACAAACAAACCCTAAGATGCAAGACTCTGCAAACAGTACAACCCCAGAGGAAAAGAAACAAATGCATTTCTTCCTGAAAGACAGCAGATGTAAATGAATTACTAAATAAAAAAATAAAAGCATTCCCCCTGCCATTGTTGTCTCTCTCCCTCCATGCTGTGCCTTGCTTTATGGCCTGCCCCCCAATATTATCTTCGGGCTGGTCCACAGTGCGATCAACGCAGCGTCTTCGGGCTGGCTCCCTGAGTGCTGCATTGCACAAAGCTGTGGGCAGCGTCCCGCGCCTCATCTGGAAGCCTTCCCTCTGACATTGCGACGTTAGAGAGAAGGCTTCCAGATCAGGCGCACTGACGCACTCAAAATAACAGCATCGTGCTCCAAGCTGTCATTTTGAGCGCGTTGGTTTTACGTAGAGATCTTTTGTTTTAATCCACAAGTTCAATTTTAGTACCAGTAGGGACCCCTGAAGAAGACAATTATGTTGAAACATGGACTGTATAGGGTCCATATGTTTCTAGAGGTTCCGGCCTTAGATGTTTTCATGTGGATTAAATGTTTAGCCTAATAAAGCCATCAACTTGGACATCGATTCTCCACAAGTTTTTTTGGTTTCTCAGTGTGTTGTTTTTTTTGTGGAGAGAGTAGGGTCAATTTAATACTTATATTCCTCCTTCCTCAAGCAAAGCTTTGATACAAAGTAGTTTCTATCACCACAAATATGCTAGTCAAGTGCATCATCTTACTGATTATAGCCCCAAACTTTCATACATTTTTTCAATAAACCCCCTTTTTAAATTTTCTTTGTAATGTCTCTGTTTCAATGTATTTTTCTTTCTTTTGAATAGTCTTGTCTCAGACTGTATTGATATTTGTGGAAATACTCAACTTCTACATTTTCACAATTATTTCCAATCAATCCTTACAAATAAAGGGGTCCTTTTACCAAGGCACGCTAATCGATTTAGTGTGCGCTAAATGCTAGAGCGCCCATTATATTCTATGAGCGACTTAGCATTTACCGCATGTTAAATTGGTTAGTGTGCCTTAGTAAAAGGACCCCATTGTTATTACCAAGTACAGTCAATTTTAATGTTCTTAAAACTAGCGTGCTTCTTAAATTGCTCTTTTATAGAGTAAAAAACAAGTTGTCTGCTGGGTTGTAATAAGTGATGCAGGTGCTATACCACCTTTTTAAAGGTTATGAGGAAACTGTTTTAATGTATGCATGGATGGTATTGCTCTAGGTAGTATAATAAACATTGCAAGATCAATATTTCATAGAACTGTAATGTTCTGCTTATAAAAACATATGCATGGTGTCAAATCCCAAGGGTGGAATGGCTAGTAATACATCTGTTCTATTGACTTCAGTTTTGCAGGTGGTGTCTCGCTAAATGTCATTTGCTTGGAAAATATGAACTCTACTGTGCAAGCATTTCAATACATTTGGAAATATGTGCAAACCTGTCTTCCTAGTCAAGTTTCTCAAAGATGACTTAACTTGCCTTGTTAGGCATCGCGGGACCTTAATCATGTGCTTTATTTACTTCCCTGAAGGCCTAACTACTGTAGTCCCTGTGCTATGCAGTATCTGTCATCATAAGTTATTTTGTTTTTCCATGAAGATAATGCTCATTCACTTTTTTTATTTTTATCATCAGTGGGAAATGAGTGGAAGGCGCAGTTGTGAACTTTATTCTTACTTGGTTTGGAATACATTTTGATAATCTTTCCACGTCTTTTTTTTTATATTCTCTCTGAAGTTTCCACTGTCTGTTGTGATTTAGAGAAAGAAAAATTATTACACAGCACTAGTCTAATGTTTACTAAAATGGAACAGTGCCTACAAATTGCTTAGAGAAATAAAAAAAGAACACAATAATAATAATAATAACAGCTTATATACCGCAATACTGTAAGTTTATATTAATGTAATAAAATTTGTCATTTCCACATTAAATTTCATTAATTTAAAAAAATAATAAACCTTCAAAGCATATAGAGTTCTTTTGCTAAAGTATGTTAGGATTGGGGCCTAATGTGCTGTATCACAGGATTTTATTGTGCACAAAGTCCAGATTTAATGTGTCACCTAAGGGGGGGTGTTCCCTCTATTTCTCTATTCAGGCCATGCATTAATGTTGGCATTAATACTTGGAACTAAGGTGCTGTTAATGCAGAGGCGCTTAGGCCCAGATGTTGCAAATGGCATCGTAATCAGAATGCACCTACAAAATACAATACCATTTTTATTTGAATACCGTCAATACCTCTTCGAAGTTCACAGCGGTTCCCAAACAATGAATCATCTAATATTGGGCGCTTGGAAAATATTTTGGATATCTGCAATTTTTAAGATAAGTAATAATGAGTCTCTCTGTTGAGTTAAAATTATAAATTCTTAAGTGAAGATTGAAGAAAGATTAATAAAGAATTATGGAATGTAGCAAGAGAGTTTTAGAATAAGGAGAGGGAAGTTCAGAGGATCCTCTGAAGCAACCCGCTCTACTCTACACCCAAGCTAAGTATCTGAATAACTATAAATATAATAGCATATTAAATTAGGATAACAAATTGCACAAGATTAAAATAATTGGAATAAAATAACACAACAAGAGTTTAAAGGACTGATGATAGCTCACTGGTTGGTTATTTGCCTAGACTTGGTCAACTGGCATATAACTGTGAGCACTTGAGATCCTAATAATCTCTTAATTCAACCTTTTGGTTGTTATATAGATTGTGTTTGGACTCATGTTATAATGTATTTTTCTGAGGATTCTAGTGTGTTTCACAAGTTTTTGAAGTGATTTTGAGTTATAAATTAAGACCAGTTCTCAATGAGGCCCATAGAATAAGCTTAAGATAATAAGTTGTTGGCTATGATTTGACGTATCTCTCACAGCGGGCTGAAATAGAAGAAACTGAATGAGACAAGCAAACATCAAATAAGAGCGAAACAGAGTCTGAAGAGGGACTCAAGAGCCAATGACAGCAACCCTGGATGAAGAGACAGGCCACGACAAAACCCCCAGTGTCGGCACCACTTGGCTGAATATCACTCAGGCTGGCTCCACTGACAGAGCTGTGCCTCTGATGAAAAGACATAAACTGTGATGGATGCTCCCTGCTGTTGGCACCGTGAGCTCCATGATGGCTGTCGCAGCTTACACACATGTCTATGGGAAAAGGTGCAATATCCACCCAATGGAGACAAAGCCAGGCCCTGCAATGAGGGGGACAAACTGCACGGTCATCAGGTGCAATGCGGTCCCACCGGCGAAGCAAAGGAACCATGTTGATAACAAAATCAGAAACCTGCTCGCCTGGTGAAAAAAAAAAAAAAAACACCTCAGGTTCTCACAGCCAGATCTGTTTGCCAGAGATTGATCACCCCCAACGCCACTGAGGAATTAGTTCCAAACAACAGGTAGGAGGCCTTCGACCATTGGATCAGAACCAACAGATGAACCAGAAAATAAGACAGCAATATAAGAGAAAGGATTGGAGGATTCAGATCACAAGACAAGATCTAAAATGAAAGAAGATGAAAAAATTTGGAAAAAAAACCTAAACAAAAATGCTAAACAAAACCAAAACCCCCAAAATAAGATAAAAGGGGGGAGAGAGGCACCACAACCTACGATCTAATCAGGCACCATCTTGGAAAAAAAGCAAAAACCCAGCACTGATCACATGTCAACCATGATACAATGCGCGGCTATGATGGAAGGTAGGCGCCAGAAATGTAGGCCAGGGTTTTAAAGGCCTACATTTTCAGCACTTTGGCCCAAATTCTGTAACCAGCGCCTAATGATAAACACCTATTTTAGAGGCGCCCAACCAGATAGGCGCCAGCTAAATTGAATAGCAAGCTCAATTAAGCTTTTTAATCAGCACTAATTGAAACTTAAGCGCCTATCAAGAAATTCTGTAACAAGGCGTCTCTAAAAATGTAGGTGGCCTTCAAAAAAAATAGGCGCTAAGCATATTAGGTGTGGGCATGGTTTCGTGTTAGTCACCATAGAATTGCTGCTCTTAAGTGTGCTTAAGCGCTCGCATGGGCGCCTAACTTTAAGTTGTGCCTAGAGCTGGCCTATTTCTTCGGCACCTCCAAAATGGGTGCCGCTCAGTGTGATTCACTAAATAGCACCCAATTTTACTTGAATCGCGCTGAACGGTGCCTACGTCAGCGCCTAACGTTTGGACACTTCTTATATAATTTGCCCTTTACTTTTGACTGAGAATCATGCCCAACATTTCTGGTATAGACCATGCTGACAATGTCTTTAGGCACCCCTAAGTGTCATGCATAATCACAATAGCAGTGCCATTTTTGTAGGTGCCCAGAGGTGTCTACTTTTTTTAATGACAATTTAATTGGTCTTTAACTAGGGTTATCATATAGCTCATTAAAAAAAAAGAGGACGTATTGAGATAACTTGGTTTTACTTCCATTGAAAGCAAAGGAAGTAAAACCTAGAGGTCTCAATCCATCCTCCTTTTTCTGGAGCCATATGGTAACCTTATTTTTAATTAGGCATATGGGGACAGACTTATAGATCTCAATATGTATACTTTGGAGGAAAGGCAGGAGAGGAGGAGATATGATAGAGATGTTTAAATACCTATGTGGTGTAAATGCACCTGAGTCAAGTCTCCATTTGAAAGGAAGCTCTGGAATGAGAGGCCATAGGATGAAGTTAAGCGGTGATGGGCTCAAGAGTAATCTAAGGAAATACTTTTTTACTGAAAGGGTGGTAGATGCATGGAATAGTCTCCCGGTAGAGGAGATGGAGACAAAAACTGCATCTGAATTCAAGAAAGCATGAGACATGCACATGGGATCTCTTAGGGAGAGAAGGAGATAGTGGATGTGCAGACCGGATGTTCCATTTGACCTGCCATCATATTTCTACGTTTCTAACCTCTATGACAGCTGCAGATATTATGGGAAATTCTAGTAGAGCAGCAAGCAGGTGTCTAGAGTAGCCTGGTGGGTGCTGTAGTGAACCATAGAGAGGGGGATCCAGGCCCACATCCCACCCTACCCCCTATATTTATAGTAGAAGGTGTGAGGCCACCAAAACTCGCCCAAATCTACTGTTCTGCCATATAGGTGATGCCTGCAGCTATAAGGGCTTTTGGGGTTGTAGACAGGTGGGTTCAGTAGATTTGGGGGAGCTTTGGAGGACTCACCATACACTATAAGGAGATTATGATGAAATGTGTACCTGTGTGTATGTGAACTTCAAAGCAGTGCCACTTAAGGTGTCCCACTGCTCTGTTGGCATGTCTGTTTGGCCAATCCATTAAAATGCTGTCCTCTCTAACATTCAAATGGGCTTGTTTAGGGCTTTTTGCATTTGGAAATTTTGATTTTCAAAAATGGCCAAAAAAAGATATATATCCAAAGGGTCAGAATGTCTAGATGAGTCATCTTGGGGGAAAAAAGAAAGATAGACATCTTGCGGTTTTGAAAATGGTCATGTTCCTCTCCCGACTTTTGGATGTCCTTGTGGAAGTCAGACTTAGAAATCCTATCAAAAATGTCACTCCACATTATTTTAGAATAAGAGCACATATTTGTGTATATATTCTAACATTCTAAAATAATGTGCTTAGCCCATGCTGTACATACGTACGTGTTAACCATGAAAGAATATGCCAGTGTTTTCCATGTCAGTTCTTGAGTACGTCCTTAAAGTCAGGTTTTCTGGAAATCCACAGTGAATATGCATGAGATTGATTTGCATATACTGCCTCCATTGTATACAAATCCCTTTCATGCATATTCATTGCGGAGATACTGAAACTCTGACTGGCAAAGGGATACTCTAGGACTGACGGGAAACACTGGAATATAACATACAAACAATGCATGTATTTTTATGATAGTATTTTATAAGGAGTCATTTTGGCAAATAAGTGGCTACTTACATGCATACTTGACTAACCCCCTATTTTACTAAGGTGTGCTAACTGATTAATGCTAATCAAATTAGCACACGCTAAATGCTAATGCGTCCATAGACTAACATGCACGTGTTAGTGTTTAGAGCGCTAAATCAGTTAGCGTGCGCTAATAGGTTAGTGCTCCTTTTACAAACCCACGGTAGAGGTTTCTACCACTGACCGGTGAGGTAAATGTTCCGACGCTCATAGGAATTCTATGTGAGTCTGAGCATTTACCTCGTCAGCCCACGGTAGAAACCTCTACCGCAGCTTTGTAAAAGCCAGTGTAAAATAGCCACATTTTTGCACACTGTTAGTGCTTAAAACTAGGTGCCACCTAAAATAAATTATTTGAAAACATTTAAACTCTGTTGTCTGGCATTTTTAAAAAAATGGACTGCAGGTTTTAAATATTGACTTGAGAGAAACTGTGATGGAGAAAAAGTGAAAGTGAAGCTGGATATCAACCGTGTTTTATTGCATTGCAAAGTAAAGCAAATTGAACAGATTTGGTGAACTTTACAGTCATGACCTGCCATTATTTCTAGTGGCAGGAAATTGGAAACCCTTTATGTGGTCAGTTTCAAGTGCTACTTGTATAACTTTTTTTTTTTCAGTTGTTGGCCAATGTTAATGGAGATCTTGGCTGTCAGATCCATAAACATCAAAAGCACAGGAGATACACAGATACTATGGGTAGAGTGCTTCAAAAGATAATTTTATTAAAAATGCCTGATGTGCATATCTTCCAGCCAGTTCCCTCAAATTATGGGATCCTTTCACTAGTGCATTCTTACTGCAGCTTAAAAGGTCTTACTGAGATATCCTGCAGCAAGATCTAAATGTGCAAGCACAAACCATTCATTTAAAAATATTTTTAATTTTTTCTGGGAGGGACTGTGTCTGGGTGCAAAGAGTAGGTGTTTAACAAATCTACATTGCTACATGCTAACTGATTAGCCTAGGAATAACATGTGAGCCCTTAGGCCAGGGGTAGGGAACTCCAGTCCTTGAGAGCCGTATTCCAGTCGGGTTTTCAGGATTTCCCCAATGAATATGCATTGAAAGCAGTGCATGCAAATAGATCTCATGCATACTCATTGGGGAAACCCGACTGGAATACGGCTCTCGAGGACCGGAGTTCCCTACCCCTGCCTTAGGCCCTGATTCTATAAAATTCACTTAAAGTTATGTGCCCATATTGGCACCTTCAAATGAGCAATAGGCTTAATCAGTGCTGATATTGGCACTCAACATCTGATAATTGGCTTTGATTGGACTTAATTGAAAGTTAGGAGACTAACTTGAAAAACTCGATTCTATAAAAGGTCAGCAGATAGCCCAAAGCACCTACACAAAAAATGGGAATGATCTGGGGCAAATCAAAGGCTTGTTTGAGTTAGGTGCCTCTTTGTGAATCAGGTGCCGTTAGTCTCTGATATTGGTGCCTAACTTTAGGCATAGAAACCCTGGCATGTTAGGATGCTGTACACTGCCTAAACATACTTAGGTGATGCTAAGCATGATTCTAGAATGGGCTTCTATGTTTTATAAAATCAGCGCCTAATTTCAGGCGAACTTTATAAAATAAGTGTTACCACCTATAAAATAGGACATTCTTAAAATCATTCTCTTTGAAAGACTCAGCTCATGTGATCTGCATACCTCCTATGCTGTATAAGTTTATATACAGTATGGTCATAGTTTATATGGATAACAGGAAGAGGAACCAGGGATAGGTCCTTAAGTTACATGAAAGGCTGTGATACTCAGCCACTGTCTGCATTAATTATCCATACACATTTGACTGCAGAAATAGCAGACTTTATGTGACAATTTTATAACAGAATGCCTTTGTCAAAATTCAAACATACCAGTTTCAACCTATATTGGAGAGAGAATTTTGGGCATCTGTACCAATATGCATGCTTTAGCTGCACAAGTTTATAAGGGAACAGACGCTGGAAGGAAGTATAAAGGAGAGAGAGGGGGGAAGATGCTGAGGGGAAGTGGAGAGAGGGGGAGGAGAGAGAGGAACAGATGCTGAAGGGAAATGGGGAGGAGAGAGGTTGGAGCAGACGCTGGATGGAAGTGGGGAGGGAGCAGTTGCTGTATGGAAGTGGGGAGGGGAGACGGGAACAGATGCTGGAAGGAAGTGAAGAGGAGAGAGAGGGGAGCAGTCACTTAAAGGAAGTGGGGAGGGGAGGGGGAGCAGATGCTTAAGGGAAGAGGAGAGAGCGGGAAGAGCAGATGCTGTATGGAAGTAGGAAGGGGAGAGTGGGGAACAGATGCTGGAAGGAAGTGGAGAGGAGAGAGGGGAGCAGTCATGGGAAGGAAGCGGGGAGGAGAGAGGGGAGCAGATGCTGAAGGGAAGTGGAGAGAGAAAGAGAGGGAGGAGCAGACACTGGATGGAAGTAGGGAGGGGAGAGAGGTGAACAGACGCTAAAGGGAAGTGGGGAGGATAGAGGGAGAGGAGCACATACTAGATGGAAGGATGGAGAAAGAAAAAAGGGTGGGGTAAAGGATAGTGTTAGTGAGATACTAGAATGGGTGAGGGAAAGAGGTGATAAGCTGTAGGTAAACACAATGAAAGGGAAATTGAGGACTGGAAGGTAAGAAAGTAGACAAGAGGTAGAAAACAAATTGAGAAAGAAGATCAGAAAAGTAAAGGAAGAGAAAGGGAGAGGATTGAGAGATACCAGAGCACTGGGGGAAGGGGAAGAGACAGATACCAGATCTGAAGGGAGGAAAAGAGGAGAGAGATGCTAAAAACCATCTGGGAGAATGAATGAGAGATGGAAGGGGAAAAGACAGAGATGCCAGAACTTGGGGGGAGCAGAGGGAAGAAGATTGTTGCCAGCCCAATGGGGCAGGGGGGGAAAGGAGAGATGGAAGGGAGAGGCAGACAGTTTCTAGTAGAGACATAGAAATAGAGCAGAGCCATATGGAAGAGGCATATAGAAGGCAGACAGTGGATGGAAGGAAGAGAATGAAAAGCAGAAGAAGAAAGCAGAAACCAGACAAGGTAGAAAACTATTTCTATTTCTTTTCTTTTCTTTTTTTCTTTAGGATAAGGTTGTATTTTAGCTTTGTTTATTAACAAATCCCTGCCAGCTGAAGATCTTTTCCTCTAGTTTGGCAGCCAGAACTCAGATTTATAAAATGACAATTGTATAGAATATTGTTTTTTTTATACTTTAATAAGATTAGTTCAGTATAAAACTATTTGAGGCTTATACAGATAGGATCAGATGATTTGCGGGGATGGGGAAAGAGCTTACGGGGACCGAGCTCATAGGAATGGGGACCAAGCTCATGGGGACATGGATCAAGTTTGTGGGGACGGTGTAGAGACAGGGACAAATTTTTCCCTGTGTCATTCTCTAGTCTACAATGAATATATATGTAATAAATTGATGTGCACTATCTCTGTTGTATGAAAAGCTATCTCATGCATATTCATTCTGAGTATCCTGAAAATTTGACTGCCTAGGTATGTCCTGAGGACTGGGTTGAGAACCCATGAACTAAAGGGAACTGCAGTGACAGTGGACATGAAAATTATTGAACTTAATTATTATCTGAAATATTATATAAATATATTAATTAAAAAGTCTCTAGAACTCATTGATGGGGGGGGGGGTGATAATAGCAGTTAGCATAGCTGGGATTAAAAAAGGTTTAGACAAGTTCCTGGAGAAAAAGTCCATAGTCTGCTATTGATACAGATATGGGGAATCCATTACTATTCCTGGGATTGGTAGCATGGAATATTGCTACTATTTAGTTTCTGCCCATGGACTGGCCACTGTTGGAAACCTGATACTGGGTTAGATGGGCCTTTGGTCTGACCCTGTGTGGCTATTAATTTATTTTGTTTTATTAAAGTTTTTATAACATTACAAGTAAGCTACAGTGTACTTGACCAGATAATTAGATTAAGCTCACAAAGACACTATGGGGCTCATAATAAAAAAAAAAAGTCTAAAAAGTGGCCTAAATGGATACTTGGACGATCAAAAAGTCTGATCGTCCAAGTACCCATAATCAAAGCTGGTTTTAGATGTATCTAAAACCAGCTTAGGCCTTTCCCCTGCCTCTAAACGCACAGAGAGAAAAGAGGTATTTTTAGAGGAGGGGAAAGGGCGGGCGGTGGGAGGAAGGTGGGCTGACCTACACCTAGGCGTACAACACATATAACCAAAGATTTTGATAGATTGCCTAGTCGGTACTTATACGTTTTGACTTAGATCAGTTCAGCAGCCCGGCAACCTACCCACCACACCACACCACACCACAATAGAGATGCCTCATCTCCCCTACCACGATGCGATCACCCCTCTAACCGAACTGCCGCGACCTGCAGCAGTTCGGGTAGAGGAGTGATAACATCGCGGCAGGGGAAATGGCCAATCTCTCCTTCCGTGATACATCACCCCCCACACACACTATTGGGGCAGGAGGGAGCCCCTCCTGCCCCGCGGTACCCCTGAACCCTGCGACACGATCAGCCAGAACCATGGTGAGGCCTCTTTTGGAATACTGTGTGCAATTCTGGAGGCCACACTACCGAAAAGATGTGCTGAGAGTAGAGTCGGTGCAACGGATGGCCACCAGGATGGTCTCGGGGCTCAAGGATCTATCGTACGAGGAAAGGCTGAAAAATTTGCGGCTGTACTCACTCGAGGAACGTAGGGAGAGAGGAGACATGATCGAGACATTTAAGTATATTACCGGCCGTATCGAGATGGAAGAAGAGATTCTCTTTCTCAAAGGACCCTCAGCCACAAGAGGGCATCCGCTCAAACTCAGGGGCGGGAAATTTCATGGCGATACCAGGAAATATTTCTTCACTGAGAGAGTGGTTGATCCTTGGAACGAGCTCCCGCTGCAGGTGATCGAGGCAAACAGCGTGCAAGAATTTAAGAGCAAATGGGATGCCCATGTGGGATCCCTTAGAGGGTTAAGCCAAGGGAATCTGTCACCAGGAGTGGGATCCCTAGGATAGTAGACTTGGGGGTGGGTCAGTAGAGTGGGCAGACCTGATGGGCTATGGCCCTTATCTGCTGTCAACTTCTATGTTTCTATGATCAGGGCAGGAGGGAGCCCAAGCCTTCCTGTCCCGCGGCATCCCCGAACCCCGTGACATGATCAGGGCAGGAGGGAGATCAAGCCCTCCTGCCCTGTGATCCCCAACCCCGCCCGCCCCACTGAGTCTGAAGGGGCCAGGAGGGAGCCCAAGCCCTCCTGGCCCGGCGATCTCCAACCCCCCTCCCCCACACACGATCCGGCCAGGAGGGAGCCCAAGCCCTACTTGTCCAGTGACACCCTCTAACCCCCAC